>NC_140314.1:16709663-17087674 GCF_964211825.1 Aythya ferina | reverse complement strand
GTAATACGTAGCAAGAAACACACTTACTGGTTGAAGTCTTGGGCTGGCAGGGCTTGGCACCTCTGAATTTGCTGTAGATCACTATGTTAGGAACATGTTTGAATTGCAGTGAAATTTCTTCTTCCCAATGGAAAAGAGCTCACTTCAGTGACACCACGAACTGTAAATAATAAGAATAAACCAAGGTTGCCTGAGACAAAGTTACTTCAAGTCTATAAAGGTAGATCTAACAGAAAGCACTGAGAGTGTTATACACCTCCCGGTTTGCTATGGGCAGAGATCTCTCTTATCAGAGAGATACAGAGATATCGTGAGGAACCAATTCATTGTGGGCTGCTTTAATTTCCCAAATAGCTGCTATATAGCAGATGTTTCCAGAAATGACAGAGCCCAAATATTTTTGTATGGTACAGTTAGTATTTATTTCAATTAACAGTTAATGGAGTATATAAATGACATTATTTTGGACATGTTTTGGTTACTATGAATGTTCTGCCACTTACTTTCAATCTCATACTGTCGGGCGTCCTTGGGGTGGTTCCACATGACAATTTTTTCAGCAATGGGTTATTAAATTCTTTTTTTTTTTAAAAAAAAAAAAAGCCTTTTCCTTCCCTGTGCAGACTTTTAGCTTTGGATCCTGAGAGTTGCATCACACACTCTGTTGCTCTGCTCTGTTCTCCAACATTTATGGCAGGCTGCCTGGTAACATACCCTGCCCTGCATGTACCCAGATAAATATGACATAACACTGATAATTACAGGAAAAAGCACCTGTATTTAGCCTATTCTGGTCATTATTTAAACAGGACGGCAACGCCTACACAACACAATCCCAGGAGAGCAGATGCATGTAAGTGCTGACACACATCATAATTATTAGACTACAAACAAACTATTCTGTATCTTGATTGTACAGTGTCGCCAAACTTTCTATCAAGCTTCTCAGGAAACTTCTCCCCAAAACAGCATAGAGAGCCAAGAAGCGTAATCATTTTCAGAATGAACTGTTTAAAATACATATGGGTACTGCTCAGGCTGAGAAGCCAAACTCCGTAAATCTAGATATCTTACAGCTATCTCTAAGTGGGTAACAAGCCTGCATTATCTTCCAGGGGAATTTCATTCAACTACTAGTATCCTTAACCCAGAAACATTCTTCTCTGCAGTAAAAATAGTTCCTTGGGAAGGGAGAGCTCTTTCAGAGGCTGCTGGGTGGCCCCAGGAAGCAGTGGAGTGGCAGCTGGCTGTGAATACAGCATCTCCTTGTCTGATCAGAACACTTTCTTTCTGATCAAAGCGATGGGCACTTTATTAAAAGAGGCTTTTTGCAGTTGTCTGAACAGTCTCCTAGGCTTTTTTTAATCAATGACTCAATCAAAGACTAAATGAAGAGAGAGGGGCAGATACTGATCGGTTTTGAGGCAAGTAATTAAAATTAATAGACTAGCCATAGTGTGTGAGACAGTAGTCAGAGGACCACCAAGCCACTGTGCCTCATGTCCACAGAGGAACATTCTCATGAACCTTAGCTCATGCTAACTTACTGTGCAGTGTGCTGAACCCAAAAATCAACGTAGGCTCTACAGAATCCATCTGTGTGTGGGATACACACATGGTGATGCATTACAGTCAGCACAGCTTATCCCAAACCGTATAAAGCTAAGCCTAGAGTGAACTAGTGAACTACACAGTTTGCACTGGTTTCTTGACTGAGATATCGCAGCTCCCAGTATGTCAGAAGGAAATAACTCCCATTGATTTCACAGGACTTGACTCGGACACCATAAGAGCATTTAGCATAACTGAGGCTAAAACTAGAATAGACACTTTTCTGTGGACTTAAATAGAAGCAGCTAAGCCTCTGCTGACATGCAGAAAGGCTCCATCCTGATAAATGGTCCAAAGAGAGAAAGGAGTTTTACTGAGTTTACAACAAGATATAGTGTGCAGCAAGCTGCCCACTGACATCGCTTTGTAGTTTACATGTATCAGTTTTACTGTTTTTCCCCCAAAGACACTCCCCACAGGAAGAGGTTTGCTTAAAAACATTTTGAAACAGAACTTTTCTATTCAAATGTATTTAGATTTTTAAAGATTAAAAAATTTCAGTCTGAAGCAAATAGCTTCTTCTTGTTGTTTCCATTTAAAAAATTATGTTCTGATTTAAAGTGAAATTAGGCATCCCTGTGCCTTTTGGTTCAGTCACTAAAGCCAACAAATTTTCTGGAGTAGGCCAAGAGGCCAAGTTCTTGCAGTTGGTTAGTCCAGGTTCACTTAAGTTTTCAGTGGAAAACACCAATTTCAGTTTGTTGCATGCTGGCACAAACTTCCTCAGGAACACGTGTGGTCAAGATGGATTTCTCATTATCTCAGCGTGTGTGAAAAATCTCAGTCAGTGTTTATGATCAAGGAATATTTCCTTACCCCTGAGGTCCCTGCTCTACCTGCTGCTGTGCAGCTCCCAAGAAACACAACCTTTTGACCTGGAAATTTGTGCAACAGATTTATCACAAAATTTGTGATAAATTTTTCTTCTCTGTACTTGCCTTAACCATTGGAAGAAAGTAAGTATGCTGTATATGAGACAGCACACACATTCAGAGAGTTGGGGGATGTTGTCATGCCTCTCACAGACTCAAGTCTTACTCATTATTTACCCCCAAAATACCAGTCTGAGGATGTTCTTCCAATTTAAATTCACTGAAGTAGTATCTAGTTAATGTTTCCTCATTGGTATTTTGCTCCAACAGCGCAGAGTTCAGCTAGGCTGTGGTATACTGGATGAGCTTTCTTTGAGAAGCTACAGGAAGTCCCATCAGAGCCTTTCTCAGTAGCTTTTTCTGAGCTTCCTGGTTTCCTGGTCATCTGTCATGTCCTACTGCCCTCTGAATGCTTGCTGCCTTCTTGCATAAGTTTCCTTCTAGTCATAATTTACTAAAATGCTTTCTCAGAAGAAGTGAGAGCAGTATATACATATATATATAAATATATATACATTTTATATGTTCTGAACTGACTCATGTTTTTCACTCCCCAGTAGTCTTTCTGGCACAGTTTCTCTCTCTCTCTCTCTCTCTCTCTCTCCTAAAGAAGTACCTGGGAAACATCCTTTGTCTTATGGTCTGTCATTTTCTGTTGTCTTCTTTCTAATATTGAAAATAGACAGGGAAATAGAGAAGAAAATTGCCCCCTGCCCTAGAATTAATTCCCTCTTTTGTCTCCACCTAACCTGCAGCCAATACACACATCAGAAAGTGAAATTATACCTTGTGAGCATCTGCGTGGCTTCTAAAGTGCAGTCAGAGCCCAGGCAAGAGAAGGAAAATTCACCCTTCAAGAGACAGAAGATTATCGGGGCTGGGAGGATCCCAAGGCAGTCTCCAACATGCACAGTATTTTATATTATCTTGTGAGACATAGGAACCTTTCTCCTCTCCAAGTCTTAATGCCTAGACTGAGCTCAGCCTCAAAAGCAAGCAGATAAACCTGCTCTTTTCCTGGACAGGGATTGCTTTAGTCCAAATAGCATTAAAGGGAATGTTCCTATCGAGGCATTGCTTTACACAAAGGACAGCTTCTCTGTTAAGGGTTTCACTCTACATGTTTTCTGGGAAGTTGCAGGAATTGTGACTTATTCTTGTTCCCTTTTCTATTATAAAAAACTGCTGGCTCTAGCCTCCAACTGTTATTTAGCAGCCAGAGCTCTGTGTTCCTAAAATGAAACTATGTCTCAGCATTGTTCTTGCAGCATCATGCATGATTACAAAACCCTGAGCCATACCAGCTTTAACAAAGAAATCTATTTCCTTATCTCTCCAGGAAAAGACTGTCTAAAACTCCACTAATTCCCTGGCCTTGTATTATTTGCTTATCAGTGACCGGAGATTTGGTTACAAAGCTTTTGTAGTCACCTTTTATTGCCTAACAGCAATTAAGAAAACCAGATTTCACCACCTGATGAATCATATACTTCACCAGTGTTTCTAAATGCTCCACTTGACCAAGGAGTTATCTGCTCATTTGAAAGAATTAAAACAATTAGCAAAAACCAAGTGGATAATCCTTCTTTGGGAAATGTTTCTTGGGGAATTTTGGTGATGATATTAACCAGAAAGGAGGAAGCAGCAGCAATTTCAAAATCATGAAGAACTATGTTTATACATTAGGGAAGCCTCTGCTGAATATAATCCTTCCTTTTAAGGAAGATTCACAGCAGTTATCCATGACTACTGTAAGTCTCTTTAAATTGTGGTAAATCTCCAAATGGCAGACCAAGCCATTTCCCCAAAATCTTTACCATCTGGACATAAGGATGAACCTATCTTTCTCCAGATACTTCTCATCCCAGCTTGTTATTTCCATATTCTGGCTCCCTTTAATTCTGTTCCTCCTCCCTCTATCACAGAGCAACCAGAAATGCCTTGAGAAAATACAGTATAGGTGATCATAAAATGGTTCGGGTTGGAAGGGACCTTAAAGAACCACCTAATTCCAACCCCTTCCACTAGACCCAATTAACTCTACTAGATCAATTAATTCCAACACCTCCCACTAGACCAGGTTACTTAAAGCCCCATTTATCCTGGACCTGGACACTGCCAGGGATGGGGTACCCACAACTTCTCTGTTCTAGTATCTAACCACCCTTAAATCTGTAAGGTAGATCTCACTGCTGTGTTCAAGGTGTAAGTAACACAGCACAATTACTTTGGTACAACCAAAAGATGGTACAGGGGAAAGAAAAGAGATGGCAGCTCATATAGCTCTGGCTGGCCAGGATCACACTCTAAACAACAGCATGGCTGGACTCAGATAGGTCCTTCTGTTGTCATGGGACATACGGTCTTCTTGCTCTCCAGTAGTAGTTTTCGTAAGCTGATCCCATTTAGATGTGATCAGAAACCTCCAGCAATCAAAAAACCTCCACAACATGCTGGTCCTTGACTACACAGAAACACCTGCAGCTGGTGTAATGCTGCCTTCATAGTCAGGGCAAGCTATATGGAAGGGGAATTTATAAGCAAGCTTTACAGAACCCATTAAGGGTTTGAAGGTGCTGGGCAACACATCACCATATGGCAGAACTGATTTGATTTGAATGCAGACACTTAGTGTTACCTTATTTGTGCTTCAGAGTCCTGTTTTTAATATGAGGCAGTAAATGAGGAGTTCAAATTTAAACAAGGGTTACTGACTGTGCCCAAATCTGATTACAGTGTAATGACTGACTTAGTGTTTTGTGTTTGATTTTAAGTGTTTTTTCTTTCTCTCTCTTTTATTTTTTATTTTTTTTTAACTTTTTTTTTAATTTCCTGGAGTGTGTAAATAATTATTTAAGTTTAAAGTGAGCTCTCCCCAACTACAAAAAAGCTCTCCCCTGAACTACAAAAATGAAATCATTTTCAGGCTGGGAACAGTTTGGAAAGTATTTGTGTCATTTGCTCCTTTCATATTTTTCAAAATAATTAAACGTCATTTATGGGAATAGCTAATGTAAACCCCAGCTAAGCTCGAAGTAACAAAAAGAGATCAGAGAAGGTATCAGATTCATTTACTTACAGATAAACTGCTTGAGTGCTAATACCATTGCACTGTATCTGGGCAGACGAGCGAAAAAATTCCAGCAACTGAGCAATAATTAACTTTGTTACTCTGTCTTTAATATTTTAAAGTGAAAGATAGCTATTTTCACCAAGTCATTGTGGCCATTTCCCTCTAATTAAGAACCTCTGAACTCAAGAATCTTTGAAGATGTTATTGCTGTGATTCTAACACATGCTGAAATATCACTAACTAGATCGAGCTGTTTCAGGCAACCAGGGAAAAAACAGGACAACATGGTGGGGAATTAGTGTTTTTTGGATGCCTGGCTGGACAGAGCTGGCTACTGAGCCTAGATCTTCAAATCCTAGGCACGGGCAAGGAAATATACCTAGCAGCAGCAAATTGACCAAGTGTTTTCATACAAAAATATTTTCAACCATTAAATCAACACTCACTTGTATTTTCCAGTATGCACCTAGGCACAGAAGTCTTCTGCTGTATTATTTGTGAGCACAGAAGCAGTTACAATAGCATAAAATATCCATCCTAAAGGTAAACACCACAAACCCCCTGGCTTACCAGGCTTCCCATTTTGACTCTGGAGTCACAGCTCTAGCATCTCCAGGAAGATGTGAGCTTAGACCCAACAGATACAGAGCCCCAGGAAGTCTCTGATTCTAGCACATCATTACATGGGGCTATCATTACATAAAGAAAATCCTAAACCTGTTTTGGGCTCTAGCTGCTGCTTTGCATGGCTGTGGTCTATGTAACATTAAACAGCTGTCCACAGCTCTACATAATCTCTGCTGAGTAAAAGGGATAGAAAAGTGCTTTCAGCTGCAGTGTTAAAGTCTGCCCATGCAGCAAGATAAAATAGTCTCTGTTCCTTGCCCTTTAAACAGCTAACACAAGACAGTGAGGTCTATTTTCTTTCTTTTTTTTTTTTTTTTTTTTTTTTTTTTTTAACTGACATCAGACTTCGGTTTTTCTCAGGGAAGTTCAGCACTGACTTCAAGCCAATAGGGCCTTTCTGGACAGCTGCCAGATGACCATATCACCTTTCAAAAAAGGTTTCCCTTTCCAGCTATCTCTGTTACTTACAGACAAAAAGCAATGGATACAAAAAAACTCATGGGAAAAGGGATGGGATAGTGTCAAGCTACTAGGGACTTCATTCAATTACTGCCTAATGGAGAAATATGTGCCAAGGTCTCTTTGAATAGTTTTTAAAAAAAGTTTCTAGTATGGGGGAGTAGGGTGGAGAAAAGTCCATTATTCACAGATCTGGCAGCGTGAAGATAAGGAAGAAGCTTTAATTTCAGAACCAAAGGACACTCAGTCTTAAAGCCAACTGCAAAATACTCTGATTTGGAAACTGAGAGGGGAGGTTTTCTTTATTTTTTATTAATTTCTGGAAATGTTAGCTTATTTTAGAAAGAGCACCTAGGAGGGAAAAACAGCTGGAAGAGAAATCCATTGAAGGCAGATTTGTGATTCCATGGCATGGCCAGGAAATTTTGGTGGAACTGTTGCTCTACTTTAAATGAGACTGCACATTGCAGAACATTTGCGAATTGCATTGTTTTCTTCTTTTGGTTTCTAAGAAAAAAGTGTGCCTTACTATGCTGCCTCATCCTCCTCCTGTTCCTACCATAAAGATTTCATAGAGTTGGTCAACTCCAATCCAGTCTGCTATAAGGCTCTAAATAGTGGATATCTCTGCTACCTTCAGCCCCTTGGAGACCTGCAGTTGTGAAGAGAAAGGAAACTACTCCTTCCTTCTCTACCTGCCCCCTCTCAGAGGGAAAAACGAAAAACAGATCGGCTTAGCTGTGCTTGGCATGAGCCAGATGTACCATGAGCAACAACCAGCACCTGTCTAGTTGTTATCCAGCTGTAGGACATGCTGCCAGCAAGCTCAGGAAAGGCAAGTGAGGATGCGTTTTGGGGTGGCTTTTTTGACATACACATGTATGTGCATGCATGGTGAAAGTATGAACTGCTGAGATAGGCAGGGAACTAAAGGTATGTCTGTAGGGGTTTACAGAAGATTTGCAAAGCTTTGAAATGCAGAACAAATCCATAGAAAATGCAGTTTTGCAAGGTCTGCTATAATGGCACAGCTACTTTCCCACTACACTCATCACCTACAAGTAACAGAGCTCTGTTTCTTTCTTAATTAGTATGGAAAAATTAATGATCTATCACTTTAACTTGCTGTATTACATCTTCCATTGATAAACAAAAGATTGACTACTTGGGGAACAGCACTAGTGACAACTGACTTATTTCAGTAATCATAAAGAGATAAGAATTAAAAACTAGCACTCAAAGCAGGTTCAGTGCGGATCACCTCAATATACCTATTTTAGGAGCCCAAGAAATCCTCATTTGCCATCACAAGCAATTAGTCTTGGAATCAGCAGAAACATTAGCTAACTCTACACTTGAAAAGTCTGGAATCCACCAATTTTCTCTGTGATGTTAGATTTATATTCCCATGCTTTTACAACATCATAAAACAGAAATTAAAAGCAAACATCAGAAACAGAGCCATGGAATCATCAACAATATTTCTGATAAAGGCACAAAAGTCCAACAGAAGCAAAAATTCAACATTTTACCATATAAGTTTTGATTTAGCCAGTTATCCAGAAAACAATAAAATGTATTGTTATTGTAAATGGCCTTTTCATAGCAACCTGTAGCTCAGTTATCTTGTTTTGCAAGTACAAGGGAAAAGTGGCAAAGCAGATATAATATGTTGGTAATTAACAGCAGGTTCGCAGGTTTAAACTCCCAACCTCAGTAAACAAGGTTTGCGTTTTAATTTGAATGCTAAAGGTCTTTGCTCATTAAACTGCTTTTAGAATTAATTAAACCCCTGTAAGATCAATTCTTGAGTCAAACCAGGCAGTTTCTGGGTTTGGACAAGTCTAGCATTCTTTCATTTGCAGGGAAAAAAAAGCAGAACCACAAGAACCCATCCATGCAGCTGCTTTGCATCATCTCCTGGAACAAGTAGGAAGAAGCTGCTCACTACCCTCCCCAGATCTCTCTTATTCCAGTGACTACTGGTTGTTCAGTGGGAGCTTTCCACAGAGATTAACTGGCCTTTGGTCAGGTCCAACCCGATTTCTTGCCAGCAATTGAACAGAAATGCCTTTCTGCAGCCATGTCTTCAGCCATTCAGGCCCAGAGCCCTGGCAATATCTTAAGTGTATTGAATTTAGATCTTTCTGAGAATTTTGTATATTATTCATGAGAACATATTGATTTTTCTCTTCTGTGAGGAAATAATATGGTGTGTAATAGGGGACTCCTCCCTCCCCCTTCTGAACTGCTGGTAAAATAATTCCTACACAAACACCGGTGCATCACTGCAAGGAGCACTGCATAGTTTTAAAAGACTGCCTCATTTTGTAGCTCCTCTCTTTACTAGTGATTCACAAAGAACTCACAGAGAGGGAAAGACTGGGTGCAGAGGAAATTCACACTTACCTTTCCTGCTTGCTATGGCTGTTGCAGTACAGTGTAAGGTTAAGTTCTCTAGCTGCTCACTTGCTGTCCTTCAGTCACACCTACATGTAATTATTATGCACATATTTATGGCCTCTTGTTCCAAAGCATGTTAAAATTGAAAAGAACTGAAGCATGGAGAAGTATGGTAGTAGCAGGTCCTTTCTTCCTCTCACTATATATTATGCATGTTTGTTTTTTCCTAGCTTATACCAGACAAATCAAAAAGACTTACACAATTTATGTTCATGCTGTCCTCTCACAGGACGAGGTTTCCATTCCCACAAGGTGCTTTAATAAAACATCATACAGGATAAGAAATATAGGCCTATGAAGTGAGAGTACTGAAGAATTGGGGTCATTACTTTTCAAAACTGAGCCTGAATGTGTGATCCTGCTGACCTATTGTTGAGCCCAGGAGATGCTCCAGCTCCAGAGATCTCTTTTGGCTTGTACATTTTAAAGACAGAGTGCTGAGTTCAGCAGCTCTTCAGACAGTGCTGGGTCTGGATCTGACTCTTAGGGTGGGATTCTTGCGGAGTTCTGAATTACAGAATTACAGCTAATGCTGTCAGGGTAGCAGAGGTAGAATATTTGTAGCTAGCCACAGGTGGATTCACTCCTCTGGAGCATTTGGTTCCCTCTGATCTGTTATTCATCAACCATTTCCCAGAAGGAGGTTGTCTTAATTCAGAGAAGTTTTTTCATCACCTCTTTTGCTTCATTGTTTCACTTAAAGCTTATTTAGGTATTCTCGTAATGAGGTGGCCAAAAAAAAAATAAAATAAAAAAAAAAAATGTGTGTGTTGACATCAAAAGAGGTCCACCTTTTTATTCCATAAGAAAAGTTTTTATTTATTTAAACCCTATGGAAAGATTTAAAATTCCAATTTCTGCCTCGGAGTTCAAGAAGAGTTCTGTTTAAGCCAGCACCCTACCATTCCCTGCAGCAGGGAAAGGCAGGGAGTCCAAGAACCTGAAAGAGAAACTCACGGCCTCATAAGAAATTAAATGAGTCCACAGGACTGTAGCTCTCGTGAACCACTGAAGAGAAACAGAGGCATTTACTAGAACAGCATCACGCTGGTTTTGAAGAGCCACACATATACAAAACAGCTGCAAGGCTCACATGCCTTTCCACTCCAAAGCTGCTCAGAAAGGAACACCTTGAATCAATTGGAGGGGAAGAAAAAAATGTTCAGTGGAAAGAAAAACGAAAAGGAAAAGAAAAAAGAAAAAGGAAAAGGAAAAGGAAAAGGAAAAGGAAAAGGAAAAGGAAAAGGAAAAGGAAAAGGAAAAGGAAAAGGAAAAGGAAAAGAGAAAGAGAAAGAGAAAGAGAAAGAGAAAGAGAAAGAGAAAGAGAAAGAGAAAGAGAAAGAGAAAGAGAAAGAGAAAGAGAAAGAGAAAGAGAAAGAGAAAGAGAAAGAGAAAGAGAAAGAGAAAGAGAAAGAGAAAGAAAAACCTTAATTTTGGGAAAAGCTCCTGTGCAGCTATAGCCTTTTGCCTGGTTGCTGGTGGAGAAGGGTGTTACAATTTGCACGGACATAACTCCAGCATCAAGATCAGTTCAGCTGCACCAAAGGCACAACCTTGCTTGCACACATTGGTTTGGTTACCAGCAGCCTGCACGACAGGGGGGCTGTTCTGCAACCCCCAACATGGCTGCTGTTTATATCAGAGTTAAAGCAGCATACTACAAGAAGTTGCTCCACCATCTAGGACCACACCGGATACTCAACAGAAACAATAGAGAACTTCATGAATTTGTTGAAAAACAAACAAACAAACAAAAAACACTAAGCACTGTTTACCTGCATGGTGCTAAAAGGCCGGCCTGTAATCACAGCGCCTGTGTCATTCTACCGGGGTGTACTTGGCCCATGCTGTTACTCCTGCATGTAAAGTTTTGCAAAATATTCCTATGGCCTGCTGTAGCATGGCCCAGAGCGCTCTGTCCTTCCAAACACCCTGGGACTGGATCTGTGGGCAGCATGGGGCTAGAAATACTGGCTGAGGCTCAGAGGGAAAGGTTTGAATGTAACTGCATGGCCCAGTCCCACTGGTTGCATTAGAACCGAGATGAGTGTTTGCAAAATGATCGGTTTTGCACTTGAAACCGAGGCCCTGGGCAAGCACCCTGTGCCTGCCTGCCAGCATCTTCTCTCTCTGGACTCTTCCTCATGCTTGGCAGAGCAAACCGAACCAAAGTAAAAAGCAGAAGAGTACAGACTTGGCTCTGATGCTGCATGCAGTGACTCAAAAATTAGGCGTTCTGCTTTCTCCTTCCCCTCAGCCCCTCCCTTTCCCCCATTCCAGGCATTTAGAAGAAATAAACATTTTGTATCATCTGAGCCTTTGTTTTGAATGGGAAGGATACTGTCATCAAGCTGTCAAGGAGAGCTTGTGAGCACAGCTGTGATCACTCACCAGTGCAAATCCCACAGATCTGCTCAGCAACTTGCACATGACTTCGGACCAAGAACAGAAATCCTGCCTCTTGGTACAGGGACATTTATAACAATAAAAACAAAAGGAATCACTAAATCACAGAATTGTCTAGGTTGGAAGAGACCTCAAGATCATTGAGTCCAACCTCTGACCTAACACTAACAAGTCCTCCACTAAACCATATCCCTAAGCTCTACATCTAAACTTCTTTTAAAGACCTCCAGGGATGGTGACTCCACCACTTCCCTGGGCAGCCTGTTCCAAAGTCTAACAACCCTCTCAGTAATGAAGTTCTTCCTAATATCCAACCCCTGGCGCAACTTTAGCCCATTCCCCCTCATCCTGTCACCAGGCAAGTGGGAGAATAGACCAACGCCCACCTTGCTATAGCCTCCTTTAAGGTACCTGTAGAGTGCGGTAAGATCGCCCCTGAGCCTCCTCTTCTGCAGGCTGAACAAACCCAGCTTCCTCAGCCGCTCCTCATAAGACTTGTTCTCCAGACCCCTCACCAGCTTCGTTGCCCTTCTCTGGACTCGCTTGAGCACCGTGATGTCCTTCTTGTAGTGACGGGCCCAAAATTGAACACAGTACTCAAGGTGTGGCCTCACCAGAGCCAAGTACAGGGGGACAATCACTTCCCTAGCCCTGCTGGCCACACTGTTTCTTATACAAGCCAGGATGGTGTTGGCCTTCTTGGCCACCTGAGCACACTGCTGGCTCATATTCAGCCAACTATCCACCAGTACTCCCAGGTCCTTCTCTGCCAGGCAGCTTTCCAACCACTCATCTCCCAGCCTGTAGCTCTGCTTGGGGTTGTTGTGCCCCAGGTGCAGGACCAGGCAATTGGCCTTGTTGAACTTCATACAGTTGGCCTCAGCCCATCGGTCCAGCCTATCCAGATCATCCTGCAGAGCCTTCCTACCCTCGCGTAGATCGACACACACCCCTAACTTGGTGTCATCTGCGAACTTACTGAGGGTGCACTCGATGCCCTCATCCAGATCATCGATAAAGATATTAAAGAGGACTGGCCCCAGTACCGAGCCCTGGGGGACGCCACTAGTGACCGGCCTCCAACTGGATTTGACTCCATTCACCACAACTCTTTGGGCCCAGCTATCCAGCCAGTTTTTAACCCAACAAAGCGTACGCCAGTCCAAGACACGAGCAGCCAGTTTCTTGAGGAGAATGCTGTGGGAAATGGTGTCAAAGGCCTTACTGAAGTCAAGGTAGACCACATGCACAGCCTTTCCCTCATCCACCAAGCACGTCACTTTGTCATAGGAGGAGATCAAGTTTGTGAAGCAGGACCTGCCTTTCCTAAACCCATGCTGACTGGGCCTGATCACCTGGTTGCCCTGTAAGTGCCGCATGATGACACTCAAGATAATCTGCTCCATGAGCTTCCCTGGCACTGAGGTCAAACTGACAGGCCTATAGTTCCCCGGGTCTACCCTCCAGCCCTTCTTGTAGATGGGCGTCATGTTTGCTAGCTGCCAGTTGACTCCTCCAATAGCCAGGACTGCTGATAAATGATGGAAAGACTCCCTCCAAGCCGCCCAGAGCCAGTAGGCTGGGGGTGGGCAAGTGATGGGGAGGGGACCCAGGACAGCTGACCCCAACTGGACAAAGGGGTATTCCATGCCATCTGATGTCACACTGAACAATTAATATGGGGGGGCTGGCCAGGGTGGGGGGACTGGCTGCTCGGGGATAGGCTGGGTATCGGTCAGCAGGTGGTGAGCAAGTGCACTGTGCATCACTTGTTTTGTACACATTCTTATTAGTAGTATTGTTGTTATTTTCCTTTCTTTTCTGTCCTAATGAACTGTCTTTATCTCAATCCACAGGTTTTCATTTATTTCTAATGCTCTCCCACATCCCAGAGAGGGAGGTGAGAGGGTGAGTGAATGTCTGTGTGGTACTTAGCTGCCAGTCGGGTTAAACCATAATAGATTTGAGGCCAGAAAGGTCTGTCTGGTCTATCTAATCTCTCTCATACCTTTGTTACATTCACACTTAAAGGCTTCCCTGATAAAACAATGCAGACGCTAAATGCTGCCACTAGGTAACACCCAGTACAACTAGAAGAGAAGTGAGGAAACAATGTGAGAAGCAGCACATCCTTCTCCCAGAGAAATTGGGAGAAAATATGCATATAAGAAAACAGAGCCCCCATATTTTGTTTTGCCTTTTTTTTTTTTTTTTTTTTTTTTTTTTTTTTTAATGAGAAATTCTCTTGTCTATCAAGATGATGTCTGAGATGTTCTGGTTCACGTTTAAGTTGCTGCTGTTTGGGCATACGGCACTATTAAGAATCTTTCATTTTCTACATCTTCTCACTACATTTATTTTCTCTCCTATCTGTAACATTCAGTAAATACAGCAGCTGTCTGCAATCCATCTAATCTGAAACACAGACATTTCACTCCAAAACATTCAGTGCATGTGTTTTGAAAAATAATTCATGTAATATTCTACATTATTTAAAAGCTTTCATCATTCTTTGAAGGCTACTGTAAACAGTAGCTGCAGGGGAGTTCATTTAAATATATTCACTTTGAACTGCAAATTGTGTATGGTAGAAAACAGAATGACACATACAATTTTATCTTTTTTCCTGCTAACTGTTGTTTACAAATGTTATAAAATCTGTTTTAGAATTCAAGGGTATTTCAAGTTTCAGGCAGTTAATTATCAGTGTTTGAATGAGGCTTATAACACTTGAGGGGCCTTGGGGGGGAATTGAGTGGCATTCGGAACAGGCAAACACAGCCACTTCTGATTGAAACACACCAAATCAGTAGCAAGTAGCCCCTGAGACCTGGATTTGTGTCCAGTAATAAGCACAGCCAGGCAGAAAGCATGGAATATCCCTGGCAGCTCAACACTCCCGATTTCCTTCTATACCATCAGTATTGGCTTCAGAAAAAGATAGCAACAATTGAGCCAGCCACAACAGTGAGCCCATCTTTGTGCTCCCAAATGTATCGCAGTCATTTCGTGCCTTGCTGTATGTGAGCGTTTTGGGAAGCATGATGTGGCATGACTTTGGTTCAATGCGATGTTTGTAGGGCACCCCAACTGGAGTTCCCTGGTACAAAACTAGGCAGCAAAGCACGCAGCACTCCTGTAGCAGGTGCTCCAAGCACAACCCCCAGGACTACCCAGAAAACAAAATAAGATTTGCTTGTTATAAATTTCCTACTAATAATAAAGTCCAAAGGGGAAAGCAATAATGCTTTATGTATCTTACCAACTTCCCAAACTCAGACCTTCTTGTTAATAGCATCAGCACAGCAATGAAGCAAGGTCACTGCTCTGAAAGTGCATGCCTGAAGTGATTTAGTAAGATTAATTCCACTCACTACTGGCAAAAAAAAAACACTTTTTGTTGTTTAATACGTAAATTCCATTAACCACCACACAGCAATTGCACATTAATTCAAACACTACTCCCCAGTTCTCAGTACACAACATACATTCACACACTTATTATTAATTCATCACCCTAAAACAGAAAAGCTACTACACTACAGCTAAATAAATGTTTTACTGGTGGTGGAAGGATGGGTGGAGAAAACAAAACAAAACAAAAAACTTCTTTTGTGCATACAGCGTAACACCAACACAAGCAACCCTTGCCTGAGACAGGTCATGAGCTCTGTTAATTGTTTCCATTGCAGCAAATAGTGCATCGCAGACAAGGCTCGCCGTCAGACCCTGCCAGGAGCCCCTTAATCCACACCGAGGTCATGCAACTCCTGTCTGTAAACTTGATTAACGCTTGTTTGAGACTGACTGGCAAACCTTGATGCGAATAGAAGTGCGATTCATGCACTGTGGGCTGGAAAGCATGGACAGGTATCAGCTAGGGATAGAAGGATAAGAGGCATCAGGAGAGTAAGAGAACAGGGGTGAGGCATCCATCAGGACCTGACAGGCTTGTGCAGGTCATGTTGCCTTACTTCTTCCTTGGAATGCTTGCTGGGGGATGCAGCACTGCCTTTCTAGATTACTTGTCTGTTACTTGGAAAAGCAATATTGTTAAATACAATGGTAGCATAAAGCTGCCTGGTTTCACAGCTAAGTCTTGTTTAAATTCAGCCCTCTCCTTCCCTATATGAAAGACAGCACAACCCCTCAAGTTTCATTAACAGCCCTACTGTGCTAAGGCTGATGGGAATTGGAGAGGCACAAAAATCAGCTGCAGAGGCACCTCAAGCAGGAGGCAGCACCATGCCCCAGGCTGACCCCACCTGCCCACATGCAGGGCTGCAGAGCTCTAAATATGTACATGTATTTTCTTTTAATGCAGAGACAGAAATCAAAGGTGAAAGTCTAAGTTATGGCAATGTGAACTGAAGAGGAAAATGTTCAGTGTTGGATTTGTGGCCTGGTATTTCTCTGAGAAGCTCCTCAGTTCAAAGAGTTGCACCTGGAAATTCGACAAACTCGCTCTTCCGTACAGCTCCCTTTACCATAGAGCTATTTTTATTCTGAAACAGGAACTTATTTTTCCAACTTAACATTGTCCACCTCAAAATCTGTTTTGTGCATGGAATATCAATCACCTTTGCTTAGGCCTGAAGATGATTTCAGCACACCTTATTGC
This sequence comes from Aythya ferina, assembly GCF_964211825.1. Lineage (NCBI taxonomy): Eukaryota > Metazoa > Chordata > Aves > Anseriformes > Anatidae > Aythya > Aythya ferina. The sequence goes on along the minus strand of NC_140314.1, from coordinate 17,071,542 downwards.
CCAACGGCTGCTCTCTCAGTTTTGGCCTCCTCTTTTCCTTGCTTTGCAGTGCTGCGCTCAGCACAGTATGGCAAGTTCCAAGCACCAAGGAGTTACAGAATGAGTTGTTTGTTTTTTAAATCCACACCTAAGAAAACAAACTTCCTCACTCAAAAAGCTGTAAAAGAAACCCAGCACTGTGCCACCCCTTAAACAAAAATTCTCCTGTGATGAAGTTCCTTTGCAAACCTCAGCTAAACCTTTAAAAAAGAGTGCGCAGGACCACCAGCAGCTGTGGGTTTGTTAGGCGCTCACACTGCATCACATTGTGTGTGCGAGGGGAAGCACAGCGCTGAAACTGCAAACGCTGGAGCAGAATTGCATCAATACTGATTTTAACAAACATTTTGGCAACAAGCACCGCAGTAGTGTCCTTGGATCAAAACTCTGCACAGATAATTAGTTTGGATGCATTAATAATTACATAATTGTGCCAGTTTGAGTTTTTTTTTTTTTTCCAAATAGAAAGTGTTTCAACAGTAGTGGTTAGACAAATTAAAAACTATTAGTGCAATAAGTGACTTTCACTCTAGATTCAAATCATGGATTCATGTGAAGCTTAGGGGAGGAAGGTTTGTTTTTTTGTACCTCAGTCCTTACTTTACACATGGATCACAGGTATCGACCCTGAACTGAAGATTTGAGAGTTTTATTCATTACTTGGCCATATTTGTACCTCCAATACACTGCAAACTGGCCAGGATCTGGGCCATCAGTACCCTCAGCACAACGACAAAGCCCAGCTTTCTCAAACCACCCTCTCCAGCCCCTTTCTGCTGGCAGCTCCACAAACAACAGGAACTCCCAAGCCAGCCCAAAACTGCAGGTCACTGACTAAAAGCACGTTGTACTTACTTCTGTCCAATAAAACAAATGGCATGTATCCTGCATTTTCAGCTTCTCTCTTCTGGAGAGATTTTTACATGCTGCATCTCCATCGTTTGGGCAGCCTCCAGAATGTGTCTGGTAGTAATGGGAAGAGGAAAGAATGCTATCACCTTATAACATCCAGCATTTTTTTCCCATCAAAATACAGCATATCTGCACACATATCTGCCTTTTATTTCAAAATACCATTTCCACCCTCACAGCAGTAAAGAAAGCTCATAAATATGATAGGAGGATCCCAACGGGGCCGAATGCAACAAAGAACTTACGAGCTGAGTACGGACCAAGAGAAAGCTATTTAAACATAAAACCTAATTTTTCTCCCCCACAGAAACTGACAGCAGGAAGGATTTCATTCACTTGGGTAGCAGCATGGGGAATGGAAAGCATATTATCCCTTCACATGATCAGTGTGAGGATGAGCAGGTCCTGAAGTTGAAGCAGTTGCACACAGCCCACTTTGCCCCCAGGACTGCTTGGAAAAGCCCTGCCTGAGCAGCTGTGGCACAGTAACCCAACAGCAGATGTGCTGGTACTGAGCTCTGCTTTATGCAAAGAACATCAGGAAAGCAAGACAGATTTGAGCAGATTCCTACCCAAATTTGTGTGTCCTACAACCTAATGAAATTAGAAAGCACAGTTATGCTACTAATAACTGTAAGTCAGATTTTGCTCTTGTTCAATTACTTTATGTGAGAGTGTTTAATTTTCCAGCCTGTGCTATCTGAACACAGAATCTAAACTGAATACTTAGCAGAGCACTACGGAGGATTGATTTCCCACTGAATACCATCAAGTACAGGTTTATGACTAGAACTTTTTTTCCCCTTCAAATCACTTGGGTGCAAAGAAATGATACCTTTTCCTCTCTAATTTTATAAAGTTGCCTAGGTTCAAAAACATCTGTTATTCTACTCTTCCATGCAGCCCATTTACCTGTTCAGACTAAGTGCCTAAATTATTATACAATAGCACATATGTCGAGCAATCTATTCTCCTGATGGAAAGCAAGCCTGAATGAACCTTTAGGTCATCCACTAATCAAATTAGAGCTACGAAGCCTGCTCCTCACTTGCAGCCCAAGCTTCTGCTCAGTGATGGAAATCAGGAGGCTGCTGCTCTAAATCAATGCGGACTTGCACAGGTGAACAATGGAGCTAGATCAGGGTTGGTTTAACTGTATTTTTATTTCACTAACAAATTACTGCTACAGACCCTGAAATGTTTACAACAAACCATTCGTCTGCAAACTAGCTGGCAAGAACATCACTTTACACTATTCACAGATCAGAACAGACTTACACCTGCACTTCACAGGGACAAGCATCTGCCTGAAGTGCCAGCAGCACAGATACACACACCTGAACCACTCCTCCCTTCCTTCCTGACTGGGAGGAGAAATATATTCTAATTGAAGTCATGTGGTGGGACTGTGGTTGAACTAAATGCCATGCCCCTCCTGGATTTATCAAAAAGGGAAAAGGGATGTAACCTCACTCACTAGCATCAGCTACGGTATCCTATTCACAGCAAAGTGTTCACAGGGCTAGACTCTACCCCAATTGCTCCTGGTCCAGTTTTCATGACAATGATGTTTCAACAGCAGCCCTTCATTCTGGAACCTTCGTTTTGCAACGTCAGCCTCCCTCTAAAGTAGCATTTTCTCTGCAATATATTATGCTGTCTAAATAAAAGCATAGTTAGAAGACTATCTCAACATATTCACTATGTTTATTTAATTCGTTTTGAAGTTTGTTCTCTGATTTATTTATTTTGTAAATGGAAGAAACAAGACAATTATTTAATGGCCCACCAGCCAGCCTTCCTCTGCCAGCTTGATGGCACTCCATGCTTGGGTGCGGGAAGGACAGCTTTGGCAACCCCTCTCCAGTAGCTCACCCAGAAGCCCCATAGATACTTGTTTTGCTTGAAAGAAGCTTATAACTCTGCTTGCACATTTCCCTTCCAAGAATCTGAACATTTTGGGTCAAATCAATGTTTGATATTAAAAGAAAAGCATTTTAGCGAGAGCAACAGCAGGTTTTAATTTTGCTGATCTAAGCAGGTACATGCTTTTCCACTCGGTCACCAGCCCTAAAAAGTTCCCTTACATTCTGTGTAAAGAGCTACACTTGCAATGGGATTCTGCAGTTGTAAATAACCCTGGCCTCACACTTCAGCTCAGTGATGCAGGATAAATATCCCACCTGCTGGGTAACAGCCCACAGTAGTGGTGCACAAACCAAATGCTGATGAGGACTAAACCATAGCTCTGAAGGCTCCCTTTAAACTGGAAGTTGATGAAGTAACCACAAACTGAATGATAAGTTTGCATTACAGAGGCAGCAGAAAGCAGCAGCAGTAGAGACCATAGCTCAGAGAAAGCATGTGCCTGGTGTACAGGGCCAGCATGTGCTGGGAGCTTTGAGCAAGATTTCATGGAAGCTGATGTGAACCTCAGCCAAGATGCTGTGGTCTTGTTGCCTGTCCCTTCCTCCCCATCTCTCTCTCATGCCAGCAGTAAAGTTCATGTGGCTCTATAGTAAAAAAAATTGGTGAAGAAAGAAAAAACACATTATTTTTTGTGTGTGTGTTTTTCTTCCAGTTAGAATTCAGGCAGATCAGCTCCCTGAACACATTCACTACAGTCAAGGAGAAACATTACCAATGCAAAGGAGAGGAGGAGCAGGGCTGGGCAGAAGGGGCTGCCAGGACCCACTGCAGACCAGACGAAGCTCATGTGGCATCATGCTGCTGTCACTTGATCCTGCTTTATTCACAGAATTGAGGTGTTAAACCTTTTTATCAATAAGAAAGTTCACTACGTCATTTCCTCAGTTATTTGCACAACAAAAAGACAAATCTTGAATGTTGCCAATCCCCAAAGGCTCAGGGTGTGTGGCATTCCCCTTATGGACTATGTCTTCAGACCCTCTAGGTTGAGGGCAGACAAACCTTTCCTCTGTGCTGTATCAGCAAGCTCTTGATACTAAATAGACAGTGATGTGAGGGGAGAAGAATTTCTGCTATGGGAAGATGACATCTAGCCAGAGAATGTCCAAAGCTTGGAAGCCAGTTCTTAGGAAACAGGCTGTGAGACATGGAAGAGGTCAAAAAAAGCTAGCTTGTCAAACACACATCAAGAAAGCAAAAAAATAAAAATGTGGTTGACAGAAAGTGGACATGTCTTGATAGGCCACTCTTGAAAGTGGAAAATGATTGCTGGCTGGCCAGCCAGGTCCTAGATCATCAGCCAAAACAAGTGAAAGAGATTACCACTTTATAAAAGCTGAGACTGGGTGGAAATCTGCACAGCCACACCTGGAAAACCACACCTGGAAAAAGCAAGCTTCAGGCCTGCCATCCCACCAATGCAACTATGTCCACAGTCCCAACATATTTCAAGATTGTGACGTCTTCCTTGCTAAGTGTATTTCCCATCAGACACAAAACAAACAAACAAAAAACCTGTCTGAAGAGGAACAAATAGTAAAGGCAAGACAGCCTGTAACATACAGGTGAATTACGGGGAGAAAACATCCTTCTCTACATGGTTTTCATGCACTGATCATCACACTCTGTCAATAACTGGTATTGTTGTAAGATATTCTGCAGTAAATCCAAACACTTCATGTTGCCTCCTTCGATTTGGTATTCTTCACTTCCCATTTTGTTGTCTCCACAGCATTATCAGCTGGAAACGGACATGCTTGATGATTTCTGAGACCTCAGATTCCATTATTCTGTCACAGCGCTTACTAATTATAAGTGCTTTGCCAAATATCTGATGTTTTCACTGGCTGAAAGCCCATGTTTAATGGGCTGATAAAGAACAAGTGCTGTCAGAGAATGGCATGTGATTGGTTACATGGGGCAACTGAAACTGTGCCCTCAGGAGGTGCCTGCCTGAGCAAATGGCATAAATGATCCTTTCCTGGGTGAGAAGCTGAATGAATGCTTCTCCAAGAAGAGATTTTCATGTTTAGCTATTCCAAATGCTACTAAGACTTCTCCTTCTAAGCTGAAAATTGAACATCTGTGCTTGTTGCTCTCCCACGACTGCCCTGACGTGTCTTCAGTGGCTAGAAGACAAGCCAGCAAACAGTCCAAATGAGTTAGGCTCCAAGATGAAACTGTGTTTGGCACAAAATCTGTTCTTCCCTTTACAAAAAAAGGGACAAAAGACAATGTGATGGTGTCCTTGAGCTTTGAGTACTTTTTGGTTTTAAAATTAAATCTTTTCTGGAATACCATGTCAAAGTACATTAGCTAAATGAGGGGTTAAAACGAGAGAGCAGAAGACAAAACAGCTCAAATAAAATGGTGAGCAGCAAGATAATTTAAGAGAGCAGCTCAAGGACTTCAGTGGTATCAAAGGGTTGTTCTCTGAAATGCTTCAGCAGCTGTGCTGGTTTTAGCAATTTGTTGGCTTTCTTCACTTTGTTTCATTTTTCAAAAATCCTTGTGCTGGTGTAAAGGGGAGGATATTGAATGGACTTTAGTACATCTGGCTCCTAGATTTCCTGGGCCTTCATCCTCTGAACTCTTTCAATGGCTAAAAATGCCCTTTTCTCAGCTACTGTAGATTGCACAGATGTAATGGTTTTAATTTGACATAGCAGCTGAGTGGATGTTCATTCAGTAGTCTGATGGCAGGCATTTGTAGGAAGATTTCCAGAAGAACCGAATAACCTTTTTCCTTGAAATCAAGCAATGTCTTGTTCCTAATAAAAATCACTTATTTCTCAAACTTTCTTCCACAAAGTCTTCACTTCTGCTGCACTAAATTCAGAAAGTTAATACTGCAGAGATAGAATGGGGAGGAAGCAAGGCAAAAAACTATACCCAGTCCTGTCACTCAAGCTCACCAGAGGCTTCTAGGAACTGTGCAAGCGATCAGAGAACTGCAGCACAAGCAATAGTATGGGCGTGCTCTGGAAATGAATAAACACCAGAGCTGGGTTTCTAGACACAGTCAGTTCCTGACTTTTCCTGTTGTTGATTCTGTTCCTTAGACCTTTCAAGTTATTTATCGTTCATCTTACTTGCCATCTCACTCATCTTCTTTTTGTAGTGTCTTCTCAGAAATCTAGTGTTTTATTCTGTTCTGACGGGTGAGAAGGGGAACAGAAGCTACCACCACCTGGAGGTTGGTAAGTAATCTCTCTAAGGTAAGGTTATCAATCTGGGGGTTACAGACATTTTGTAGGCCTGTCCTAGTATTACACAGAATATTATCAACCCAATTCTGTTCATGATACTAAGGTTTAATCCTTTAACCTGTGACAAATATCACCACATCAGCATGCAGCATCACATAAATGTGGAAGTAACTTCTGTGAAGGCCATTTAATATAATCAGCCAAAGTGAGCACCAACATACATGTAACTCATCCAGACTAGCTAATAAAAAAAAAAGTCTCCACCTACTTTGTTTGGAATTGAAACACCACTTCGAAAAGGAACAAATATATGTTATAATACACTTTCAAAAATGGTTTAACAAAAAGTGCAACTACAAACTAAAATAACTTTGCCATGACATACCTATTGCAGTGGTGGGTATGCTAGAGCACGGTGCAGAGGGGCTCACCCACCTGCTGTGCCTGTGTATTAAGCCACTAGTATCAACAGGAAACTGAAGGGTGGGTGATCAGAATAACAACTTGTAGTGGAGCCAGCTCTAGGTTCAAACTCAGGTAACACTTCAAAATCAGTTTAACACTGACTTCAGTGAAATTGCTGAAGTGACAAAGTAGTTTCACTTTTCATTCTCCGGGTTCAGCTGTCATGCTCACTGCCTGGGAGGAGCTCAGTTTCTATTTCCCAGCAAGAGCCTCTTCGCCCTTAGGTTTCCTGCACTCCATCAAGGATTGTTTCCCGACTGAAAGATTCTTAAATGTTTACACAAGCAGTCCCCAGCTCCTCCAGAAAAGCAAAGACAGGACATAAAACTGTTAGAGAGCATCCAAAGGAGGGCAACAAAGCTGTTAAAAGACCTGGAGGGCAAGGTGTATGAGGAGCAGCTGAGGTCCCTGCTTCAGCCCTGAGCAGAGCAGGCCGAGGGGAGGCCTCATGGCAGCCTGCAGCTCCCTCACAAGGGGAGCGGAGGGGCAGGTGCTGAGCTCTGCTCTCTGGGGACAGCGACAGAGCCCAAGGGTACAGCGTGGAGCTGGGACAGAGAAGGTGTTAGGGAAAAGTTATTTACCAAGAGGGTGATCGGGCACTGGAACAGGCTCCCAGGGCAGTGGGCATAGCACTGAGCCTGTCGGAAGTCAAGAAGCATTTGGACATCACTCTCAGACACACAGTCTGATTTTGGGGTGGTGATGAGAGATGAGGAAAAGGCTGAGGTGCTTAATACCTTCTTTGCTTCAGTCTTTAGCAGCAAAACCAGTTGCTAACTGGATACCCAGTACCCTGAGCTGGTGGAAGGGGATGGGGAGCAACCATTTCCTCATAATCCATGAGGAAATGGTTGGCGACATACTACAGCACTTGGATGTATGCAAGTCGATGGGGCCAGATGGGACCCACGCGAGGGTACTGAGAGAACTGGCAGAGGAGCTGGCCAAGCCACTTTCCATCATTTATCAGCAGTCCTGGCTATCAGGGGACGCCCCAGTCGACTGGCAGCTACCAAATGTGAAACCCATCTACGAGAAGGGCTGGAGGGTAGACCTGGGGAACTATAGGCCTGTCAGTTTGACCTCAGTGCCAGGAAAGCTCATGGAGCAGATTATCTTGAGTGTTATCATGCGGCACTTGCAGGGTAACCAGGTGATCAGGCCCAGTCAGCATGGGTTTAGGAAAGGCAGGTCCTGCTTCACAAACTTGATCTCCTCCTATGACAAAGTGACGTGCTTGGTGGATGAGGGAAAGGCTGTGCATGTGGTCTACCTTGACTTCAGTAAGGCCTTTGACACCATTTCCCACAGCATTCTCCTCAAGAAACTGGCTGCTCGTGTCTTGGACTGGCGTACGCTTTGTTGGGTTAAAAACTGGCTGGATAGCTGGGCCCAAAGAGTTGTGGTGAATGGAGTCAAATCCAGTTGGAGGCCGGTCACTAGTGGCGTCCCCCAGGGCTCGGTACTGGGGCCAGTCCTCTTTAATATCTTTATCGATGATCTGGATGAGGGGATCGAGTGCAGCCCCAGTAAGTTCGCAGATGACACCAAGTTAGGGGTGTGTGTCGATCTGCGCGAGGGTAGGAAGGCTCTGCAGGATGATCTGGATAGGCTGGACCGATGGGCTGAGGCCAACTGTATGAAGTTCAACAAGGCCAATTGCCTGGTCCTGCACCTGGGGCACAACAACCCCAAGCAGAGCTACAGGCTGGGAGATGAGTGGTTGGAAAGCTGCCTGGCAGAGAAGGACCTGGGAGTACTGGTGGATAGTTGGCTGAATATGAGCCAGCAGTGTGCTCAGGTGGCCAAGAAGGCCAACACCATCCTGGCTTGTATAAGAAACAGTGTGGCCAGCAGGGCTAGGGAAGTGATTGTCCCCATGTACTTGGCTCTGGCGAGGCCACACCTTGAGTACTGTGTTCAATTTTGGGCCCGTCACTACAAGAAGGACATTACGGTGCTCAAGCGAGTCCAGAGAAGGGCAACGAAGCTGGTGAGGGGTCTGGAGAACAAGTCTTATGAGGAGCGGCTGAGGAAGCTGGGTTTGTTCAGCCTGCAGAAGAGGAGGCTCAGGGGTGATCTTATCGCACTCTACAGGTACCTTAAAGGAGGCTGTAGCAAGGTGGGGTTGGTCTATTCTCCCACATGCCTGGTGACAGGATGAGGGGGAATGAACTAAAGTTGTGCCAGGAGTGTTTTATAATGGATATTAGGAAGAACTTTACTGAGAGGGTTGTTAGGCATTGGAATGGGCTGCCCAGGGAAGTGGTGGAGTCACCATCCCTGGAGGTCTTTAAAAGAAGTTTAGATGTAGAGCTTAGTGATATCATTTAGTGGAGAACTGGTTAGTGTTAGATCAGAGGTTGGACTAGGTGATCTTGGAGGTCTCTTCCAACCTAGATGGTTCTGTTATTATGTGAACTTGGGTTTGATCCCTGTGGGTTTCTTCCAGATCAGGGTATCCTATGATCTGCATCTATTCTTGTTTACAGTGGACAAATGGCTGCAAGGGCATTCCTTCACAGCAGTTATTCAGACCAACACATCAGTTTTAAATGCTTACACACACACTCTGCACTTTTCTTAAACAGTGTAAAGTGCACAATTTGTGATGGGAAACCACAGAGTTTCATGACATAAGCCATGTGTCAAAAGACCACTGGCAGGGAACACATAAAACAGACTTTATTTTTCCCCTACCAACTGTATCCAGGATACTTCAAAATGCAGAAGTCTTGGTATTTTAGTGCTGGACACCGTATATGTAGGCTATTTTTTTTTTTTTGTTAACCTCACTGACGGACTAGGCCTGACAAAAATAGTACCAAGCATTCCATGCAAGCTACTTCTTCCTTTCCTTTTTTTTTTTTTTTTTTTTTTTTCCCTATGTTTTACTTTTCTGCACTTTCACATCCATCTCATGTCCACCAGAGTAGGTTGTAACACATCCTCATGACGAGTTGCATCAGTATGTATGAGGTTGTAGAAAACTGTAAGGTAAAGGCAGGAGCAAATGACATCTTAAACTTCTCTTTCTTTCCTTCTTTCCTTCTGGAAAGACATGTGAAGCTACATACCCCTGAATGCATTTTAAATGTAAGCTTCTGCCTGACTAACTTGACATTAAATATCCATGTCTGGAACACAAACAGAGGGACAGATATCCATAGGAGTAACTTGCAGTTTGTTCCACTGATGGACAAAAAAAGGATGATTAGCTACTTTTTCCATTAAAAAATGTTTTTTTTTTTTTTTTTTTTTTTTTTTAACCAATTTATCTTGGCAGGACAAGGACTCTGTAGTGGGTATACTGTCTTTACTTTAAAAAAAAAAACAAACACTTTTTTTCTTTTCCTCATTTCCACAGAAAATCATATGAAGGATAAAAAAAAAAACCTTTTGCCTTTTTATCTAAGAAATGGCTATGGCCTAAACCAATAAGTGAGCTTAAAATTAGTACTTCTAATGTGACCACTGAGGCATTTCAGACTTAATTACATCTGAAGCAGACTTAACCACCCATTTCTATCGAGTTTCACACAAACGATAATAGCCCCTCCAGCCGCATGGCAACACTACAGTTAACCACATCCTAGAGGAGCTGGAAAAGAAAAAAGGCAGGGGAAAAGAATACCCCCCTTCCTCACGCAGCTTCCCACTTCAGCTCTTGTTGGCTTACATGTAACAGAAGTCGGAGATGCAAAGAGAACATTCCTGAGGCTGTATGTACACATGTACTTAGGATAACTCTTATTAGTCTTCTACTTAAACAGTATTTTTACTTTAAAAATCTGTGCAGATTTTACTGAGGACCAAAAAAACACCACCCCAAGGCAAAAATGGTGTTGTTAAACTTAGTGCACTGCTATAAACGCAAACGAATGACACCTGTTAATGAGAAGTATACATGGTGAAGTTAGTGGCCCTACAGAAATCTCGCCCCTGGACCTCCTGTTAGAGGCCAGCTACAGCAACATGGAAGTATTTGTGGCGTGGCTGCACCGCTCCAGGGATGCTGCTCTGGGACAGGGAACAAATCCTGTTCCTGCCTCCATCAGTTTCATCTTTCTTTGAGTGCATCAGTGAATGAGAAAGAGAAAAAAAATATATACTTTTTATACACTTAGATCCTGTAATCAGCAGGGCTATAAACAGACTTACTCATTAGACAAATAGCCAAGATACTCTGCAAACTCAAAGCCTTTGTGGTAAGGGAAAATTCCAGGACTTCCTTTGCGTGGTAGGTGGTACTTGATGCCCTTGCCTTGCTTCTCAGTACTAAGATACTCTCACACAGGCAGATAATTACCTCTCATTTTACAAACCATCTCCACTGCATAAAGTTCAAAGCACACAACTCCCAACCACCTTCCCACTAGTATGTCTTCCAGACTGGCTCTGGCAGCAGCATGGAGCAACAAGCCACCCGGTTTGCTCCAGTATTGCAGAAAGTACACTAAAAGCCACATACTTATTTTATGCCTTGTAGATACTGCTTTTTTGTTTGTTTGTTTGTTTTCTGGGATTAAGCAGGCTGAATTACAGATTTCCAATCTGATCTGTTTCTTCACTGCCTGCTTTAACATAAAGAACAGGACTTCATAATGGATGCTGAGCTAAGGAACCATCCTCCCAGGTCTCTGGCACCGGAGGAAAGAAACTAGCAAAACATGGTGCAGCTGTTCCTTCTTGCCTGCCAGGTAAGAGTTGCTAGAGATCTTCTTGGTTCACTAAACAAGTGATTAGTGGATTTAACACCTAAAAATAAAACCAAAATATCCTGCAAGAACATGTTGCTGTGCAGACGGATCTGAAATTGCTCCAAAACAAAGCCTCTGCATGCTGAACTGAACACACCCCCAGGGCTGGAGCTCTCACCTAGTCGCAGGGTGTTGGAGCAAAGGGTTACAGGTTTACAAGGTGGATGCAGCTGCAGATCTAACCCCCAGTGTAAGTTATCTTTACAAAGGCCCAGCTCAGAGTTGTAGAAGCATGTCCCAGCCTTCTGGTTTCAGGCTTTTATTTAATGATGAAATTAGAGGAAACAAACAAACAAACAAAACAAACAACAACAAAAAAAAACTCGACACACAACAGTCAACAACTGACCTAACTCAAGCCTGATCTGAATCTCCAACACCAATGGAGGTAGCATGTTTTGTTTGTACTGCAATATCTGAAAATTGCGTATTTGGAGAACAAACCCTATTTTAATTCTCGGGGTTAAGAAATCCTGTGGTTTTCATTTCTATTGTTTCCTTAATCTACAAGTGTCCTGGTTTCAGTTAGCACAGAATTAATTTTCTTCCTAGTAGCTGGTGGAATGCTGTGTTTTGGCTTAGAATGAGAAGAGTGCTGATAACACCCCGATGCTTTAATTGTTGCAGAGCAGTGCTTATACTAAGCCAAGGACATCTCAGCCTTTGCTCTGTCCTGCCAACGGGCAGGCTGGGGGGTGCAGTAAGAGCTGGGAGGGGACAGACCCAGGACAGGTGACCCAAACTAGCCAAAGGGGTATTCCATACCATCTGACGTCATGCTAAACAATATATAGGGGTGGCTAGCCGGGGGGAGGGGGCCGGACTGCTCGGGGTTAGGCTGGGCATCGGTCAGCGGGTGGTGAGCAATTGCATTGTGCATCACTTGTTTGTACATACTATTATTACTTTCGTATTATCACCATTGTATCATCATTATTATTATTGTTATTATTATTTTTGTTATTTTTTTTTCCTGTCTTATTAAACTGTCTTTATCTCAACTCACGGGCTTCACTTTCCATTTCTCTCCCCCGTCCCAGAGAGGGAGGGGGGAGGGTGAGCGAACGGCTGCGTGGTGTTTAGCTGCCGGTCGGGTTAAACCACGACAACAAGTAATTCAGCAAAATGACTGCTCCATGTATATGCATGTGCCAACACTGACATGCCCTTGGCAGAAACAAATTGTACGTCTGCTTCTCTATTTCCTGACTCCCTACATGGTTTTCTTTGGAGAGCAGGTAGAGTCCACTGAACTCTGAAAGACACATACCTCTGCTCTGATTGGATAGCAGAACTAACTTCTTACAAGATTTCCAGCAGAGTATTTTTGGGCTAAGGAAGGTTTGTATGTAAAGTTACTCAATACGATTTGAATGAAATACTGCCTCATTAAAATAAATAAAAGATCAATTTCTCCATTTCTTCTATTCAAGGAGCTTGAAATTTTGTTCATCCAGTGCCCCCTATTTTTTTTTTTTTGATTTAGATACTTCATGTGCAACCAAACCATGAATTGTGTCTGAAACTCACCTGCAGCGCCCTTCAGGCACAGCAGCTCTCTCTGGGGGTAACGTACTGCCTAGCATTATCAGCACGTAGCCTGAGCAGGAAAGAAAAGAGAAACAATCCTAAAGGTATGAATGCTTCTCAGCTACTGCTCCCATGAGGCTCTGCAGAAGAGTAGCTGAGCTGATTAGGGATCGTTAGGGATGAGCTGATCATTTTGGGTCATCATCAATATTTTTCTGAATTTTGCCAATTACAGAGGAGATTTCTGGGGACAGGTAGCTGTTTTTCAATCAACTCTTGTTAACAGCTGATATTCCAGACCATCCTCATCCAGGCCATCTGAGCAGTCAATCTCAGTCTGCCCTATTGCTTTTGTCAAAATATTCATTTACTCATCAAAACTTGCTATTCTAATAGTACTACTTGGAAAATAGTACTACTTGGAAAAGCTTCCTCATATCCAATAGAGACTCATCAGGTATTATATATAATCTCTCTTACCACTGGAAACATGATACATTCATCAGTAAAGGATTTGCTTTCGGTTCAGTTCTTGACTCTTCCACAGACATTGCATACAATTTTGAGCAATCAGCATGTGATTTCCCCATATTCAATACAGAAACGATGACAGCGGCCTCCCTGCTGCAGGCCACCACTGCAGACCGTAAACTCTTTGTAACAGGGATTGTCTCTTAGTTCATGTCTGTGCAGCACCTAGCATAGCACCAGTTCAGCTTCAGGGTGAGATGCAGCAGTAGGAAATGAGATTTTCTTGAATTAGCTTCTTGTCATCCAGCTCAGACTCAGTAAGGAATTAAGAAAGTACACAGCATTAAGTGTTTCAGGTCTTGAATTACACATGAATAAGGTCTGTCCAGAAATTACAGCTTCCAGAATTAATGGAACATTAGCAACCAGATGAAGAAATCCCGCCTACGCACAGGGGTGCAATCTAGCACCAGGCTATGGCAACTTGTTTGGTTTCTTGAAAGTACTAAAATCAACCGAGTAACATCCCTCGGTTATATGCACTTCATTCACTCAGGATAGTGTTAAAATTATTATTCTAAGCAATGCATAAGAAGTGAGTCTTGATTAAGTCTCATTGCTAGTAGTGCCTTACAGGACCTGGTCTGATGGCTGTTTCTGTTTCCTCCATTTGAGAATATCTGAAAACAACTCCACAAGGAATTCTCTATTTCCTTCTGAATCCAGACTTTCTCATCCCATTGCAGTTGTTCACAGCATTTTACTGAGCAATCTTTTTCTAGAGTACAAAACTCTATGTGAAAAGTTGTACAGCAACCAAGCTATCCATGAGCTTTGACAGCTATTCAGAGCTGACTGTCCAACTGGGGTTGTTCAGAGTTACTCCTATAAGCAGCTGGATCTTGTATTTGAACTGTGTTCAAATAGAAGCCAGGTTTCTTTTCAAACATCAAAATTGTTATCACAAATGAATCAGATTGAGCAATATTGAACCATTAGAAATTATCACCAAAACTTAAGTCAAACACTGTAGGAAGATTTTTTTTTCCTCTGACATTTTGAAGCTGTTCAGATGATTCAAAGCTGTGGCACAAATGAAGAAACACTAGTTTTATTGTGGTGACTTGGAAGTTACATCATTCACCGGGAACTAAATTACCTGCTGCATGCACCATGACTGGAATGGTAATTGTATTACCATTTCTTTTTTTTTTTTTTTTTTTTTTTTTGTCACAAAAGGAAAGTCTGCAGAGATTAACGCTTATGCTTAGCATCAACGTCAAAGCACCTTGCAAACACAAACTAAAATCCATGACTGCCCTGTTAATACTTAAGTTTGATATCAATGTATTTGTAAAAGGTAAACTAAGGAGCAGACAGGCTGAGTGACCTATCCAAAGCCCTGTTTTGCTAAAGCAAAGGTGAAGCCTGCTGAAGCCAGGATAACACATACACCATGCACTTCAAGAGAAGATCTAAATGCAGCTACAGAAAGTCAGCTCTGATTCCCTACAGCAGTTCTGATTTTATTGTCTGAAACAATGGAAAAAAACAAAACAAAACAAAAACAAAAACAGAGGAAGCCTAGCTCCAAGCCTGTGGTTCAAAGACATCTGTGGTTTTAGAGAATTCAAGTTTCCCTCCTCCACAGAACATCTAATACAAGGATTTGTTCACAAAGAAACTTGCTAGACCTATTTTTACCAAATTTTAGCCAAGCAAGAGTATTTCCCTTCAAATCATTTTGGCAGCTATGTAAGAATTACAAGTTATCTAGCAGACAGTAGTTGCAAACAACGCTTTCGCAGGAAAAGCCTTGAAGCTGATAAACTGTGATAAGCAAATTCAAGTGAACTGCATGATGGAGAAGCAGTAAAGCAAAACTACTCAAGTTGTTCCCAGGAACTCTGGAATTAAGTTACACCCTCTCACATCAACAACTGAGTTTGCATAGGATAATATGCGCATGGTGTAGAAAGAGTATGACTTAAGTGCATGTATGGCTGCGAGCAGCTGAATCTGATTTTCTTACAGATGACTTTTTTTTCAGCGTCAGTGGAATAACTGATATCCTGAATAGCAGTCAAGATATACACATAAAATGCAATATACTGATGTTTTTTCTTCAAATGCCTTGTCAAATTATTTTGGTTCTTTGTATAACTTAGAAGTCTTTTCTTTGAAAGCTTCACATCTTTACTTTTAATACCAGAAGCGAGACTGACATAGAACTAAACAAAAGGTTTCAACATTCTTACTGGAGAAAAGCCAAAATTAAACAGCAAAGTCTGTGACCATTCAGACAAAGCAAAGGGAATTTGTTCTGAGCTTTGACATGCTACTATAAAAAATGCACAGACTGGAGGTTCTGCCTGAGAGATGCCGTCAGTTCTGAATATTCAGAAGGTACAAGCATGTGAGCATTGTTACATGGCTGTCTTATTAAAAATTCTGAAGTGAAGAAAATAATCCAGTAGTTCCAAGTTTTTCTCTTAAAATATAAACCTTTTGAACTCTCATCTGCTAGAAATGCATATAAAATCTGAGGTGGTTATGCACAAAATAAGACCCCAATACCACTAACTTCAAAAATTTTTTTAGCTTTTTTTTTTTTTTTTCCTTTTAACCAAAATTATCCATCAAGTATTCAAGATTTTTGGTGTAAATTCTTGAGTCATCCCAAAACAATTGACATGTATCACCGTCACCAATGAATGCTTAAGAGTCAATTTATGTTTTAAGTAAAGTATCTCTACTTTGCTGTCTTTAGGAAAAGTGCAGTCTGGAGATGGCCAGAAGGCAGAAACAGAATAACCACAGAGGTCAGCTTCTTGGGGCAACACTTGCCCCTTTACACCTTTGTCTTGTGAACACTGAGTGAGACTCTCATCTCTCAGGTTATCCCGATCTAAAAATTCCCATTTTGCTTGCTGGGACATTTTTGAGAAACAAGAATAAGGGTAGGAAAAGGCAGAGGTCATTTCACACGTGGTAATGTCTTGTTTTCCACGCCCAGGTTCTAACTAAAAGAGCTAGAAGCAAGCTGGTTGTCCTGCCTTTAGCCAACCCTCTGACCTCAGGTGTTCTCATCCTTACCAACAGTCGGCCACAACAACCCCATAGCGCACTACAGGCGTGAGGAAGAGAGGCTGGAAAGCTGTGCAGAGGAAAAGGATCTCGGGGTGCTGATTGATGCTCACCTGAACATGAGCCAGCAGTGTGCCCAGGTGGCCAAGAAGGCCAACAGCATCCTGGCTTGTATTAGGAATAGTGCAGGCAGCAGGACCAGCGAGGTGATTGTCCCCCATACTCTGCTCTGGTGAGGCCACACCTCGAGTACTGTTTTGGGCCTCTCACTACAAGAAGGACATCAAGGCCCTGGAACACAAGTCCTGTGAGGAGTGGCTGAGGGAACTGGGGGTGTTTGGTCTGGAGAAGAGGAGGCTCAGGGGAGACCTCATTGCTCTCTACAACTACCTGAAAGGAAGGTGTGGGGAGCTGAGGGTTGGCCTCTGCTCACAGCTAACTACTGATAGGACTAGAGGGAATGGCCTCAAGTTGTGCCAGGGGAGGTTCAGGTTGGAAATGAGAAATTTCTCCTCAGAAAGAGCAGTCAGGCATTGGAATGGGTTACCTATGGAAATGTTGGCATCACCGTCCCTGGGGGTGTTCAAGGAAAGGTTGGATGTGGTGCTTAGGGATGTGGTTCAGTGGGTGACATTGGTAGTAGGGAGATGGTTGGAATAGATGATCTTGAAGGTCTCCTCTAACCTTAATGATTTCTATTCTATTCTACTGGGGAGGAATGTGTTAAGTTAACAAGCAAAAAGTAAATCTCACATTTGAAGAAAACCACAACATATCAGATTGATTTCATTTAACTTTAGACTAGACTGAAATCACAAGGTGGTACATAGGAAGTATGCCCAAATCATAACATGTCCCACATGGTATTCATGTAGATTAGCAGATGCAACAAATTGGTAACAAATTCCAGAAATTGTTAGATGATTACTGGCCAAATAAATATTTTTACAATGCTTTGCCTTCAGTTATTTCTATTTTGTTCAATCTACACGTAAGTATCAATAGATAAAAATGAATTAAAACTAAAATCTAACTATTGTACTATGTAAAAATCCCTCCCCTGAGTAAGGCATTCAAGTTCATTTTAAACTACATGTGATTGCTTTGATGCTTTGTATACTTTAACAAGGGCCAGAGACCAATCTGCAGAGCACCACAGCAGCACCGGGCCCTGCTGGAGACCCCCATTCACCCGCCTAACCCTCCTCTCCACTCTGCCTGAGCAGAAAGAGCTGCTGACTGAAACACTGGCAAGGTTTTGGTAGCAGGGGGCCATAGGGGTGGTTTCTGTGAGAAAGATCTAGAAGCTGCCCCATGTTTGGGAAGGGCCCCATTGTTTTCCAGAGCTGAGCCAATAAGCGATGTTGTTTGCGCCTCTGTGAGAGCATATTTAAGACAGGGAAAAAAACGCTGTGCCACACAGCAGCCGGGAGAGTGAAGGGAGTGAGAAACAGCCTTGCAGGCGCCAAGGTCAGTGTAGAAGGAGGGGGAGAGGTGCTCCAGGCGCCGGAGCAGAAGTCCCCTGCAGCCTGTGGTGAGCACCATGGTGAAGCAGGATGTCCCCCTGCAGCCCATGGAGTACCACAGTGGAGCAGGGTTCCATGCTGCAGCCCGTGGAGGAGACCACGGTGGAGCAGGTGGCCCTGCACCAACGGAGGCTGCCGCCTATGGAAGACCCCTGCCGGAGCAGATTCCGGGCTGGACCTGTAGCCCGTGGAGAGGAGACCATGCAGGAGCAGGTGACCTGGCAGGAGCTGCTGCCCGTAGGGGAGCCAGGTTGGAGCAGTTTTCTCCTGAGGGATGGACCCTGTGGTATGGACCCATATCTGGAGCAGTTCTGGAAGAGCTGCTGCCTGTGGGAAGCCCACGCTGGATCAGTTCATCAAGGACTGCATCCCGTGGGTGGGACCCCACAGCACAGGGGACGAGAGTGACCGAGAAGGAGCGGCAGAGAAGAAGTGCTGTAGACTGACCATAACCCCCATTCCCCCGTTCCCCTGCACTGCTCGGGGGGAGGAGGTGGAAGAGGGTGGATGGGGGAGGAAGGTGCTTTTGGTTTCTTTCCTTTGTTTCTCACTTCTCTAGCTTGTTAGTAATGAGCAATAAATCTTACTATCTCCTTATGCTGAGTCTGTTTTGCCCGTTACAATAATTATTGCGTGATTTTCTTGTCCTTATCTCAACCCTTGAGCCCTTTTCACATATTTTCTCCCCATTCCTCTTTGAGGAGGGGGAGTGAGAGAGCGGCTGTGGTGGAACTCGGCTGCCCACTCGAGCGGAACCACGACAAACACCCACTTGGTTTTCAGAAAAACTCCACTGGTTTTCTGAAGTGATTGATATCATCAAGAACTTTGAGGCTCTCCAGCACTCTTCTCTATGAAGACCTGGGCAGGTTAGGGAAGGACAGCGGCTGCTTTATCTGATCCTAAGCCTCCCCCCTTAGGGCTAGAAACCAAATCTGAAACATTCTGGTGGCAGATCCACACAATTGTGAATCTGTTTTTCAGTCTTTTCATTGATGTTTTTGTTCTTACTCATTCCCAACCTCCCCTCACCAGAACAACCACCTGTTTCACTTCTCCTGTCCCACAATGGCTGCAGACACAAAGCCACAGCTAGCCTGCCCCACCAAGCAGCATGCAGGCCACGGGCACCTGAACAACAGCTACCTACACTGGTGTTGCTGCTCCATTAGTCCCCAGAGAAAGAGGAAAAAGACCTTCAATAGAAACCAACAGAAAAATGCCAAACCATTTTACGTGCTGGAACCAGCAGTGAGTCACAACACTGCTAGACTCTAACAAACCAGAGACAGAAGCAGCACTGCAAAGAAAAAGTCCTCTAAGAAATAATCACAGGGAATTTTCTGTTCAAGGATCAACTGCATTAGTGATTTATTTATTTATTTTTACAACCCTTGAGCCAAAAAAACACACATGTGCTTCATAGATGTTTCCAAAAATTGTTGAAGTTCTCACCCTAACCATAATCCCCCGATTAGTATCCATCAGTAAGGGGTATCTACTGCTAAGACAGATGCTACCCTCCAAACAAGGATATATTCCTTAACACCTCCAGCTTGTGGCAGAAGGATTAGGATACTTATTCACTTTTAGCAACCTTACATTTAATATTCACCTTCAGGATATTATCCTAAATGAAGGAAAACTATCCAAACCTAGTCCATTTACTAGGGCCCTGAAAAGAGTGGGAAAATTTAGTGTCATTTCCACGTATTAAAAACAAAACAAAAATACCTAAGTCTTACAGAATGAAGTATGTTGGCATAAAAAAGTAGCTCTTCCTGAACTGCATGATTTAAAATTGTGACAGAAAGTCCCTGCTATGGTTTACATGAGAAAATTATAAAATTATTAGAAATTAGAAAATTATAAATAGAAATGAAACAAGAATATATATATATATATATATATATATATTTTAAACCAGCCTCCTACATGAAAGAATCATAGAATCATAGAATATCCTGAGTTGGAAGGGACCCTTAAGGATCATCAAGTCCAACTCTTGACACCGCACAGGTCTACCCAAAAGTTCAGACCATGTGCCTAAGTGCACAGTCCAATCTCTTCTTAAATTCAGACAGGCTCGGTGCAGTGACCACTTCCCTGGGGAGCCTGTTCCAGTGTGCAACCACCCTCTCTGTGAAGAACCCCCTCCTGATGTCAAGCCTAAATTTCCCCTGCCTCAGCTTAACCCCGTTCCCACGGGTCCTGTCACTGGTGTTAATGGAGAAAAGGTCTCCTGCCTCTCGACACCCCCTTACGAGGAAGTTGTAGACTGTGATGAGGTCTCCCCTCAGCCTCCTCTTCTCCAGGCTGAACAGGCCCAGTGACCTCAGCCGTTCTTCGTACGTCTTCCCCTCCAGGCCTTTCACCATCTTCGTAGCCCTCCTCTGGACACTCTCCAACAGTTTCATGTCCTTTTTATACTGTGGTGCCCAGAACTGCACACAGTACTCGAGGTGAGGCCGCACCAGCACAGAGTAGAGCGGGACAATCACCTCCCTTGACCTACTAGCGATGCCGTGCTTGATGCACCCCAGGACATGGTTGGCCCTCCTGGCTGCCAGGGCACACTGCTGGTTCATATTCAACTTGCTGTCTACCACGACCCCCAGATCCCTCTCTTCTAGGCTGCTCTCCAGCGTCTCATCGCCCAGTCTGTACGTGCAGCCAGGGTTTCCCCGTCCCAGGTGCAGGACCCGGCACTTGCTCTTATTGAACTTCATGCGGTTGGTGATCGCCCAGCTCTCCAACCTGTCCAGATCCCTCTGCAAGGCCTTTACGCCTTCATTTGAGTCCACAACTCCTCCAAGTTTGGTGTCATCAGCAAACTTGCTCAAAATACCCTCCATTCCTACATCCAGATCGTTTATAAAAATATTGAAAAGTACCGGCCCTAAAAGGGAGCCTTGAGGGACCCCACTGGTGACCGCCTGCCAGCCTGACGCAGCCCCATTTACCATAACCCTTTGGGCCCTGCCCGTTAGCCAATTGCTCACCCATCATATGATGTTTTTATTTAGCTGTATGGTGGACATTTTGTCCAGTAGGATCCTATGGGAAACCGTGTCAAAAGCCTTGCTGAAGTCCAAAAAAATCACATCAGCTGGTTTCCCTTGGTCTACCATACGGGTGATCTTATCATAAAAGGAAATCAGGTTAGTTAGGCAGGACCTACCCTTCACAAACCCATGCTGGCTGGGACCAATGACTGCTTTGTCCCCCAGGTGCGCCTCAATAAGTCCGAGAACCAACTTCTCCATGATTTTACCAGGCACTGACGTGAGACTGACACGCCTGTAATTGCTAGGGTCTTCTTTCTGACCCTTCTTGAAAATCGTCACAACATTTGCCAGCTTCCAGTCTACCGGGACCTCTCCAAATTCCCAGGATCGTTGAAAAATAATTGAAAGAGGTTCCGCGATGACGTCCGCCAGCTCTTTCAGCACCCAGGGATGAATCCCATCCGGACCCATGGACTTGTAGGGATCCAGGTGGAGTAGCAAATCCTGCACACGTTCAGGGTCGGTTGGGAGTTTGTCATCCCCACTGTCCCAGTCCTCCAGCTCAGGGCACCCTGGGTCCCGAAACCCATCATCGGCATTGAAGACAGAGGCAAAGAAGGCGTTAAGCGTCTCTGCTTTGCATATGTCATCGTCTGTGATGAGACCTTCCCTATCAAGGAGCGGCCCTATGTATTCTTTAGTTCTCCTTTTTCCATTTACATATCTAAAAAAACCCTTTTTATTTTCTCTCACAGACACAGCCAGCTTCAACTCTAGGTGTGCTTTGGCCACACGAACTTTCTCCCTACAAACACGAACAGCATCCCTGTATTCTTTCCATGACGCCTGGCCCTCCTTCCAGTAGCAAAACACTCTCTGTTTCCGCCTAATCTCCATTAGAATGTTCCTGGTCAGCCACGCCGGCCTCCTGCCCCGCCTGCCTGACTTGCGATACTTAGGAATTGCCTGATCTTGTGCTTCTAGGAGGCATCACTTAAAGAGTGACCAGCACTGGTGGGCATCGAGGCCTTCAAGAGCAGTTTCCCAGGGGACCTTGCTGACTAGCTCCCTGAGCAGCCTGAAGTCTGCTTTCCCCATATCTAGGGATGAGGTTTTGGTGGCACTTTTCCTTCTGTCACCATAAATTTTGAACTCAACCACTTCATGGTCGCTATGACCAAGGCGGCCACAAATCACCACATCTCCCACCAGACCCTCTCTGTTTTCTAGCAACAGGTCTAGGAGGGCACCTTTCCTAGTTGGCTCTGTTAGCACCTGCACCAAGAAGTTATCATCTAGGTGCTTCATGAACCTCCTGGACTTGCTCGTGTCAGCCGTGTGGCACTCCCAGTTAACGTCCGGCAAGTTGAAGTCCCCCATAAGGACAAGGGGAGTTAATCTCGAGGCCTCTCTTAGTTCTGTAAAGAATAATTTATCGGCGCTATCGTCCTGGCCAGGCGATTTCCCTCTTGGGTTTTAAAGCCTTAAACAAAAATCAAACTTTCTTTCCAAAACCTATGTAAAAGCAAGGAGGATGAGGACAATAGGAAAATTAAGGAATCCCTTTAAAAAACTGTGAGATGAGCTAAAAGAGGCCAATACAGAAGTCCCCATTATTTCCACTTTGACCATTTTCACAGAATTCTCCATTATTTCCACTTTGACCTCAGAGAATATTTTCTCTCTGCTTCCTGGCCTGTGAGCTATTATGGGAAGGTCAGCTATTGAAACTGAAACGCTGAATGCTAGCCACCGAAACACCAATGAATGTATTCACTGTCACATAGTCAAAAAGTAAGTCTGATCTCCATAATTCACCGCTCCTACCCACTACTCAGCCTGTCCAACTCACGCTGTCTCTCTGCTGAGGAATTCACCTCCAAAGCTGGTTGTTTGGTACATGCCGCTGACTAGAATTTCCCATGCAGGTTATTACTCATCTCAGCCCGATGTGTGACAAAAACTGCAAGAGGAGTGACAAAACTTGCAAGAGGAACTCTGTTTTACTGAGTGTGTAAAACCTGTTGCAGTGAAAGCCGCACACAGTTGCATTCTTCCTACACCTGGCCTACAACAAGATGCAAAATAGTCAAAGGAGCACTAGTGGGATATGCAGTCTTGCAAGTTCTTGTGATTTTATTATGACTCTTTTAATTATGAAAACTTTCTTAAAATCTGGTGGTAGTTGCACACTCACCTGCAAGCAACTTATCTCTGAACTATCAGAACTTGACAAGTACCTGTTACCACCCACTGAGATAATTTTGGCTTCTTCCTTCCCCTGCTCAGCAAAATGCAATTTTGTATATCTCATCTAATAGCCTTAATTAGTAAATTAACAATATTATAGTCTTATCTAATTAGTAGTCTAGCAGGATGCATCAGCATTAGAGCCTGTGGGTGTGTGCAAGCACAGTTATATACACACAAGCAACAGCCACGAGCAAGTCCTGGTTATTGCATGGTCTGCTGGCTTCTTTACTACTTTTGTTAGAGAGAGGGCACAGGGAAATGATTGCCCTCAATGTCAGGGGCTGGGCAGGGTTTTGCTATTCAGGCCAGGAGAGGTGTGTGCATGTGCATAATTATCAATACACCCAGGATTTCTTAGGAAAAGTGCCTGCTTCTGTCCTTTGTAGACCCTGCCTGTCTTTGCTGCCTTCAAGTTCTTGTCTCCGGGACATCAGTTGGCTTTCTGCCTGTCCCCCTCAGCAGCTCCTTTTTCTACTTCTGGCAGCCCTGACTGTTGAGGCAGAGCAGGCTCTGACCACCTCCAGCGATGAGCAGTAGCCAGCTGCCTCCTTGACTCACTCAACCTTCACCATGCAGTTCTAAACCACAGCTGGAAACGAGGAGCAAGCTGGCACAGCTGCGGCACTCACCACTCCATAACCCAACTCTGGTGACTGCCACCAGATCACCATGCCACTTCCCAGCCCTTTAGGAGCAGAGCAAAGTCGACCTACCCAAAGCGCTACTGCAATAAATCCAGATGTCTGAGGAGAGCCTGGGGGGAGGCTGCTACTAAGACATACCCTCAGGTAGCTCCGGTTTCAGTTAACTTCTTGATTTGGTGCTGACATTTGTTCCATTACTTCACCTTCACATAGCAGTCTCCCCAGTGCAGTTATGCTTACAAGCCCATTTAAATCATCAACAACAGCAATATCGTTGAAGCGAAGAGCAAAATGTTTCCAGGGAGTAAGTGACCCATTTTGGAAGAGCACATTTCATAGTGGCAGAGGTAGGAAGCCTTGGGAAACATGCTGCTATTAACAACCATATTAAAATACGCCTCCTCTCTGAATTTCGTAACAATTGATTTAATAAGTTTTTTGGCAAGAGGCTGGAATACATTATCATTCCTTGCCCCTGTGCCAATTGCATTAACTTTGCTCAAGACAATTGGGTCACTACAACCGCCCTTAGTACCCACTTCATGTAAGTTTTCAGCATAACTTCAAGTTTTAGACAGTTCTGTAAGACAGCTTCTCAGCAACCTAAAGCTGCTTAAAATAAATGATCCAAAAATGAGTGCAAATTTACACAAAGTTGTCTTTGTCCAATTAACCTAAAGTCAAAATTTGTTTCTGCAGTAAAGTAATAGCTTGTTTTCCCATCCTGCATCACAACATTTATTGCACACTGTAGATGAAAAAAAATGATGTGTTACTAGGAAACAGGGACTGCACATTCATCTGTCCTGATCACTCATCCAGACAGGCTAAATAAAATTAAACTGTGGCCTGTGTGAAATATAAACCCTTATTTGGGGCAAGATAGTGAGGATGAAATGATGAGATCAGTGTTTTCTGTCCCACAAGCTCAACATTACCCAACTTTGTAGAACAAGTCTCCGAGGACAGGCAAAAGCTTTCAACATATTTAAAAAAAAATAAATCTCAATCTTATGCCTGAATAATAAGGCACTTGTCAATCTTGAGATTTCACCTCTAAAAATCAATTTTAGAGAACTGGCAGCCAAAGCACTCATTATTTCAGTATCTAGACATTTGCAGATAATCCTTGCACTAAAACCAGACACAACTGAATGCTGTCCAGGCAGGCTGAGCTAGCTGCTCCCCAACAGCTCAGCTGCCCTGACTCTGTGTGAACATTTGCCTGAAAAAAAATCATCTAATTTTGCCAGGGAAGAGTTGTAAACTCCCAGTGTTGCAACTCCCACCATCTTTCCTTACGCGAGAGAAAAAACATCAGCTTAAAATTCAACAGCCTTTTTAGGGAGTACTCACACAAATCATGAGCTTGCATTCCCGTCGACATTCAAAAATATATTTATAAAGAGCTGAACAGCTTTTGCCTACCCACAAGCTTTAAAGCTCTTACACAGGTTAGGGAACTAATTCTTCTGCCCCAAAGAGCCAGGTCCATGCAATGCCATTGAACTCTTGCTTTGATATGAAAACATTGACCAGCAGTTTGAGAGTCAAATAACAAAGACATCAACCTCCAACCCACCTTTACTTAGACAAAAGCTATTTGGATAAAGACAAAGTCACTTTGATAAAGACAGATTTTATGTTGACATGCTTTCAGTTTATTTATAAGGACTACGTTGGAATTAATTATCATAGTGATAGTGGTGTGGATTTACCTACTAAAGAACTGGTTGCACTTAGATATTCACAGGGAGCAAGATGAGATTGTGCAGATGCAGCATTGTGTTTTGTCAAGTTCATTTTACCCCAGTCAGGAGAAGAAAGTGCTTGGGGCTGTGCTCTTCATTCCAGCTCTGACCACTGGTAATACAGGGCGAGATACTGAACCTGACTCAACATCCAAATCTAAACAGATCTTGTACAGAAACAGGGGAAGTGTTACAAGACAAAAGGCTGCAAAAGTCCTGAGGTATCAGAAGGATACAGGAAGCACAAAACAGTTTCAAGCGGAAGGGAGGCCACAAATCCAAATGCTGGTATCCTCAAAGCAGAGCTAGTGGCACAATGTAGAGAGACCAACTGCCAGGAAGAGATTTGAGCCCTTTTTCCCCCCATGCACCATAGTTTAATATTTGCAACTTACAGGAAATTGCAATATTGTCTCCTGTCTACAATACCTCCATTGCTTATTTCATGGTACACGATTTAATTTCTTCCCAAGAAAGCTTCTGGACCAATGCCTAGTTTGAGAAATGACATTTCACAAGGAACATACATTGACTGTAATCAATTCCCATAGATGGAGAGTCTAATTAACAAGAACCCAACTAATAACTCCGCTGGATTTGATCCATGTATGGAACTGGCAACATGCACCAGAGAAAGAGGCAGAGGGTGTGAGGATGTATTTGTGGAAGAAATCACACATAACAGGCAAAGGGGCACTTTTCAAGTGGTTCACAACCACTTTAGACGTTGCCCAGCCACTCTTAACCCTTGGTCTCGTCTACTTTCCATCACCTATACAGGCTTCTTTTCTGCTCTCGCTCACATGCTGCCTTTCCTGCATACACAATGCAAAAATGCTTTGGCTATTTCAGTTTTCAGCTTAAAGATTAGAATGCCTAACACTCACATGCACCATTCTTCTTACGGGTACACTTCTGCAAATTGGGCATTTCACTGTTATTGGATGCGCATCAAATCCAGTGACACAACATGAAGGGGAAGTTTTCAGTAACACCATTTTTATTGCCAAGTTCCATTTACAAAGAAAGATCAATTGTTCATTCTTGCCCAGGTTTTCCATAGCCATGACATATGATTAATGCCAGCAAATACAAACTCAGCTATATAAATCTGGATTTCAGAGACATACAAGAATGCTTTCTAATTTCACTCCCTTCCCACTTATTTACATTTTTTCTTTAAATTAACATAATATATTGTCACATTTACTCCAAATTTCTAACATAACTTACATTAAATAATTAATACTTATTGCCTGTAGAAAAGACATTTCAGAATTCAGTTCACCCCATGTTTGGGCTTTTTTCCTTTTAAATGTAAGTACATGTTCAGGACTTTTTTTTTTTTTTAATGAAGTACATTTCAGACATTTTTGAAATATATTTCATAAGAGGAAAGACCTTCATATTCATTAAATGCTTTACGTACTATTCAAAGCCCAGATACATTTATTCTAGAAAAATACATTTCCCTTTGCACTTAAAATAATCAAAACCAGCAAAACAATTCAAAATGAAGTAAAAAGTTTGCAACAAAATATCAAAACACATTCACAAATGGAGATGCCTGAAGTTAAAGCTTAAAATGCTTCCAGCAGGTCCCCTGAACTTGTTGCATTTATTCTTGGTGCTATCACTGAGCAAACCAAAGCTCCTAGAAATTCTAAGGAATTGGCAAGCTTGAAGCTATTCTCAATCCTTTTCAAAATTAGCTTCATGTTTATTGTAACTATTCCTGTCACCATTAGTCTTAAACACACAAAAACTCAGACTCTCTCCTCATAGAGACTTAAGTATCAGATGGCCATTATGTCTTAAGCTTGCTTTACATTAGTGTGGGTACCCATAACCAAAGTAGCAGAAAAAAAAAGATGAAAAAGTCTATGTATCTTATGCTCTTAAAAGAATCCTGGGAACACTATGTACTAGCCTGAACTTCGTATCATCGAGTATTCTTAGTTGCTTGCTTCTTAAGCCCTTTTTAGTTACCTTTTTAAATAAACACACTCCACACATTCATTGAGGCTGAGACAGTCACAACAATGACAAGTTTTTCATATTCATTAAGAATTAACAAATTCTAGTTAGCAAAACAATAAACAGATACCGCCACAGTGCACGTTTATTAGACATGCAAAACTTAGCTTTACATTTTTAAAGACATTAGCAAACCTAAAATAAATTTTAGATCATCTTGCAAAACAAATCAAGTTTAAGCAATGTGCAGACCCTTAAAAATCTGGAGAGATCAAAATAGGGAAAATTCTGTACAAATGTAATATAAAAATATTTTTCCATATGAAAGAACCTTCTGTTTGAGACTCAATTCAGACTTGCATCTCCCATACCTCTTGCTGCTCAAATAACCCTGAACAGCAGAACCCCCCCGAGCATTATCCCCTGCCCACCTCCTGCAAACCCCCACCCTGCACACCCTGCCTGGATTACCACCTGCTTTGCAGGAGGCAGTGAGGGTTGGTACGCATTTGGGATTCATGCTGCAAACATTGGGAAACAACAGAGCAGAGCAGGTGAATGCAGGAAAACCCCTCAAAGTGCAGTGGCCAGGTGAACAATACCAAGTTAAGCCAGAGATGGGTAAACAGTGATGTACCCAAAGGCTCTTTCAAGAAGACAGACAGAAGAGCTCTGAACTTCCAAAATACATAGAAATGCCTAAGGTTTGGTTGTCTGAAAATGAGTAGGAAACTTAGCAAGGAGACATACCACTTTTGAGGCAAAATGCCCAGATCCCATTGATGTCCCGATTGGCTGTCTCTTCCCAAATCTCTGATTCAGCTGTAGGACCAAAAGACTCAATTTCCTAGCTGACAGCTACCTGTGCAATGCTCTTCTAAAAGCAACTCCCCATTTAACTCAAGCTGCTTAGTGAAGACAACATGTGAATACTTAGCAAGATTTTTTTTCTTGGAAGAGTAGGACATACACATCAACAAAACTTCATTAGGCTATGGTGTATTTACCTGCAATACCTGTGCAGAAAAGAGTGACACGTTACACGAGCACAGACACCCTGTGACTGAAGTGCTAAATGCCATGGAGTGGCTTCACACTTACAGTTTGACCTGGTTGGCTGATAGCTTACCCATGTCTTCAAGCATACAATTTTACATTTCATTTACTTCATGAGGAAAAATAAGTCTATTTCCTACCAGTAGCATGACAATCAGTTGCCAGGCAGGTTTTGAACTCCTATAGCTCAGTGGTAACCAGCTCATCGTAACCAGCCATGGCCTCTTGCTGCACGCATGGCAATTCTAGCTACTGGCATCTTACTGCAAAATAAGAAAAAAATCTCAGTAACTTCAATCCTAAGGATTGCTGATTTTGCTGGAAAGTACTTTAACCATCAATTTTAAAATTTTACCAACAAAAATACTTCAAATCCCCAGAAGAAAACATTATTTACCCCTGTATTCTGTTGCTATGGGGGCAAAGAGCTGCATGACTGACCTAAACTTGTAGGACACTGACTTAAACTCTGAATAGTAATGAGCTTTGAGTTTTAAATTCTGGAGAAGCAATAAAGGTCTTTAACTGCCACATACCTGTACTTTAGCAAGAGCATTTCAAGACAGTAAGTCAATTCTGGAAGATATTAACATTTTTTCTTCAAGTGACTTCAAGGAAAATTCCAGCTGTGTTGTAAAGCAAAGAACACTGAGGTGTCACTTTAACAGGTGTAATTTTATATTTTAAACCCAGCTTAATTTAAGGAACAAAATTCAGAACATTAGTTTATCATGAATTAGCTGCAAAGAGTACAAACAAGGTCAGTCTTTACAGTATAATTCACAATTTCACATGAAACAGTCTCCAGTATTAGTATACATATGACTACATTTCTAGTGAATTTCTTAATCCACATAGCTCATAAAAAATAGTGCAGGAAGATAAATGTTTGGTTTATTCCTGTACCAAAGAATTTCTGCAAAAGCCAATTCTTGCACACAAGTTTTGCACAGCAAACATTACTCACTAGCAAGGCGGACGTTAGAGCTGGCCACTAATGCTTCCTTCCCACTCTTTTCTTTACTAGATTGCCAAACAGACATCCCATGTGCCCTTCGCAAGGAAAAAGCACAAGTCTCATCCAGTGCTGTCCATGGGATGACAAAAACAGAAAGGCGACCTGCAAGAGGCAGACACCTCACAGTGACAGCAACACATAGCTAAACAAGTTAAACGAGTCACATCTTGGTAAAATTTAATAAAATGAGACTGAGCACAAAATAATGCGGTAACATTTATTATGCCCTGGTGTCTTTGGTGCATCTCCTCAAAAAAAAGGGAATAACAGAACTGTTTTATACGATAGAGTATGGCTGAAGGTAAGGCATAGCCTCTACAAACACGCTACGAATTCATCACACAAAATTCCAGCATTTTGCTCTGGACCATTAGTGAATTTATTTCAGAGCGATTCTTGTTTCCTTCCCTTCTCTCTGCAGCATTGCGCTGAATTAGTGAGCCTTCTGAATGGTCAGTCATTTAGCTGTTGTTCTCAGCTCTAACTTGGTATTTGGGTTTGGTTAAAAAGAAGGATGCTACCTTGACTCAAATTGACTTTTGTTTAGATAAGAAATTGTATTTGTGGCTAAGGTGCTGATGGTTGGTTAAGTTTCCTTTTTACAGTGAAAGGGGGATAAGGAAACAGCCCTTGAGTTTTTCTGATAAGAGACAGATTATGATACTCTTTGAGGAACTGTAGATTAATAACACCATACTTGCAGAGATAAGATTGTCAGATGACATATTTCAGTAACTTCCAAACTTTTACGTTATTAAGTCTCCTAATGCAGCATGGAGAATATAAGTTGTATAATACACATATGCCTTAATATTTTCCTACTAACAGCATCTCAGTTGCTTCCTGTGAAGCTCTTGGTAGACAACCGGTCATGGGACTTAAAAGCCACTCCAAGGCAATGAAAAACAGTCGGCTTTCTTTCCCTACATCCCTTTCTTGTGCAGTATGACTCAAGGGTGAAATTATGCATGCCCTTTAAAAAGCTGCTTTGTGCATACTCCTCATTTTGCAAGAACTGAATTTTACATTAGATAAAGATAGATCAAGGCTTTTCTGTCTAAAATTAATTTTAATTAAGGGAACTAGGCCTTTACAGTTGCATTTTCTGTAATCTAGGTGAAGAGTTAAAGTTAACAACTAACAAAATACTTTCAAATTAAGCAAGGAATCATTTTTTATAATGGTCTTTAGACTATTACTGTGGCTACAGAGCAATGCAGCAACATGCTAGAGAAAGTCTAGACCGCAATAAGTTAAGCTAATAAAACATATTTATGTGTTCCTTATGCCCAAATTGCTATTGATGTCTCAGCTTGTTCAGGTATGTGTACATTAGCCACAACAGTACCTCCAGTGAAAACTTACCCCAAGCACATGAAAAAAATTAATAGTGGCCTCTTAATCCAGCAAGGCTGAATTCTCCCACACCCTTAACAGTGCTAAAGACTCAGACTTCATTTTAGAGTTTGAGCCATTCTGGAATGGTCAGAATAGTGGCTAGTTCAATTGAGATGAAGCAGA
Source organism: Aythya ferina (assembly GCF_964211825.1). Lineage (NCBI taxonomy): Eukaryota > Metazoa > Chordata > Aves > Anseriformes > Anatidae > Aythya > Aythya ferina. The sequence goes on along the minus strand of NC_140314.1, from coordinate 17,040,386 downwards.
AGCCACAGAAAACCAGAAAAGAACAAAGCTGCATGCAAAAGCTGATAATGGAAGAAAAAATGCTGGCTTTCAATAGCAGCCATGCTATATCCATGGTTTTCAAAGATTAAATCATTACACAGAGGAAAAGATGGAAAAACAAGCAAAGTGATACCTGCGTATTATTCAATCTCATATAAATATAATATTTAAAATCAATTCAAGCATTCCATCTGACAGCAAAGAAGAGATACGGAAGGACTGAAAAGTAGGTAAAAAACCTCAGATTCACCTATTTGATATGAAATCAATATTCACAAAGACAATCAGGAAACAGATGGCACTGATGACTGGAATACAAAGTAAAGTAAATAGTAGACTTCAATCTTTGAGAGCCAGAGAGCATTCAGTGTTATGTGCAGACCAATAATGAAACACTGCTCATCTTACTGCTAGCTTAAATGAACACACGTGGAAATTGATCAGAAAGCTTGAACTCCATTAACTTTAAATTTCATATAAAGTCAGCATAAAGCTACAAACTTTACTCCACAATCTTCCTCTACTTACTGTCAACTCAGATTCAGGATCTAAAAGGTAAATTTGGTAAGGCAAGTATAAAGTCACAAACACTTTTATATTGTAATTTCATTTAACAGTGATAATCTCCCAGATGGGAAAAAAAATTCCTGTTCATTTTCAGACTTGCAAAGGAATTACTGGTTAGATGTGGGGACCTACTTCCTACAGGAATATGAAAAAACCCACATGCCAACAACAACAAAAAACTCTAGCCTCTTTAGAGTAAAACTGCTTCTGTCTGCTTCCAGTCGTCCTTCAGTAGAGAAGACATCATAACTCCTCAGAGGTGTAGCAATTTGACTGTCAGCAGTGAACACACAAGCTATGGCAATCTCTTAGAATACTTCTCATCCCTCTGTAGCTGGTTAAGCAAAGACTGGAAAAGTCTCAAAAATCCCTTACATTAATCTGCATAAGCAGTTGTCACATTAAATTTCGGAGTTTTACCTTAAAGCTTTTTTTTTTTTTTTTTTTTTTTTTGAGATGTATCTTGCTTTGAATAAAACCTTGAAAAATATTACATGTGGAAAACACAATATTGAAGTTTGGAAACCTATGAATACAACATTTAAAGGGGCCAAGCCTGCTGGTATCATACAGGCCTACAAAAACTGAAAGAGATCAGGATTAAAAAAACATTCATGAATCAAATGAAAGTGGTATGTCTGTACTATAGTATATATATATATTTTTTTCCTTGTCAGTGGGTATGTCTCCAGTTTCAAAAAAGTAGCGGTACATCATCCTGAACCAGCTATCAAAAATTTTCTTCACTTTGCCATCATACTGTAGACCTTTTACAATTAATTTAGTTACTGCAGCTGGAGCTTTATTTTTATAATAAAGTAGGTGATCTGAAGTACATTCACATTCTTGTATATCAGAAATAAGTGTGGAGATACCCAATCCAGATTTGAAGATTTTTTCTCCAGTTTAAATATGCCAAACTTCTGATGCTTGTCCTAAAAACTGCCCACATGCTTCACCTGTGGGGCTCTTCTTGCAGACCATAGCCTCTGATGCTCCAAGAAGTATCTGCGCTCCCAATCAAGAATTTGATTCACCTTTTATCACAGTCTGCAGGTTGGCTTGAGTCACACCACTCTTCCTCTGTCTCTTTTACCATGTCAACTTCACTTTCAGATGGCAAAGGTGGCTGAGGAATGCAGGTGAATGTACGAATACTGTGTGGATCAACCGGTGGGACCAGTGTAAGTGACTCTACACTTAGTGCATCTGTGTTATCATCTGATATTAACGATATCGTGGGCTGCTGTGCAGGAATCAGGCTAGGGGACAGGTTTGCTGTTTCTATGTCACTGTTTCTTACAACATTCTTGCTAGACTTTGAGACAGCTGGAAGAGTTTCGTCAGACATCATCATCTGACCAGGAACGGTCATGTGAGGCTGCTCTGGAGCTGAAGGGTCATCTATTGAAAGAAAACACCAAGAAACAATCAATATTCCACTTAGTATAGACATTGCTCATTAAATCAGTGTACTTTGCTTATGAGTATTTAAGAATACTTGGGTGGAAAACTGTTCTATGAAGCACAATATTTAAATTATGCCAGCAATAATAAATAATGGTTCACGTTATGAACCAGAAAATCTACATCTTTAATACTGCAATATACAGCAATATCATAAATATTCCTAGAGAAAGGAAACAGAGGGGAAGAAGAATAAGAAGAATAAGAAAGCCTCCCCAGAATTTAGTATAGACTAAAACAAATAACCACTCCATACCAGGCAGCTCTTGAGAAACAGAAAAGAAGTCCTATGTAACTAATTTTCCCAAGAGGAGACCTATTCTTACAAAGACTTGGAAGTGATTCTCTCATTCCATTCTCTGCATTCAGTTTGAAGTGACATCTTAGCCATAGAAAGTGGAACTATGTAACAACAGGAAGGAGAATTATGTGCATACTGTAACTGAAAGGTGCTGCAAAATAAACCTGTTTTTACACAGGCTTTTGTTTTATGAAATTTTGTGCTCATAAGTATGGAGCATACAACATGGAGAAAACTGGCAATAAGGCATCGCATATCACAGAAACCTGATATGCTGGTAGCCCTTCCCATACAGTGAAAAAAACATTAACAGCTACTTGTTTTGCCATTTTTTTTTCCTTAAAATCCTTGTAACTAGCGAGAGAACTGCTTATTTGGCTCAGATGGATAATAAACAGAAAGGATCAGGGGGTACCACCTCATATGAGCAAGTATGCCCACACAATTTTATTTTTTTTTCTTTTCAGGCTAGAGTAATAGATGCCATTCAAGTTAACAGGTATCCAGCTTCAAGGCATTTAGAGCTCTTGTTAAAAATCAGCATGTGTTCAAGTGTACAGGCATCTGCAGAAAAGTCTACAAGGCAATGTAGTGAATACAGAAGCTAAGATTGTTTTTTAATGCACAATGACAACCTTAGAATATTTCTGTTTCAATATGATTCCAATTATTCCTGTAAAACAAACAAACAAAAAAGCACATGAATATAAGGAAGAAGAAAAGAAAAACAGAGCTTAGAATGGAATGGATATCAGTAAGGTATCAACAGTAAGATATCAGTAAGATAACAGTGAGAGACAGTTGTGTTTTTTTGTTTTTTTGTTTTTTTTTTTAACCTTTCTGGTAAGATAACCCCAAACAAAGATGTATTCTCACTTCAGAAAATCACTTGATTTCATTTTTTGCTGAATCTGTGGCTAAAGCTTCTCCCTTTAAGGAAAAGGAAACTTAGATTTATTTATTTATTTTAAAGAAAGCAAACTCTTTAAACAAAAAGGACATCACTAGTTATTTTTGAAAATAAGGACAAATTCAAAGTAACTGCAGGGTTTTTTTTGGGCTATCAAGAAGTTTTAGTGAAAATGTGGTGATTGATAACAGGAATGTGATTCAAGGCTTGCACTGAGAAGCCCTTCCTTTTGGGAGGATGACTTCCTCATAACTTTCATTCATTGAAATTCTGACAGACATGCATGTTCTTCTGATATGATATATATGATATAAATGATATATATATATCATATATATCATATATCCTTCCACGTAGGATATAAATGACTGTTAAAGTGGCTCCCTTCTCAATACAACAAAGCAAACAAATATTTGAAAAATGACTACATAAAAAAAAAATCTGGTGTTGATAAAGTTTATATCTAAAAGTCTGAAAATGCATTCAGAAAAAAAGATAAAAACATATCAGAAAATGTAAAAGCAGAACAAACTGAGCATCTAGTATTTCAGCTACAGTATTTTATAAATAGAAAATACAAAAGCAGAGCTCTATGCTATTTTGTCTGTTTTATTTATTATTGATAGCAGTCTCTCTCTCTCTCCCCTACTTTCAATATTCCATTAGTTGCTGTCAGAGCTGCTCGTTAAACGGCAGCAGGGACAGATATGCTGTAACCCAGCACAGCGTTACTGCCAAAACAACCAGGGAGTAGCCAACTGCCACTTAGTCCTTGTAGGGGCAGAAAGCAAGTATCAATATAAAATGAGAGAAAAAAAATAATATTCTGGACAAGGTCAACAGCTCTTGCTACTGTTTTACAATATACTATCCCTTCTGGACTGTGAGAGTGGCACTTGCATCTTTGTGACCAGACTCTCAGGGATCAATGGGCACTTCAGGTGTATACTTAGCTTGAAACTGGAGCTATAAGCTTGCGCTAGATGAGTTATCTCCCCTATCTTTTGGATATAATGACAGAAAGAAATAAATAATCAGACTATAGATGAAGGAAACTAAATGGAGTACAGAGATCTAGCATCTTAGAATGATAATTTGGAAAATAAAGAGGTATTAAAAAAAGAGCACCTTCTTGATGTAGTAAGGTTTCATGTACAACATCTCCCACTTAACTGAATACATCATTTCAGAGCAATGATTACCAATAAGGAAACCTCTGAGGCTCAAAATTTGAAAGCCTTTTGAACTCAGACAATTCAGAAAAGGATCCAAATAGATAAACACATTTATGTATGACCTGAATTCTCTGAGTCTTTGAAACTGGGATAAAGAATTGAAAAGAAGATGTGCCCTAGCTGGAAAAAAAGCTCAAGAAGGGCTTATTATAAAAACATCTGTCTCTAAAATCTGGATAGTTACCAAGCTACTAATTCAAAAAAGTTTCAAGACACCCAATATACTAGGAGATTAAGTTCCTTACCCATTATTTGGAACTTCTATCTATACTGGACATAAAAATACTACGTAGCTTTCAAAAAAACTTAGACCCCTAACGCTTGGTTCCATTCAAATTTCACTTTCCATTTCACTTTGAATAGAAGGAACAAAAAGAAATGTCATTTTCACTAATCACTAAGACATACTTTAGTCTTAAATATCAAGGAGTTATCATCTAATATGGGAAAAAATATTTCTATTTACCTCTCCCCAACTTTAAGCAGGAATGCTCAGGCACAAAAAAAAAACAAAGCCAGATACGGAATTTAAGTATCAAACAAGATTAAAAAACAGGGCATTATTTTGCAAGACACTGGACGTTACCAGCTATCTTTCAGGGCACTGTTTTGCAAGACACTGGACATTACCAGCTATCTTTGGTTGTGGTGGGCTCAGCAACCTTTTTTTTTTTTTTATCTCCCAACACTCCTGTAAAAATAACCTTGGTAACACTATAGAAGAAAATCGCTCCACTTCTGTTATATTAACTTATGTTATGATGGTCATTAGGGAAAGAAGACAGAAAAGAAAAGAAAGAGGTAAGAATGAATACAGTCTACAGAAAAATGTCTTAAACCGTACAGCAATATACTGTGAAAGGATAACAAAAATATAAGTAACAGCACACTAAGGGAAAAGACACAAAATAAAGTCTAAAAATGAGAAAGGATGTTTACGTAGTATTAACAGAATAAAAACTGCTTATGCCATGGAAGTGAAAAATATAAATTAGATTCAAGTTAACACAGGTTATGTAAGTGACAATCTAGTATGAGGTCTATTTCCATCCTTTCTGTATCTACTTCCCCTCCCCACTCCTTCAGGCAGACAATTAAACAGTCCATAAAGCCATCTACCCAAATGTGATGACAGAAAAAAAGCTAGCTTGTATCATCACAGTCCAAGGACAGTCTTATGCTGAACACTTCTTCATTTTACCCGAGTTATAAATAGATTTCCTGCTGCCAGTCAGCTACCTGAATAACCGTCCATTCTGAAGCCTGTGCTTGCTAAATTCCACTACAGCCATAACTGCCCCTGTGCAGATGAAGACATAGCTGCTTTGAAGCTGGAGGCTTGATAGATCATTTGGCAGTAAGCAGAATTTCAGTTTTTGGCAAGACAGCCAAGAAATATGGGAGAAACTGTAAGTAGGACTTTCAGAAACAGCTAATTATTGCTGCACAATTCTCCCCAAAACCAGTACAGTCAAATATTTATGATGCTTTTCTTCAGTTTCCTACCTTGCTGTCACTGCTGCAAGCATGGAAACCAAGTATGCTCTATTAACTGTTATGGGCTTTTCAAATCTTAGGGAGGAACCTGCCTGATTTGATATTGCGTGAGTTTCGGTTGCAGCTGCTGCTTGAAGACCTAAACCCAGTGTCCACCGTGACTGTCAGCCTCCGACAGACTAAACACCCGCCGTCGTCCTTTCCTGCCAGACCTTACTAGAGGAAAACACATCAATATATCATACCAAGGTTTTAACAATGAAACAAGGAAGGGAAACTGGAATGAAGACAAAGGATAAATGTTAGAGTAGCAACAAGAATAAATGACAAGGACACATTCATAACTGCTGATATCTTGCACATAATTTGACACCTGAGTCTTTTTAAGTTTTGGAATTACTTTTGCAGCTGGAAGAATTAACTCATTCATTTATTTAGGAATAAGTGAGCTTACATGAAGTTATTTTTGCTTACCTATCTAGATATGTACATAATGCAGTTTGGATTACATCTGGCAATTCTGACAGCACTTACGCTGACACAGGACTGGTATGCATTTGCATTATGATCTACTCACATCCTCTAAAAACCTTAGGAAAACCTCTCCATTGCACGTTCTGGTGATAGAGTATTTTTCTGATTCCAATTGGCAATACATTACATGAGGTGCTCTCCTGGGTAGGTGACTACTTCAGACTGCTCAGCACTACTAATCTAAGATGTGAAAGTGAAGTATTACACTTGGATTATAACAAAGCCAAATGCAGCACTTTAAAAGATAACAGCAGTTAAGATGATGATGCCTAGTGTGTAGAAAGTTTTATAGAAAGAAACTTTCTAGAAACATAAATACTTCCTCAGCTAATTAGAAAATTACTCCCATTGGAGAACAGCTCACAACACGTTTACATTACTGATCACAGAGGAAATTGTGATGGTTTCAGTAAGATGACAGGCACTGTTCTCACAGGCTCTCACAGGCTCTCTGTTCTTAAGCACTCTCTGGAATACATGTATTTTATTTTATAGACTGGTATCCAATTTATTTTCTGCAACAGGGCACAGCTCTTTGTGCTTATTTTAGACCATTTCCCATTAATATCTGCCAGAAGCATGAAATATGGCTTAAGTGACATAGAAGATCAATGCTTTCTCAAGTCCTCAATATCCATTGCTCCTGTGTAAACATTTTCTTAAGTATAGAAGCCAATTGCATTTTAAAGCTTTAGGCAACTTAAAAAGTGATGAAATAAATTGTGAATGACATTACATATATATAAGACTGCTAACTTACAGTAACAGCTTCTTTATCTTAATCCTTGGCTTATATAAAAATAAGTACTTTCCAGAAGTGCATGGTTCCAGCAAGTGCAGCCAAGGCAAGACCGTATCCTAAGCTTAGAAGCTTATAAAGTCTGCCTAGCAAGAGAACAGTTTTACCCTAGGCACAGCAACATTTCAAATGTATGTGTTCATTAAAAAGAGACTGTAAATACAACAAAAAATACCTAACAGGATAGCAGCATTTGCAAAACCTGGCAGTACTTTTTCTGTCATGCTAGAGACACTCCTTTCTTTGAGGGATGGCTTCTCCTTTTTCTATTTTAAGGAACAGAGGGCTAATTTTAACTGCCAGATATGCGGGAGCTGTCAGGCTTTAAAACTTCTGTGCTACAAGGTATTGTGGCAGTTACTATGTAGGATTCAGGAATTATAAAAGTTTATTTTACTTGTGACAAAGCAGTTGATGCAACTATTGTTCTCTTATAGCAAATGAAACATGCTCAGCCAAGTGGTCCTATGTTAGTTCAGTTACACTCCGTTCTTGCATTAAGACAGTGTGATATTGCTTGATGCAGGTCAGAGTGATAGCAAGGAAAATGTTTTTACAAAACAAAAAATATTTTTTTTACAGTAATACATTTTCAAAAGCTCTTTTATTGTTCAATATATACTATTTTTAGTGTATATATATATATATACACACTAAATTTTATATTTTCTATATATTATTTTTTTTCCTCAACTAACAAATATGCAACTTGTCTTTATTTTGTTCTCATCTATCACAGTTTTATGTAAAGTCACTCCATGCTCCAAACCTTGTTCCCTGGAAGATCTCTGTGAAGATTATAAGTACCATCTCAGATATATCAAACGTTGAACAGCCTAAATCTGTCAACAGACAGCAGCTTAGGACAGTAGCAGTAATTACAAGTTTACAGCAGAAGCAGCTGTCATGGTTTAAGATGTTGTCCTTAAGGAAGATAGTTGAGGTAGTTTCCACGACATTCAATTATCCATCTCTCCTTTTTTGTTAGTTGGCCTTCTTCACTGAAGTTCTTGAGAAACCTAGCATGTTCTTCACAGTCAGCAACCTGTTTAGCTGCTAGAAGAAACATGGGAGAAGGGAAGGCAGAAGGAATAGGAAATACCTGTGTTCATGTGCGTGTTTAGAATAGAATGGGAAATGAGAAGGGACTCTTACGTGACAGATGGTAGCAGCATTCAAGTGCTACCTCGGGGCATAAAACAAATCTTGGTAACTGCTTGCTGTTAATCAGCTACTTACTTCTTCCTCCTTGAAGGAGGTGACAATGTTTCTTGTCTTGTCACTTCATATTAAGAATCACAGAATCATTAGGTTGGAAAAGACCTTCATGCAAGCCTCCTCTACTACTTCACAGCAGAATAAGGCAAGTTAGGGGAAAAGTCACCTAGTTTCACACTGAAGTAGAGAAATACAAACAATTATTTCAGTAACTCAGCTGAGTGGTCAGTAAGCGCTCATATCAAGACACTGTCACTTATTTTTCAGCAGCATACTTCTGTTCAGGCACAAGCCTGCAGAACAGTTGTCTGGACAAACCAAATAGATTCCCTCTTTCATGCTTGTGCTCCTGGCAGCAGGTTATAGTATAGACCACAATTACATATAAATACTACAGAAGGAAGAATATTCATTACAAGTTTGCATTAAACTGGTCAAATTAGTTAATGTTGAAACAATTCTCAGGAATAGACCAGAATCAGCATAAATTGCTTTGATACTTAAGATCAGCAAGAAGTGTCAAAGCACCTACACGGGTTAGAGACATCCCACTGCCCTGTCCCCCATCCCCAACACCCTGCACCAGAGCCTCGGCGATTTTGGCATCCTCTCTAGTCTGCACTAAGGACCTAGAGGCACTGTCAGCTACTCAGCTGTTACCTGTTTAAAACATTACTTGTTCAGTATTGGCTGCAACTACATTATTAGTTCAGTTCAGATGAACAGAGCAGTTTTGAAGAATCCAAGAGCTTAGCTCAAAATTCATCCCTGCATCAGGTTAATAAGAGTTGTTGACTTGGCATTAAAGTAGCTGAAGCACATTCTCACATTAATTTCCACTGACCTTGCTGAAGGTTACTACCTACCCCCACAGTGATATGGCACAGAACTGTATCATCACAACTAGTTTTCCTAAAGCATCTATCAATGTCCCCAGGTCCTGTGCCAAAAAAAAATAATACCAAAGACTGTCTTCCTGAATGACATGTGGCATTTTGAACATGCTTCATGATGAAGGTCACACTAAATGTGGACCATTCATGCAACTGAATTGGTAAAGTGCAGACTGGAACCAGGCATTTCAAAACTTTTATTTTAAATTAAAATATGCTAGATGAGGAATTGAATACTACGAATTTACTCAGCTCTTCACAGAAGTCAGATTACATGTACTTTAAAGACCTCTGTCTGAAGTATGTAATATACTCTTGCTGCATATTACATTCTATGAACTAACATGTTGCTTACAACAGCAGCTAGAATTTTAAAACTATTTTTATTTCCTTTACCACAGTTTTCTCTTCGAAAATTACAGACACCTTTCAGAGGATTGAAATACAGCGAAGGACATAGTAGCTGTGCCTTTCTTACACAGCTAGGGTGAAACATGTAAGTGAAACAAGTACTTTCTGTCTTTAATGCCAACCTATATCGAGACTTCTGATAAATCATACCACTTCTCTGTGTAACGTCCACGTATCTAGTCTTCAGAGGGTCTGGATAACTGATCACTTGCCAGCAGAGAAAATAAAATGAGATCCCTCCAAAGTTTTCAATGGATTGCATTACAAAAATACCTTGAATTTCAATCTGGAGTTGCACATATTTCAAGAGTATTTTCACTATATGTTAGTCTATAACAGTAATTATTGTGTTTTATAACAACTGGATGCTGGAATGCTTTACAAACTGTTCATAAACTTGATAAGCAGCTTTTGCTTACCCTTTTCCAGTGGTACTTCTTGTAAGGATAGTCACTTCAGACATAAAATGTACACTGATCTCCTGACAGTGTTCAGTGAAACTAAGGCATTTCATGACCTACAAAACACTAAATGCCTAACAAAGATTGCATCATTTCCTGTAAAACTGCAAAAAAGCTTTATCAGCATAAAACTTCCAAATGAAGGCAAAATGGTACATCTTAATGGGGGAACCATAACAACCATTTCAAAGAGTGATCAACACTGCAAGTGACTGCCAAAGTGAAGGGGCTGTTTGAGAAGTTTTTGCGAATCTATTTTTAATAACCAAAAAGAGCTAGAGTAGGGTCAGCTCTAGACTGAAAGCATTTCAATATGCACCCTTCAGAATTTACTTCTTGCTTACCCTCCAGCTGGAGGTTCTCTACGTCACATACCATTTGTATTTAAAAACAAATACCATTACAGGATTCCCCAGAACCACTACAGGAAAAAAAAAAAAAAAAAAAAAAAGTGAAGGCATTTCATTCCTCTGTGTAGTGTTAGAATCCTAAATAACTACAGCTATTTCAAAGTGTCTCATATTTGGCCTCTTGTTAAAAATTAACAGAAGTATCAGATAAGCATATGATTATACAACTGACTGAAAGCCAGTGTTGCCCAATTCATAAAGATGTTTTATGTGGAGATGAACTTATTCATTAGGGCAAACAAACAACAGCATGAGTTTATGCAAAAACAGTATTTCTGTTTAAACAAAAAACTGTTTCAAATCATATGTGCTGGGAGACAAATCAGACAACAGGATAAATTTCACCAGTATTTAAGTACACTTGATGTACACAGTGGATAAGGAGTTCCAAAAAGCTGAATAGATCATTAAAAATTGCACCACAATTTAACCAGTTTAGGTAAATGATCAGGTGATCTGAAAACAAACCCCTACCCTGTATTTAATTTGATAACACAGGAAGTTAATTTTTCAGTAACATTTACAATACTCTACATCCCTTGGTGACTACGCTGAAAATTGTGATTTAATACCTGATGGGCTCTGTGCAGCAGAAGGAGTGGAAGTTGAGCTTGCAGTCACTGAATCACAGCGCTCCGTGCTCCCACTGCCACTGGAAGGTGATGAGAGCGGTGATGGATTGTGCTGATTTATGCACTGGGCTACAGCAAAGCCTGCAAGATAGGACAATGATGTTCACCAGTTTGTAATTAGCTTCTAAGAGTTCACCTACATGAACAAACTGAGAAATGGAAAGAGAGAATACTGCAAAGTGGTGTTAACTCCATCTGGTGGCCCAGAGGATGTACCTTCTTCATCTCAGATGCCTGATAATCTAAATGTGTCTTACTCAAAACACGCTAATTACAAGTGCTGATCAATGAACAAGGAAACACAGGTTAAATGATACAAAACATTTTACAACACAGTTTGCACAGTCAAAGCAAGTCAATTTGGGGTATATACAACATATTACTCATGGATCACACACCTTAACATAAGGAAAACGTTTAGTTAAAAATGAACAAAAACTTTGAAGACAAAGCCTACACCAACTTTTTTACTGCAGTAGGAGCTTCACAAAATTTCAATAATCAAGTCTAATGCTGGTACTGGATTTCATCCACCTTCTCACAAACCTAACTTTCTCCAATCTGAAGACAGAACATTTATACAGTGTCTGAAAGCATTTATTCTAAAAGTGTTCTTTTGTCTTTCAGTCTAATATTTGCTCAAATCCTTTCATTGTAACATTCTCTTCTTTCCTAACAGTCTAGCATTCATTCCTTTCTCATTCCTCCACAACTCCCTCTCTCCAGCCAATTCAATCTTTGACTTTTGACTTTTTTGACTTTTGATTTTTATTAATTTCCTCACTTTATCTCCTTCCCTCTTCAGATATGATGATTTGTGTACTTTTCCCCCTTAAGACGCAATTTCAGAAAGTATTATGGACCTGCAGCACACTGACATCTGGGAAAGGAGTGCTAGCAAGGCACTTAGATCCCTGTTTTTTTGCACTAAAATCCAATTTGACCTCTTGCACGAAACTAGCTCTCCACAGTCTACCTGGTTATGTCTGCAGAGCACACTGCACTGTCTCCCTGTGTAAATGCATACTGATACTCTATCATGAAATTGACTGATCAAGTATAATCAGAGGGCAATGAAAATAGAAATTTTCCCTGATTCTTAGTTATTAAACACTAACATCTTCTCTTATCGAGAAAATACATAGCAAATGCTATTTTATAGGTTCCTAATTAAAAGGCCTGCACGTATACATATATTAACTCATTGTATTATATGTCCCACTATAGTTTTGCTATTGTGAAGCAGCCAAAGCTAGCAGATACAGTAGAACAAGAAAGGAGTGTGATCTTCGGCTCTCTTACTTCGTGCTCTGTCCATCCAATTTTTTATTTTTATTTTTTACAGTATCTTCTACAATCTGTAACTCAGATTTAAATCAGATCAGGCAATGGTGTTTTCCAACACTCATGATGTATCATCTAACATTTTCCCTCCTGCTCTTTTAAGTGGGCAACAGCCAGTTTTCAGGAATATTCATAATTCTAAAAAAAAAAAAAATAATAATAATAAGAATCATCACAACAGAACAACAAAGAATTCCCCAGAATACCACTGATTTCTGAGAAATCCAGAGCAGGAAGTAATCTGCATGGTACAGACTGCAGTGCTGAACTGTGAAGAGCACAGAGAAGTTTTGTCCAAGAAGTGCTTATATCAAAGCTAAAAAATAGAACGTGAAATGTGAGCTAGATCATTGCCCAACCTAGCTTTCTTACAGACTAAGATGTATCAGATCACTATAAATAACACACTGTGGTTAACAAAATCACTGAGAACCTGCAACCCTTTCACATGAGATTACAGGATTTTTTCCTTCAAGGCATGTAACAATTTAGGTTATTACTGTCATTTTCCACTTGTTTTTCCAAAAGAATTCTGTATCAGGTTTCAACATTTCTTCCGAGCACATTTTTCCCTTGGATGTGATTTTTCAGCTGACTTTAAGTTAAGAGTTTTCATAGTTTTGCTATTACAGAAGTCAATTATTATCTTGAATCACATCAGTATTAGGAAAACATACATGAATCGAGATTTTAAAGGTCTAGCATCTACTTAGAATACCATGGAACTACCTCCTAGAACTTTAACATGCTTTTAGAGAGGAGTTCATGAACTGCCCTTCCCACACAATTCCAGCGAAGACAACCACCACTGCACTGCTCATACTTAGTTCATCTCGTGCTTTCTTTAGAAGATTACACTCCTCTTGTGGTTCACTCAGCAACTTTCCTCACAACAATGTGCTTAGAGCAACTCCTTTATGTTCAGCAAGACTTTCCTTTGACTGACACATTCCTCCCAGCATTTGGAAGCTTTTGTTACCAAAACCTGAAGTGATGAATAAACAGCTCTTCAGAAGCAGACCGTGCTTCTTGCAGTGACAGAAATATCTTCAACATGAGCTATGGGTCATTTGCTACCTAGGACACTTAGCTGCTTCTACAGCCCTCCTCGCTGCCCTGTGGAAATCATTAATGAGAAAGTTTACCTTTTACTGGCAGTTCCCTCAATTACTGACAGTAGCCACGACATGTACGTACACTAGGATTAACCTAACACCACATAGTGCTTGCCATCTTCACTGTATAGTGAACCCTGAAAAGGGAAGTACAATCTGACAGGTAGGAGAAAAATCAAATGCACCAAACAATACTTGATTCTTCTTTTAAACAGGGAATCTCTCAGAGTGCTGGATGGATGTTTCACCCTTTATAGCAAATGTTCAGTATGGGGTTTCAGTTCGCTGGTTCTGGGCAGGAGGCAGCCAGAAGTAGTTTTTTTTTTTTTTTTTTTTTTTTTTTTTTTTTTGTTTTTTTTTTTTTTTTTTTTTTTTTGTTTTTTTTTTTTTTTGTTTTTTTTTTTTTTTAACTACAAAAAGCATATGAAAGCTTTGAAACAGACATGGCAAATCAGGAAAATGATTTTAATAGCAACATGTACTGACAGGCTGTATTACAAGGAAAAACGTCAGAATGGATAGAGAAAGCAAGTCACGCAGACAAAAGCTGATATATACTAGTTAAGTTAGCAATTTGACTTTCTTTGTGGTCCTACCGCTTACCTTCTACCACCCATCCTTGGATTCAAGATCTAGGCTCAAAACCACTTGCAGAAACACAATGCTGTCTGAGCTGCTGTAGTCCTTGCATCATCATTCTAGATAGGTGAAGGCCACTTTCACCAGGCTTTTTCTCTTCTTTTAAGTTACTATTCCTCAAGACCAAGATAATCACCAATTGAAAGAATTACATAACCACTGTCCCAGGAGACATCTACTTTAGTTAAAAAACAGTTTGATAAGCACCTCATTCTTCCATAAATGTAAATAGTTCCATGCGTTATTCTTCTGCCAGAAACCAAGCCATCAATCTTCTACAACCATTGAGATAAATTAAATTGAGGTTATACACAGTAGCGCCTGATGATGTGCAAGAAGTTAGCCACAAATTAAACTACCTCAAACAAAGGACATCTATAGCACTTGGAGCCACTGATATATACATTTTTAAATAAACATGCATTGGGTTTCTTACACAATACTTTGTGTTTGGAAACAGCTGTTAGGGTGGGAAACAAGGAACAATCAATGGGCTTGTGATCACAAGGGAGACAGAAAGCCATCTGTTAAAGTGAAAGAAATGTTTTTGGAATAGCTACTAGTGCCTTTGGTAGAAAAGTGCTTACATCAATTTATTTTGTTTCGTTCCTGGGGCTGTACAAGATTGCACCCATGCAATGCATTCCAGATCCACAAAAGGTTTTCCCTGTTTTTATTTCAAAGGAGGAGAAGTTTCCATCCTCACCACAGTGGAGAAAGCAGACAGTGCTACTGTAACTATATAGGAGGAGCTGGCCGGATTCAGCAAGACTACTTGTGCAAAGGTTCTGCAGAACAGAGCTCATGTTTTATGGATTTAATTCTTAAACCGAAGCATGTGTTTGCAAATTATCTTACAATTTCTCTCCCTTCTTCCCATGAAACAACTGTCATGACAGGGTTGCTTTTTCAGCTCCTCTTTGCAGACCCGTAAATCTAGTGCAAACTCTCAGGAAACCACCTCTGACAGCACAGCCAGTTTTCATGCCATAATGTTCCTTGCTACTAGAAACAGATTAAACTAGAGCAGGAATGGTAAATTCTACAACAGCAGTTTCTTATTGTATGTAGATAAACAAAAAAAAAAAATGTAGCCCTCTCCTTCAAACAGAGTTTCACTTGGACAATTCCCTACAGCAAGAGGAGGTCTATAAACACAAAGCAGAACTTTGTTCTCTTCTTTCCTATAAAGGCCAAACTGCTAAAAATATTACAAAAACCCTTTCCCTCCTTATTACTCCCCCAGTCCAAAGCAAGATCCATTGCTTGATGCACAACCAGGTCTAAGACAATCTTACAGCAACAGTCCTAGTGTGTTTTCATGCAAATGTTTCCTGAATGGAAATATTTAAGCACTACTTCTTTGGCCACCATATGTACAGACTCCTTCAGTCTGTGCAACTGCAGGTAACTCACGCTGTCTGAAAACATGACGTTTTCTGACCCAATAGCTGAAAATAACAGCCCTTGATAAAAGAGAATCCAGGAGGGACTCTTTGCAGTCCATACAGAAGTGACATTTAACAAAAGAACTTGTCAAGTTGCGAGTCAAGAGGCGATGGCAGACAGATTTCCTGGGAAGCTAAAGAACAAGCTCATAAAGGCTCAAGATGTTCTCTAGTGCTGTCAAAATGTAAATATTTATTTCAAACTGCAGTAACTGCACATGGTAGAATAGGACATAAAATTGCATCATATAGGACTGGATGCAGAACTTTCCTAAAATATATCTAGACAACAGCTTGTGTCAGCCTCCAAACTTCTGTGTTTATGACTATATGAAATACAAGGTCACCTTTTTCCAGGGGCACTCTCCTCACTCAGTAAAATGACCAGAACTCAGAATGGCTAAACATTCAAAAGAAACTCATCTGCATGGCCCTAGAACTTGGAGTGCCCATAACCCTGCTCGTTTTGCTTGCACAAGATTATTAAGCTTCTTCCTCAAAGGCCACACTGAAACTCAATAGTTTTTTAAAGTTTTTAAAGTGCCATAAAAATGTGAAATGACTGAATCACTTGGAAGACATGAATAAAGATACACCTAAATAAGTATTATTTCTTCGACAGTTCACCCAGCTTAAGAGTTTCCCACTCCCTTTCTCTCCTGCCCCCATATAACACCTTTAGTTGCATTTGATGAACCATCTATGGTTCAGTTGTTCTGGTAAGCAGATCACCATGAAAATAGATCATTTCTTGCTGTAATTTATTTTAAGAGAGTACTGAAACTCAACCCACAACCAGTTACCAAAGTAACTGGTGGGATAGCAAACAACATTTGCATGACTGGCTGCTGTGCAGGACAGCTGAGCTGAAAATTGAAATTGAAATCTGCCCTCTTGCTGAAGATGGGGGAATCCCAAAATATATTTCGCTTGTGCTAAATCTTTGTGCATTACACGAATATTAATTTTTCACAGTTGCAAGCACAAATACAGTTATTTTTGTCCTACACCTATGTCAACACGAAATGGCAGTTCATTACATTTTACCAATTTTGAGCTGAGGGAAAGATGTCAAGCCTAAAGTAGTTCCATTTTTGGTAGGGATTTAAGACAAGAATAGCTAGATATTTTTATAGCACACTGTCATTTCAGAGGAAACTGTCACTGATTTCACTTCCAGGTGATTGAACTCTATAGATCCAGCTCAAGCCCCAAAACACTACCTAGAAATTGGCAGCTTTTTCTGACCACCGTAAGAACTATTTACAGTCATTACACAGAAGTCTAAAAACTTACTGACTTTTAACACTGAAGGAATAAAACTATCCAAGCTGATAATCAATTTCTCTTCAGAAGATCACAGAACAAAATCACAGAATTGTTTATGTTGGAAACGACCTTCAATATCAGCAAGTCCAAACGCCAACCTGACCTTTCGAATCCCATTGCTATATCACATTCCTTAATGCCATGCCCCACATCTCTTAAATACCTCCAAGGATGGATGATTATATAAGAACTGGGATTCTAGAGGCATATCCTGGGTAGGGTGGATCCCTATTTGTTGCAGTTATTTTACGTCAGTAATTTAAAAGAGAAAAATTTACTCTAAGTAAGCACACCATGCCCATCTCCACACAGGTAATTTCTGAACGAAAAAAGTCCCATGCTGCTTATGAAAGCAGCATTCTAATCCTGCTCTGTTTTCAGAACTTTTTTTTTTTTTGCCAAGTTTTTGCAAGCATCAAATGCATGTTTAACTTTTTATTTTCAATGTCACATAATTTACTTCCTAAAAGCTGTAATTCTGAGGTCAGATCAGAATCAAGATAATAGTTTCTGGAAAAGTACAGTGTAGAGGCTCCCTGCATAAGGTACAAGAAACAAAAGGAACAAAAAAGACAAAACTTTGCCAACAGCAGAGTGAAATTAAGAATCAGAAAAGCATTTAAAAGTTTCATATACAAGGGATAATTATGTGTAAATGCACCAATCCTAAGGCATTCATCATGATTTTACATTTAGAGTTTGCACTAGCAAAAATGTTGAATAATACTAGGGAACAGAATGGAAAAAGCAATCAACAATACAACAATTGCAAGCAGTTGTTTCTGAGAACCTCTGTTTAGGTTTGACAGATTTTTCAGCAATGCCGTTATCCTTCTCTTCCTGTGTCCATTCAATCATTTCCCATAAAAGACACTTTGAAAAACTACTGAGTTTCAGTGTGGTCTTTCAGGAAGAATTTTAATAATAATCTTGTGGCAGACAAACAAGCAGCAAAACAAGTTAGTTCAAAAGACTTTGGTATTTTAGTACTATTTTAGAAACACTGCTTGCTTTCTTCAAATCATTTTGGAAGAGTTTAGCTGATAATTTCATATAAATTCCAGATTCACAGCACCCCTTACTCAGAATTATTCCCTTGCTGTAGCATCATGCATAATTGGAAAGGTGAAAAATAAAGCATGACTGTCATTCCATTGTGTTTTATAGCAAGTTAATGCTCATCACTTCTTTAGCACTCAAGGCAGAATAGACATCCCTTTTTCGTGTTTCCTTGGCTTACACCGACTCCCACATAAGGCTGTCTTAGAGAGTTTTCTTGGTATTTGCACGTATTCATCTTCAAATTCTCCAAAGAAAAAAACACATATACATTGCATTTTTTTGTGTGTATATATTAGCCATAGCTACTTATAAACAGGATTTTGAACAGTTTGTAAAGCTGGAATTTACATTATGACACCACTGTAATATAAACATACAGGGATATATTAATAGTAAATATAAGGAGTCAGGACTGCCGATCATGATTTCAAATTCCAGAATAATGAAATACTTAAATATTGCTGTCCAGCTGATTAGGGTAATACTATTATTATTTTGACAATATATTAATTGTAGTATATTTGTTAAAATAGCAAAATCACTCATAAAATATGTGGATAAATAAGTAAAAACCTATAATTAAAACTATCAAGAAAGCGTATGGATTCACAAAAATATAGTAGTTTTCAACCTTGCATTCTTCATCGCTGTTCTAAAGAACAGCTTCCTGTGTATGCAATACCCAGGTGGTTATTGTATTAGACTTCACTCTAAGTCAACATTTTGAACTCTGCACTGAACTGCAGAGCATTTCCATGATTCAGTTCGCTTAATGTGAATATAAACAGGAGGGAAATGCTTTCAGCTGGTATACACAAATAAGATGAAGCTTCATAAAAATTCCATACATAAGAATTTAAATCGTTACAGCGAGTAAGAGTCAGTGAGCTCTCAAGTTCAGGTGGCAGCACACCTACCCATGTTAACATTTTACATCATTAGAACAGGACAAGCATACTCAGCTATATAATATAGAACACTTTTTAAAATAAAGGCATGTGCCAACCAGTAAGCAAGGTGTGAGGGGTGAATAATCAGAGGGAAGTATGCCTTCAATTTGAGTTTTGCCAATATCTCATGAGGGCATTCTGGATATTTTGCTGTAATCTGTCCAAATTTATCAAATTTTGTTTCTTTTATAAGCTACATAACGTTTTATTTCTTGCAGCACTCCTGTTCTTGAAGTACAAAGCTTCCAATGATCAGTTTGTGAGACAGAAGAGTTCCTTACTTTGTTCATTACAGGAAAGGAAAACACTAATGTCCAAGTACAAGTATCTCAACACAGGATGATGGGAAAAGGATACAGCAAAAATGAACACCCATTACAAAAAATTAAGATGAAACATGTCAAGAAATCACTGAATTTGCTAATGGGAAAATATTCTTTTTTTTTTTTTCTTTTAAAAAAGAACAATACAACTGCTGATGAGGGATTTTAAGTATGCTTGTGGAAGGTAATTGAGGGGAGGGAAAGGTAAGTCTTAATCACTCAAAATACTGTAAATGGAAACCATTGACCAAGAACAAATATTCTAACCAGGAAATTCTTCCAGGAAAAATCTGCAGAAGAAAGGTGAGCAGAATTAATCATGGCTACAGGAATTAAAACAATACCCAAGAGCTTCCAGAGGTGCCTTTGTCACTACTTTATGACTTCCAGTTGTAATAAAGCTTAGTTACAAACACAACTATTTCCTTTCTGATAGTCATGATTCTGCTCCAACAGAACTTGCTATTTATGACTAAGGTATTACTGTAAAGATGCACCTTCCCAGTTCCTTGCAGAAGATCTTATTTCCCTAATCACAACATTTCACAAGACAGTGTTTCCTTCATAAGCTATGTATCAACAGTCACCCTTTTGCTATGTTCTATGTAACAGCAAATTTCACACCAAACACCAAAATACTTCTGGTATTGCAATACTCTCCACCTTTACAAAGTGCTGTTCTGCCTCAGAAAAATGATGCACTTCAGTCTGAAGAGATTGTTTAAATCTAAGAAATCCACTTACAGCCTCATAGAGCTGAAGAATAACTATTAACAGTAAGAAGTTTTTCCATTAGGAAAAAAATATACAAAACAAATTGGTTACATGGAGCTCAATTGCCAGTAGCCACCAATACTTTAACCAGCATTAAAAAAAATGATAAAATGACATTCTTAGTCTCCCCATTTTGCCATGCAATGACAATACATGATGACTGTAGCTTTATTCACAATCCTTCTCATCAATTCAGTGTACTTAAGCAACTAGTTTCTAGAACAGTCATCAGGACTTGATTCTCTGCCCCAGCTGATACGCCTTGCCAGAACATCCTCACCATGAGTGATACTTCACTGAGACATTTATTTTAGCTGTCCCTTAATGTACAAAGGAACTCATTGGTTAAGTATGCCACAATTTCTTCCATCAAACTCTGAGAAATGGGAATAACTGCTGTAGTTCAAATGGCATACTGTTAAGATGAAAAGTTAATGAGTTAATTCAAAAAGCACATCAGCACTGTAATACAAGAGCCCAGAATTCTCAGTCTCTCTCAGAATATGGGGAGATATTATAAAGTGCTGATTTTTACTAAAATTAATCCTTGTAAATAGTAGATTTCCCAAATTGTAAATGGGAAAGATTCTGTTTCCACTCCTGTTTATCAAAAAAAAAAAACAAAAAAAAAAAACCTAGCACTCCTGCATATTTAACTCAGTGTCAATAGTATCTTCAATTCCTTGCACATGAATAGTAATTCGTATTAAATAAATCATGTTTGCTGTATCTTGTGTAATCTTAGTGCTGTCAAATTACCCTATTAGCCACTTCTGCTTGAATACCTCTGTACAGAAGTGATTTTGTTCCAGATCATTCTGATGATAGGAAGAATATCATTTAGCTCATACCTCAAATCTGATGACCAGACAACATAAATAGATAGAAAAAAAAGGAAGTAGAGTTGGGTCATTAAAAGCAGCAGCCATAACTAAATATCAAACTTGGGATGGTTCACAGAATATTAATCAGAAAAAAACAAGCTGAGGTGATAAACAGTTAGCTCCCATTATTCTTGTAAAGGAATTATTAGTACAAAGGAATTTAAAAAATGGGAAACAAAAGCAACTACATCCCAGAATCCTGCTGCATGGGACACTTGAAACATCTCACACTAGTTCTCACGTTGAACTCCTTTGTTCCGTTTTGTTTACTGCTGTCACCTGGCTGCGCTTTGCTGAAAGCAAGGGCTGCTGCTGCTCCTTCAGATGGGGCTGGCTCCATCCCACAGGTCACGTAAGGTATCTGCCAGCCCCATGCAGGTGCCTTGTATGTCTCAAGACATATTAACAGGCACTAAAACATAACTAATGAACCCACTTGCCTTGATGCAATAGACCACATTTCCAGCAAACCAACAAAAAGCAATACATCTGTCCCTTTGAAAAAAATTGAAAAAATTTAAAAAATTAAATAGTGACATAAAATGTTTCTAAAATGTTTCCATTCATTAGAAAATTAGAATTATTCAGAATCCAGTCCAGATGTTCCAAACTTCAGTTTAGTACTGAAGTAAAATACCCCAATCTGATGTTCCTGTGGTGGTTGTGGTTGATGACAAACGTGGAAGGGTTGATCAGTCCTATAACACAGTTCCAAAATAACTTGTATACAGCATTCAAATGTGCTGAGCAATTCATAAAATTAGTAAGAAGTGCAGATGCTCATCACCTGTGATCAAAAGAATCTGTTTCCTTAATGTGTATGGATACAGTGATTAAATTCTGAAGGGTTATAAACATGTCAAGAATGCCTTCCTATTAATTAAAAAAAAAATAATCTATGATCTTATGCCCACCTGTAGGGCTTGCCAAAGAAGAACATTTTTAGAGTGTATAATATGCTTCTAGTGAATTATAGGTAAAGAAAATTTTAGTTCTGCTATACATGTATATCCATATCCAAGCAATCTCAAACACTGCTTAAACAATACTTGGTATTTAAGCTTTCCTAGAACTATTTTCAGGAAGCAATGCAAACTTTACATAAACTCTCACCTACCTCCCCCCTCCTCATTTAAAGGGGGGATAAAGCTTTAAAAGGAGCCCATTTTTCTTCCTCCAGATTTTAAAACTGAAAGATAGTCATACTTTGTTTGTAACAGCTAATATTTACACTATTTTTTCTTGAACCTTTTTGCCTTGAATCTGAATATTTTCAGCATATTTTACAGTATTAACAAAGGAGAAAATAGAAAGAGACATCTATGGATTTAATTTGTTTTTTGAAAAACAGGTTCACAGCAGGAAAACAACCGTAACTGTTAAAAATATTTAGATATGTTAATACAGGCTTTCACCACACACTGAGCATATAAATATCAGCATAGAACTTGTATTTGAAACTGATATTTGAGTTTGCCCGGAGAACAATCAATTTACTTTAAACATAAGACCTATGTTTACAGGAGACCTACCAATTCTACTTTTTTTCTTTGAAAACAATGTAATTGTTTACTTGAAGAGTGCTTCAAAAGCATCATATGAATACATAAGTAATATATGAGATGGTGACCAGCCAACTACGCTGTCTCTGAAGCACTCTAACATTCTGGCATGGGCATTAACCTAAAACAGACCCTGAAGTGTATACATAGCTATGGCTTCATGATAAAATTGATCAAGTGAAGGACTTTGCCTCTGTTCTTCTTTCATAATAACAGCCAAGCTTTTAAGGCCAGTCATTAGGGATGAGTAACAGCAATTGCATAACCCGTGATTTATAAAGGGTGTTAAGAAGGATGCACTGAGGCATGGTCTGTTATATGCCACTTTTCACCCAACTTCCACAAAACCCAGTTTTAAACTATTACCATTTCTCCCCACATCCACCCAAGTAACAGGAAGAACTTTAAAAACAGATTTTAACTTCAGACCTAAAAATTAAAAAGCAACGTCGAGCACAGTTTGACTGCAATGAGCTAACTGCATGCTCCCTGGAAAAGTACAACACTATATATATATATATATATATATATATATATATATATATATATACATGGTCTGTTCTGAAAGTAGTAGGACTGGCTTTTTCCTGGGCAAATGGGCTGGCGAGAGGCAGTCTGCGCGCGCAGGATCGGTGGAGGGGGATATTGGGAACGCTGGGAAAAATCGGCAGTCGGCTGTCGGCCGTTGAAGAGAGCAGGTCGCTTGTACTGTGAACACCTGTCAAAATGCCTCATCACGGAGAATCATGGAGCACTTACTGGAGCAGCGATACGCGATCAAATTTTGTGTAAAGCTTGATAAAATGGGCAAAGAGACTCACAACATGATTAAGGAGGCCTATGGTGATGCTGCCATGGGTAAATCGGGTGTTTTTCAGTGGCACAAGCTGTTCCGAGAAGGTAGGGAAAGAGTGGAAGAGTGGACTCCGGACGCCCTTCGACCAGCAAGACCAACAAAAATGTGTCACAAGTGAAAAATTTACTGAACCGTGATCGCAGGATGAGTATCAGAATGATTGCTGATGACTTGAGCATTCCTCAAACCCAAGTTTTTGAGATGGTGAAAGAAAACTTAGCCATGAGGAAAGCGTGTGTGAAGTTTGTGCCGTGAGTGTTGTCAGAGGAGCAAAAGGCCAACCTGAAAGTGATCTGCCAGGATCTTCCTCATCATGTGAATGAGGAGCCCGACTTTTTAGACAATGTAGTGACCGATGACAAGACGTGGGTGTTTGAATACGACCCGGAGAGTAAGCGGCAGAGCACGGAATGGCACACCCCTGCTTCCCCATGCCCCAAGAAAGCAGGAATGAGCAAATCCAAGCAAAAGTCCATGCTCATTTGCTTTTTTGATCAACATGGAGTCATCCACAAAGAATTTGTACCACCTGGACAAACAGTTAATGCATTTTTTTACGTGGAAGTCCTCACAAGACTGCAAAAACGCATTGCTCGTGTCCACCCAGCCATCGTCAACAATTGGCAGCTGTACCATGACAACGTGCCGAGCCACACAGAGTTCCGCGTAGTGGAGTATCTTGCCCAGCACAAGGTGGCAACGCAGCCTCAGGCCCCCTACAGCCCCGACTTGGCCCCACCAGACTTTTTTCTATTCCCGAGAATAAAATCGACACTCAAGGGGAAGCATCACGCATCAGTAGAGGTGCTTCAAGAGGCTGTGACGAGGGAGCTAAACAGAATTCTGGTCCAGGCGTTCCTGGAGGCATACGAAAACTGGAAAACTCGTTGGCAGCAGTGTGTAGGTGCAGAAGGGTGCTACTTTGAAAAATTCTAATCGTTTATTCTATTCTCATGAATAATTTTTATTTATTTATTTTTTTAATTGAGTCCTACTACTTTCAAAACAGACCATGTACATGTGTATGTACAGCACTACGTGCCATATGACACAGAAAACGTACCAGAGAGCACTGAAATAAGTGGTCTTAGAACTTTAAAAATCATTGAGAAGGGAAGTTTAGAGAATTCAATTAGTTACACTAAAATTCTCCAAACTGAGTGCCATTTGCAGGAGGAATTAAAACAATAATGTTGACAATTTCTTAGATCACTCTAGCTGCAAAGCTTTGACAGGTAACACTGTCCTACTCAAAAGAGATGATTAGTTTTCTAAAATTATTGCCAAAAACTCTCCTTTAAATCCACAAAAAAAAACAAACACACCATCACCAGGGAAAGCTTAACCTTTTTCTTACAAAGTATAATCAAATCAACTTTCTACTGCTGTTGCGTTTCTCATATACTATACGAGCTTTGCAAAAAGTCAAACATCACTGAAAGTTGTAGCATTAAGAAACAAAAAAAGGAAGCTTGTACCTTAACTGAATTATAAAACTTTTCTCTTAAAGTAAAAATAATTCCGGGCCTGATTAAGGGATAAATATGAACGAATTCAAAGCAAAATCATGTGGAACTGGGAATCCTCATTCATTCATCAGCAAAATTGAGATGGTAGGGGTATTTGATATGCATTTTGTAATCGGATGTAAAACAATATATTAGCACATCTGTATGTTACTACTGGCTGCTACAAAATGCCTTCCAAAAATGTGGGATTTGAAAAACTTCATGTTGTTTGAGTGATTTGTCATAGCTGTTACCAAACGAAAGATTCAAAATACTTTTTTCTCTGGATTTGTATGTGCATACTTTGAAAATCTTCAGTTCCTGGAGATCAAAGTAAGTATACAACTGTTTGAATCAACTGGCCTGTTGTCTCCCCACTCTCTCCCCTCCCCCCCCCAAATCAGCAGATGATGTCACTTGTTATGACTACACTCCTCTTACAGAAGGTTGATTCTGTAAAGCTGGCATCTTTCCAACCACACCTTTTCCATGAAAGTCTGAAGTCAAACAAGGAAATACATTCCCATCATACATGATGAACTCGACTTTTGAGATATACGACCAGCAATCTGAAAGCTTTTGATTTCTCTTCTCCATGCTCAGCACTCAGGCAAGTTGATCTCCGAGTCAGACATAAGGCACTAGAACATCTATTTTCTAGGATTTGGATTTTTTGATCTGTGAATCACATTAAAAGAGAAATGCTGAGTTTTGTCAAATGACTGGCAGCTAGTAGTAACAAGATTACGTTAATTTGTACTAATAGAGCAAAATTAAGCAGTTTCAAAGCGATACAACTTCAAAATGACTCAATCCCAAAGGAGAAAACTTCACCATCTGAATTAATAGCTTCTCAGAGATCAATTTTTGAAATAGAAAATAGGGAATTAAAACAGAAAAAAAAAAAAAAAAAAAACAGGACTGACTTAGAATCATCCCTTTAATCCCAATTCCACGCTAATGTTTTAAGAGTAGTTGTGGCCCTTTTCTGTCTTGTTAGCTCTGAAGTAGATGAAGCAATGCAGAGTATCCAAGCTGTCTTTACAGACTGGTGAGAAACTGCTGATAACTTTAATATGGACCTATGCACAACTGACAGATATGTTGCATAAATACTGAGTATTAGAAACATGATGATTCAAACTAATTCAGTTTGTAAATGATGACAAAGCATTAAGGCACTTCCAGTGTATTTGGAGAAGCTGCCATGGATATATTGCTCACAACACACCTGGAATACACACCCAGCTACTACTTGTCCTCCTAAGGCTAATTTTTTCCCAAAAGTCTCATTCTGGAGTTGTATGTTTAGTTCAGCTCTTGCAAATACAAATTACAAAATCTGTTGTAAGGGCAGTCTGAAAAAAAAAAAAAAAAAGCAATTTTAGTATTTTCCAAACTTCTCCATGACTGAATAAAATTGAGCATCTTGGAAATCTGGAAGTTATTTGTCTTGTTCATGTTCACTAAATTTTCACAGAATTTCACAGAATTTTCTAGGTTGGAAGAGACCTCAAGATCATCGAGTCCAACCTCTGACCTAACGCTAACAGTCCCCACTAAACCATTTCCCTAAGCTCTACATCTAAACGTCTTTTGAAGACTTCCAGGGATGGTGACTCCACCACTTCCCTGGGCAGCCTGTTCCAGTGCCTCACAACCCTTTCAGTAAAGAAGTTCTTCCTAACATCTAACCTAAAACTCCCCTGGCGCAACTTAAGCCCATTCCCCCTCGTCCTGTCACCAGGCACGTGGGAGAACAGACCAACCCCCACCTTGCTACAGCCTCCCTTGAGGTACCTATAGAGAGTGATAAGGTCGCCCCTGAGCCTCCTCTTCTGCAGGCTGAACAAGCCCAGCTCCCTCAGCCGCTCCTCGTAGGACTTGTTCTCCAGGCCCCTCACCAGCTTCGTCGCCCTTCTCTGCACCCGCTCAAGCACCTCCATGTCCTTCTTGTAGCGAGGGGCCCAAAACTGAACACAGTACTCGAGGTGCAGCCTCACCAGAGC
The DNA here is from genome assembly GCF_964211825.1 of Aythya ferina. NCBI lineage: Eukaryota > Metazoa > Chordata > Aves > Anseriformes > Anatidae > Aythya > Aythya ferina. The sequence continues at coordinate 17,013,227 of NC_140314.1, read as the reverse complement.
TGAGTACAGGGGGATGATCACCTCCCTAGCCCTGCTGGTCACACTGTTCCTGATACAAGCCAGGATGCCGTTGGCCTTCTTGGCCACCTGAGCACACTGATGGCTCATATTCAGCCGACTATCCACCATCACTCCCAGGTCCTTCTCTGCCTGGCAGCTCTCCAACCATTCCTCTCCCAGCCTGTAGCTCTGCTTGGGGTTATTGCGCCCCAGGTGCAGGACCCGGCACTTGGCCTTGTTGAACTTCATGCAGTCGACCTCAGCCCATCGGTGCAGCCTATCCAGATCCTCCTGCAGAGCCTTCCTACCCTCAAGCAGATCGACACACGCACCTAACTTGGTGTCATCTGCGAACTTACTGAGGGTGTACTCGATGCCCTCGTCCAGATCATCGAGGGAGATATTAAAGAGGACCGGCCCCAGCACCAAGCCCTGGGGGACGCCACTAGTGACTGGCCTCCAACTGGACTTGGCTCCATTCACCACGACTCTTTGGGCCCGGCTATCCAGCCAGTTTCTAACCCAACGAAGCGTGCGCCAGTCCAAGCCAAGAGCAGCCAGTTTCTTGAGGAGAATGCTGTGGGAGACGGTGTCAAAAGCCTTGCTGAAGTCAAGGTAGACCACATCCACAGCCTTTCCCTCATCCACCCAGCGCGTCACTTTGTCATAGGAGGAGATCAGGTTCGTCAGGCATGACCTGCCTTTCATAAAGCCATGCTGACTGGGCCTGATCGCCTGCTTCCCCTGCAAGTGCTGCATGATGACTCTCAGGAGGATCTGCTCCATGAGCTTTCCTGGCACTGAGGTCAAACTGACAGGCCTGTAGTTTCCCGGGTCTGCCCTCCGGCCCTTCTTGTAGATAAATGCTTTATCAGCTATTAAATTTTAATTAAATTTTAAATTATTTTTTTAATTAAATTATTTTTTTTAATAAAATTTAATTAAATTTTATTAAATTAAATGCTTTATCAGCTATTGATAAATGCTTTATCAGCTATTGTAAACTTGTGACCTTTAAAGCCTCAAAATTTGAGGTTTCAAACAACTGAACATAACAGGAAGAACCACTGAATTCACATCCAATAAACAATTTGTATGTATTAATGGCTTGTATTCAAGTCATAAATTGAATATGTACCTTCCTCCGTCTACACACACGCTGCAATATCTATACACGTCTCAACAGATCTGAACAGTTACACGCCTGTGGATGTAAAGCTTTGTGGATGGAAGCACCTTCTACAGACCTATTTTTTTTTTCTTTCCAAGTACAGATGTCATCTCTACATTTTGGTAAACACCTAATATCATGGGTGCAGAAAACTTTATTGCATTTATCAACTATTCTTACAGAATCTTTATGTAAAGACTCAGGAAGCTTTCTGCTAAGACAAAGACTTCCCAGCCTTATTTAAGGTAAAATTCAAAGGTTGAACCATACTGAACCGTTTGACTGTACAACAGATCTGTTCTCAGTCCTTGCACTCAGAACACAAGTAGTCAACTATGACTAAATTGCTATTTCAGAAATAAAATAGTCAAGCTTAAAAACAAGCTTTTTAACACTGGACCAGCAGACTTTTAATAATAATATGAATTCTGAGAAAAACAAATTTAAGGCATATGATAAGGCCGTGACCATGAGTTACAAATGTGCTTGCATTCACATCTCTAAGGGAGAACTAGGACAAGGAGTCTGAGTTACCACCCCTGGCTACGCTAGTCATCCTGCAATAGACATGAGATAATCACTACTTAATGGGTAGCTGTCAGAGCATTTCTAAACATTTGTTAATCTTTTTTAAAAAATAAGTATTGATATGATAAAAAGACAGATAAATTACAATCAAACTAATTTAAAAGGCATTTGCCAAGCTTCAGGGAGAAGACCTTCCACTAAACATGTAAACAAGCTGTTTTCATTCTTTGGTATACAGTTTATAGCAAACTCTTTTCTTCAAAAGGAGGCTAGTTAGAACTTTCAAAGCGAGCTTCTTTGATTTATTTGAAACACATCAGGAATTTCATGGTAATTAATGCTGATCTTACCTGGAACTTTATCAACAGATGCAAAAACAGAGCGTTGCACTGTAGGATCACTGCTACCACGTCGCGCCTGATCATAAAATCTAAATGGAAGGTGTTGGGATGCAGCTGCAGAGCTGTGTCCAAAACCCATAACTTCAGTTGAAGGCTGAACAGGAAGATCCAGGAGAGCTATGTTTAATTATAAGTGATAGTTGTTGTTACTCAAAAATACATAAAAGAACAAGTAGATCAAATAAAATCAATAGCTTGCCCAGAATCTCAAGACTACACCAGACTGTTTAACTTGCTTGCATTTACCTCTTAATTGCAGTTGCAATTGCACTGGAAAAGGAGAAAAGATTTCTGGCAACTTTTTCTATCATTGTTGTTCACACCATGGTAACACTAAGCTCCAGAATACAAGTGGGCAGAAACAAGGAAACAGTCAACTCCTAGTATAGTTTGTGGAATGCAAGGAGTTTTTTAAAAAACAAACCACCACCTTCCATTTTTCACCATATGGGTAAAACCATTCATAGTTATAAGTGAACATTGCAGAAAGCAATGGACAAAGGACAAACTGCTTTAAACTGGCAAAAAAAAATGCCTTTGCAAGGCACTTCAATCTAAAATTTTAGGTATCAAAATAGACTTGTATTACACTTGTATCAGACTCTTTGCTGATTACTTGAAGTAACTCTCTTTCATTTCTTCACATATATTTCCTCTAAACACAAAAATCTAGCTGCTGATACTCTTCTTAACATTTTAGAATGCTCGTCACTACAACACCCAAGCATTAATCATTATAATTAACACCATCATATGTGATCCCTTCCTTGGAAACTAGACACTGGTTTGCAGTTCTGTGCACATTTCTCAGTTTTCTAACATATTTTTTCTAACCTTACATCACAGGGTGACTTGCTATGACACGTAAGTTTCATTTCTCAGAATCATTTCAAAGTAACTGTTTACCTGCTATTCTCTGCATTTTCATACGCCGAGCTTGGATACGACCTTTTGCAAGACGTTGTTTTGCAATAATGCAGCGAATGTGATCAGAAAAAATAAAGGTTGCTTGAAGGATAGGAAAGGGCTTAGAATGAGGGCTTGAAGCAGGTTTATGAATTATTATGTTCAGAGCTCTACTGTCATCTTCCACTCCTGTCACCTGCATATCCTGAACAGAAAGAGAGGGCAAATAGCTAATGAAAAAAGTTAGCATTTTAAAACAGTTTCCAGGTTTTTAAAAATAACAACAATAAAAAAAAAAAAACCTATGCAAGTTGTACAATCCTGAAATTCAGTTCTGCAGTAAATGGCACTCCTAAAGATTAAGTAATTTTAAAATGCAATTATTTGAGCATACAGAATTTTCAGGAGACATATGTCTCTTTAGCCAATGTTAACGACAAACTTTCTAAAGTTTTTAAAATCAATTAGATAAGCACAAATAATTCTGAAGTTGCAAACTGTCACCTTCTCTACCCTTGTACGATGTTCAGAACACTGAGAAGGTTCATTACTGTGACACTGAAGGAAAACATCTGGGACTCAATCCTAATTCTATATCATTTCAGTGTTCAAATGAACATACCCCAACGTATACTGGGGAAGTTACCACATTTTTAAGTGTGCCTCCAGTTGTCTATAAAAACATCTTCAGAAAAACAAGAATAGTTTAAAGGCAGGAACATAAAAAGACCAGTAAGAGAAGAAATAGGCAAGCAGGGCACGAACCTTAAATATATAAACTAATTTTGTTATTACTATTTATCCTACATAAATAGAGATTTTCAGCTAAGAAAATACAGTGCTAAGATTAAAGCCTCTTACCTGCAAAAGGCCTGCAAACTTAACTACTCCCCAGCCAAGTCTGGCAACATCTGGCTCAACCAAGCTCATCTGGTAAATATCCACAGCCAGGAATCTTTGAACTTGACCTCCATCTTTTGTTATGACTGTACAAGCAATTAGATCACTGTTATCTGAAAGAAGGAAAAAAGTTATATAGCTACATAATTTAATGATTCTGGGTTTTGGTGGTTTTATATGAAAACAACTTGAATACAAAAATCATGGAACGGTTGAGGTTGGAAGGACCTCTAGAGTTCATCTGGTCTAACCCTGCTGCTCAAGCAGGGCCACCTAGAGAAGGCTGCCCTGAACCACGTTCAGACAGTCCTGGGTCTGGACCATATAATATATACAAGTGCAATCATCTTTACAACACAAGCTAAGAGCTACTCATAAGATGTACATTACAACACACTTCTTTCATTATCTTTTAGTATAAAAGGTCACTTCACTTCAGCGGTAAAATTGCACCATGTTGATTTCTTTTACTTAACAGAAGTCTCGAGTCTTGTTGAAAGACCACAGATACCGTCCAACATATCTGCAGGTAATTATATCTACTTCTTGATAAACTTAGGCTCCAGTCTGAGGCAAGTTCCATTTCTAGAAGCCTGAAGAGTTACTCCTCTGACTGTTGGAAGCCTTCCAACTTCAAGACTACATGGACTTTCATGGTAAATTGCACTTTTTGCCATTAGTTAAATGAGGTTATATCTTTTCCTTTACCCACCCACATTGTACATTTACACTGAATAATCATATCCTCTTTTAACCATTACAGTGAAAGCCCCTTTAAACTACAGATCTCAAAAAAGAGTTCCCTCCCTTCCTTTCCAAACCTCCTCATTGTATGCATACCAGTTCAAACCCATAGTTCTTGAGAAGTGACTAAATCCTATTTTTTACACCCAAAGTCTTCTGAGAGTCCCACGAATTGCACTGTCACCTCTCCTAACAGACCTTTGCTAATCTAACTATGTTACGTTTTTATTTCATCAAGTTGATACTTTCATTCACATATTTAATATACACAGCTCTTTTTCTCCTCTCTCACCTCCAACTACTACTATTTATAGCAAGCAAATTCAGATCTTAAAAAACAAAACAACTGAAGACAAAGCACTACCGTAAAATTTAATCAAAGAACAGAAAGGAAAATCATTCATTTATTAGGCAACTGTTATGGGAATCGCTTGACTTTATACAAGCCAGTGTTCTCCATTTATGTTATTGTTTCTAGTTCACAGCTGCTGCAGGGTCATATGCTATAGTCATCCTATGACGAAAACAGAAGAGAACGTGGTTAAATACATTTCCAGTGAACTCATCTGAGAATACAGTATCACTTCTGTTATTATTAACAGCAATGCTTAATTTTGCCTCATGCAAGATGAGGCTTCCAACTGTTTGGACACTTTAGTGCCAAGATTCTGGGCCCTAAATGCAGCTCTCCAAGAAAAACACAAGTCTTAGGAAATACTGCCTAGCAAGGAGAGCTCAAAGTCTTCAGCTGTCTGCAGCAAGAAAGATGTATTTTCACACAAACTATTAGCCTTGAAAGACTGTTATCTGAAGTCTTGAAGAACATAACAGCTACTTTTAGGGGACTGTCTAAATAAGACCATCTTTAGGAGATGGTCTAAATATCAGTCTAAATATCTGAGTTGCCTCAGAGCTTGATGTTTAGTGATTCCATGATTTATAGTCATCACAACTCTAGAAATCCTCGGCAGGGATCAGAAACTTATAGAAAATATTAAGCACACTGTGTATTTAGCTGGCAGTCCAAGATGAGCTTTTACTCATCTGGCAAGCTACAGATAGTTACTGTACTGCCTCTGCACTTGACATAAAGAACTTTTTCCAAAAACATGCAGCCTTTTTGGTAAGAAATTCTGCTTTACTGCTTACTGGGCTAGACTCACTGCAAAGAACTTCAGAACTTCATACAAGGTCCTTGACAAAACTATAACATACTCCCCACACTCACCCCAAGAATTTACAAAGCAATTTCAGACTTTACATATGTCCTTTGAAACAGTTATATATACCATACTCTCTGGCCCAAGTGTTTTTGACAAGCTGTTTCAACCACATTTTTGAACAGTCTAAGACTACTTTTGTTTCTCTTTACAATAAACATCTCTTCCAGAGAAGTTCAAAACTGTTCTATCGCTTATAACTGCCATCTCTAGTTTGTCCATCAGAATAAAATCTCAGTTCACGTATTAGTCCTCTTCATCAGGACTGGATACTACCAACCTTCCTAAGGAGGTGAGCACTGTTCTTCTTGAGGAGGTGAGCACTGTTCCCTTTAGGAACAGCAGGAAAGAACAAAAAGAACTGCTAAGAGTGAGTTGCCATCTGTTACTGCAAGAAATACTAACCACTTTAAAAGAAGAATTCGTCTTTAAAGTGCTTCTCACCACCAGTTTCAGATAAAGAAATAGGTCTGAATGATATTACTAACGGTAAACGCATTTAAAAAAAAATGTCACAAGATTCACTGGAAATATAGGAAAAAGAAAAAAAGAGTTAAGATAACCTTGGAAAAAGGGAAAAATACAGAACTGTATACAGATGAATTGAGAAGATAAATGGAGGAGAATGCCAGGGAGCACATTTCAGAATGCAATCCAATAGCGAAGTAATTTGAAAGTTGTTTTTCTTTTCTTTCCAAGAACAATGTGAGATGAAAAATCTGAAAGATCTTTTTTTTTTTTTTTAAATCAGTTTTAAAGCTCTTTTTTGAAATAAAACTTGGAAAAACATTACTAACTTTGGAAAGAACACAATAATCTGACCAGGTCTGAGTATGCTTGAACAAAAATCTAGCTATCTAAAAATATGTTTACGAAAATAAAATTTGCTCTCGTCGTCAACACAATTTTAAGAGCTATTTTATTTTATTTATTTATTTATTTTTTACCATTACCGTTGTTTTTCCTCTGAAGATTTATTTCTGAACACCTCAAAATAATTGAAAATAAGAGAACATACTATAAATGCTGATCATACTTGGAGTACTGCAATCAAGCAGAAGCAAGCTTGTTGCTAAACTTATTTACTGTGAATACAAGACTAGTGATTCCTAGGCAGAGGGACTCCATATTGTAGCGCTGTTTTCTGCAATTATCTTAAAACTGTTAAGCTGTACTTTTAATAATTATTTAAGCATCTTGATTTATTAATTACTGTTACATAATTTAAACACCTTGATTTCTACAGGTATAAAGTTGTAAAATACCAATCTAGCATTTGCTTGTAGTAAGGAGGCAGTTTAAGGTATTGTAAACCAAAGCTAAAAAAACAGCACAGAACACAGCATCGTCTTAAGTAAATCATTCTATAATTAACTATTAGTAAACCAGCAAAACTGTTCAGTTAAGCTCTTTCACATCACTAGCAATAAGCACAAATCTGGATGTCACATACACACTACAGATGAGTTATGCCAGGAAGTCCAGAAAAATCTCGCCTTTATGAGGATGTTAAGGAGTAACTGGATGTCCACATTTAAAAGGAAATCTTTTCTGGAATCACCTATAAAAGATACATTTTCCTCTCAGATGCGTGTCAAGTTTCAAATATATGGAAAAATAGTTTTCTTGTACAATGTGTGTTAGCACTCACCAACTTATTAGTATAGGCAAGTGAAAAAATTGAGTTTCCAGAGTATCTTGAAACCTTCACACTCAGTTCAGTGTTTCAAGGCCATCTGGAAAATACACAAGACTAGTGTTTATTAGCATCCATAGCGATGCAGGAAACCAAAAGCAGGTATGATATCTCTTCTGCAAAATGTACGCCTGCACTGTTAATGTTCATTAAATGGACCTGAAAGTAACTGGATATGTACTCAAAAGGTAAGCTCTTTCTTGGAAGATATTTGAATGGAAATATTATTATATGCTCTTCATAAACCCCTCGTCAGTATCTATAAATAAAAAACTATGATGTTGGGGTGGGAAATAAAGAAGATCACAGAATTATAGAACAGCTCAGGTTGGAAAGGACCTCAAAAATCACCTAGTTCCAACCCCCCTGCCATAGGCAGGAATGCCACCCACTAGATCAAGTTGCTCAGGGCCTCATCTAACCTGGCCTTGAACACCTCCAGGGATGAATGATCCACAGCCTCTTTGGGCAACCTGTTCCAGTGCCTCACCACCCTCTGAGTGAACAATTTCCTCCTAACCTCTACTCTAAATCTCCCAAGATGAAGCCAGTGGTATCCAGTTCCAGGACAAGAAGCATTAAGCACAAATTGAAATACAAAAAATACCACCAAAGCAAGAAAAAAAAAAAAGTGTTTTTTTAATAATTGTGGAGGCAGTCAAACACTGAAACAGGTTGTCCAGAGTTGCTGAGAATCACAGAATCACAGAATTTCTAGGTTGGAAGAGACCTCAAGATCATCGAGTCCAACCTCTGACCTAACACTAACAGTCCCCACTAAACCATTTCCCTAAGCTCTACATCTAAACGTCTTTTGAAGACTTCCAGGGATGGTGACTCCACCACTTCCCTGGGCAGCCTGTTCCAATGCCTCACAACCCTTTCAGTAAAGAAGTTCTTCCTAACATCTAACCTAAAACTCCCCTGGCGCAACTTAAGCCCATTCCCCCTCGTCCTGCCACCAGGCACGTGGGAGAACAGACCAACCCCCACCTCGCTACAGCCTCCCTTGAGGTACCTATAGAGAGTGATAAGGTCGCCCCTGAGCCTCCTCTTCTGCAGGCTGAACAAGCCCAGCTCCCTCAGCCGCTCCTCGTAGGACTTGTTCTCCAGGCCCCTCACCAGCTTCGTCGCCCTTCTCTGCACCCGCTCAAGCACCTCCATGTCCTTCTTGTAGCGAGGGGCCCAAAACTGAACACAGTACTCAAGGTGCGGCCTCACCAGAGCTGAGTACAGGGGGACGATCACCTCCCTAGCCCTGCTGGTCACACTGTTCCTGATACAAGCCAGGATGCCGTTGGCCTTCTTGGCCACCTGAGCACACTGATGGCTCATATTCAGCCGACTATCCACCATCACTCCCAGGTCCTTCTCTGCCTGGCAGCTCTCCAACCATTCCTCTCCCAGCCTGTAGCTCTGCTTGGGGTTATTGCGCCCCAGGTGCAGGACCCGGCACTTGGCCTTGTTGAACTTCATGCAGTCGACCTCAGCCCATCGGTGCAGCCTATCCAGATCCTCCTGCAGAGCCTTCCTACCCTCAAGCAGATCGACACACGCACCTAACTTGGTGTCATCTGCGAACTTACTGAGGGTGCACTCGATGCCCTCGTCCAGATCATCGAGGGAGATATTAAAGAGGACCGGCCCCAGCACCAAGCCCTGGGGGACGCCACTAGTGACTGGCCTCCAACTGGACTTGGCTCCATTCACCACGACTCTTTGGGCCCGGCTATCCAGCCAGTTTCTAACCCAACGAAGTGTGCGCCAATCCAAGCCAAGAGCAGCCAGTTTCTTGAGGAGAATGCTGTGGGAGACGGTGTCAAAAGCCTTGCTGAAGTCAAGGTAGACCACATCCACAGCCTTTCCCTCATCCACCCAGCGCGTCACTTTGTCATAGAAGGAGATCAGGTTCGTCAAGCAGGATCTGCCTTTCATAAACCCATGCTGACTAGGCCTGATCGCCTGCTTGCCCTGCAAGTGCTAAAGAAGTCTCCATCCTAGAAGACACAAATTCCAAATGGTGAGGAACCTAAGCAACCTGCTCTAGCTAACCCTGCTCTGAGCAGGGGCATGGACTGGGTGACCCCCTGATGTCCTAGGATAAGGTTCCCCAAGTCTTTGTACACTTAATTAAAAAAAACAAAAACAAAAAACTTGAATACATAGCCTATATAAAGTCTGTATATATGGTAGAGAGAGTGAAGAAGGAGATTTCACCGTGTTAGCTTTCCAGTTTTAGTACAGAAATAACTTTAAACGTATCAGCATTTATCCCTCAGCCATGGCATTTCAAACATTTGTGACTAAGAGAATCAACTGTCTGAAACCAAGATCATAGCATCGAGGCTGCCGGTTGGAGCTGCCAGTGAACCTCACACAAGCGGTGAGCTCCTGAATAAGGTTAAAGAAGCCACCAACGTGAGGCACCTACAACCTTCACATGCAGTCTAAGACGGGTAGTTACCACAGAATATGTAAACGCAAAAGCTAAATGCTTTAAAAATTGTTTACAGTAAAAAAAAAAAAAAAAATGCTGAAAAGTAACACTATGTCATGCAAATGGCAGCATGCCCAGCAATATGAAGTGAATTTTTTGAATATGTGACTCATTCCTAAACGTACAGTCATATACTAGACCTAAGAACCTTGCTACTACACATAAAGGTTTACACCGAACATAAGTGCATCGAAATATTGAAATGCTTCTTATAGGGAACTTTAAACTATCTCATTAAGCTCCCCTAAAAACCTCAGCATCACATTCAAGCAAAACAAAACATCCAGGTTGATAAGGTGAGTTTTGCAAAATTCTTCAAAATCAATACCATTGCTGAAATTACTGGATCTTGTTAACCTCTATTCCTTCATGACACTAAATGTTGATGAATGAGAATAATTTCTAGAGATACCTACATGTTCAGAAAAGAATTGAAAAGCTTTGTAATAACAGACTGAGAATTTTTTAGATTGCTAATTATATCACCACCTTGAAGGTACCTAAGGCAAGCAATTTGAATTTTTGGGCTGTTTTGCCAATTGCTACATCTCTTCCTAAAATATGGCACCTATACAACATTTGTGTTGCACAAGTGCAACATTTACGTTGTTAAGACGGAAAGGATGAGAACTTCCTAAAATGAAGGTGTTATCAGATAAAATATAGAAAAAGAAAAGATTTTCCTATTAGGGTTTCTGCATGTTAATGTATGCAGATATACTCTGCTGATCTCTGTACTGCATTTTGTTTAAGTTTTCAGGTCTAGCAAAGCATATTTTTTTTTCCCCTTTTTTGTTCTTTTGTGCCTTGATACTTTGATGCCAATTCAGGTCTCAAAATGGTCTCTAGAACACCAGAATTCATGTTCCACAGATAGGGCAATGGAAACAATTTTTCTTCTCCAGGTAAATGCACGTGCATATACAAGCGAACGTATAAACAAATTTACAAATAACCACTTCAAGTACGTGCATACAAGCACCATGTAACAAGCAGTTCAAATACCATTATTGCTTTAGTCTGTTGGTGAATTCTAATTCACTTTTTGAGTTACAGTAGAGCTGAAGGCTATAAAATGCCTTAACAGAGCAAAGGAGTTTAAATCTACAAGGACTGATGTTCTAAATTAATGGTAGAATTTAAATCTTATAAAACTTCTTAAACTTCTTGCAATAGGCATTACATCTTTAAATTAAAGAGCATTTTATTCAAAATTAAGCTAAGTTTACAAGTAAACAGTTGTCATTGAATCCTTTCCATATAAACGCTTAACTAGTTGTATCCTACACTCAAAAAAGGAAATTTTGGATACCATTAAATACACAGAGTACGTAGCAATTAATAAGCAATTACAGACATGTAATTAGAATTGCAAGGACTTATATATAGCAGAATGAAGGATTAATAACATATGGTCTAGTTACAAGTTCCAATAAAAAGACAATTTGTATTCTGCATAAAAGCAACTGCCTTTGAAATGAGGTGTCATAAACAGAGAAACAGAGATACCTACAATGAACTGCACACAACACCTGCATAGCAGTACACTGAATTTTATAACACACTTTGCTGGACTAACAGGCAAGCAAGGACAAAAGGTGTTTTTTTGTTGTTGTTGTTTTTTAGGGGTGAGGGTAGGAAGGTGAACAAGTAACATTTGGAAAATAGTATTTCAATCAGATCTACCTTTTGTTCAGCATGTTGTTAGAAAACCTACTTCGTAATCACATTTCCAGTTAATTTAAGAAGAACAGTTTTTTCAGTAGAAGCTGAGTCACTATTTCACTTCACTCTCTGAGAGAGAGCCAACATTACAATAAATATGTAACTCATCTGAAACAGGAAACTCAGTTAATTCTATACTACTAAACCTTTAGCGAGTCAACAGTAGCTTCATTATGGACAACTTTTTTTTTTTTTAACCTCATAATTAATAATTGAGAACATGATAAACAATATCATGTGCTGCTCATTTTCCTCAGGAAAGTTTTTTTTAGGAATTTGTCTTCCTTTCAAAATAAGCAGCAATGAAAGGTTTCAAAACTAGAACTAAAACCTTCAGATAGAAAACAGATTTCAGAGCTTGTGTAATGGTAAAGGTTTCTAAGCCAACAGCTGAAATTAAAATAGAGAAAAAATGAATACCATTTTAACTTTTTTTTTTTTTTTTAAGTACAGATATAATTTTTTTAAAAACCTGCTTCTGACAACGTTTTGTTTGTGGTAATGGTGGCAAATTACATGAACACTTTACATGTTGCTCTACCATTTTCTTGCTAAGCACATAGATCAGTTCCAATCTATTATTAAAAAAAAAAAAAAAAAAAAAAAAAAAAAGCTGAATATACCTTAAACAGAAACCAAAAGGGATTAGTTTTCACTGGGGTCACTGCTTAATTCACCGAGCCAAAATAATACCAGTGAGAAGAAAAAAAAGAATACAACTATAGAAGAGCACTTTAAAAATATTTCCCCTCTGTTTTTTCTTAAATCATTTAACTTGTATAGAAATTTAACAAATGGGAAATGACTCAACTATGAGCCTACCATACCACCAACCATGCATCTACCAAAAATGCAAACATTAGACTGACACCTTGATATCCTTTCACTTTTTGAAGCCTAATACCTATATTCACTTATTAAAAGCTTATCCAATAAGCTTGTACATTTCCATGTGATCGGGTAACTGCTTGCATTTAACAAATAAATGAATGTCCTCTGACATTCAGCGTTGCGGACAACTGCATTTTCATCATGTAAATTCAATAAGTCTTAATATTTTTTAAAATGTAATTATAATATATATAACATATTATATAATAATATAATAAATATATATATTACATATATAGTATGCATATACATATGTGTATATATATATAGTTTAATCTTACTTTTGTCCATTAAGCTACTGCACAGCACCTCTGATTTCACAAAACTTTTGCTTCAGTAACTTTTTCAGTGTTTTTTCCCCTCACACAGATGATTAACGTTCTTGATGGATGTGATGCACTGCACTGTTTCTGAGATACTGCACATAATTCTGTAACATCTATTAAGGTAGCCAGAGCAATTCTTTTTCTAGTCACAGCAGGATTAACAAACACTTAACAAACATACAGAGTCAAAAAAAGTCTGAAGTATCAAACTTTTCCCTTCTTTTGTAAGACACCTTCTAAAATTAAAGCCTGGCAGATACAAACACTATTTCCTCAATCACATGCTCTCTAAAGCTATGGATGCTGCAATTTTTTAATCAGCTAACTGCCTGAACAAAAGTTAGCTGAGCACTTAAGCAATTGGCTAACACAAATATGTCAAACTCTTAAATCCTGATTACATAAAATAGGATTAATAGTGTTTAAATTAAGCACTACTTCCCCCCCAGCAAATTCCAGCCTAAAACACACTTTCCTGCATATTCTAAGCCTTTGAACAAAAGCAAGCATCTTGCACTATAGTAGGATTACCACAGAACAGGACAAGTTTCTGTTTCTCAAACAATGCCAGTGCTGGAGACAGTAAGACTACAGCTTTAGGATTCACGCCAAAGTTACTCCAGTACAGCACTATTCAGTAACACTTAAGGTCATCTAGAGCTGCCTGTTTTGACATTAAGTGAACACAGGTATGTTGAATTTGCAGACACACAGTATACTTCATGATTCTATTCCTTCCAACTTTTTTTTTCCTTCAGTGTGGAGAATACAGTAGTTTCCCACGATACTGCAGAAGAAGGTATTTTGCCTTTACTTCATAGTATTACTTAACATCCCAAGGTCATTCTTGGCATTGCAGAGTGATTCCCCTGGGGAATAGTTCAGTGTGGAATGTAATTATGGGAGTGAAAGTTTCCATACAGCTTTTTAAGTGTCACAACAATTGTAAATAAAAAGAACTCCAGGGGGAAAACAAAAACCATGTCAGTAAACAACTCAGTGTAGCTGCTGGAAGTAATTACTTGCAGTCTTTTGAAGTTCACGCACGGTTTAAGAACACCTGTGCATTTTAAATAGGTGAAAGCAGAACAGAAGAAAATGCTTGTATTATCAGTTCATTTAGAAAACTAGTATTTGCACAAGGATGTCAGATGACTTACTCCAAATCCCTTATGTGATAATAAGTAACCCAGGGTTTAAATATTAACAGTCTCTTTAAAAACAAAACAAACAAAGCAAAAATAAAACTACAAAAAGTGTTCCAAAACCAGCAGAAGACAAACATAATGCAATCATCCTTCGTAATCAATTACATAACCAAGATTAACGATTGATGGTTTTTAACTTAGTAAAAAAAAAAAAAAAAAAAAAAAAAAAAAAGCCAGCAGTTTTTCCATGCCATAGAATATTTGGGAAACTGGGGGACAACTTACTCAGGTCAAGAACATCATCTGTCTTTATCAGATCTTCCTCCCTTGTCAGTGGTAACTGAGTTTCTGGCTCGTCTCGCAAGTGCAGTGATAATGAACGGAGCATAAAGAAAACTCTAATTGCCTTGAGAAATTAAAAAAAGAGAATAATAAAGCATTACTGCACTCAGTAGTACATATTTTAGCACAATCTTACAAAAATACCCACTTTTACAACCCTTAAATTTGTTGTCATGCAGTATGTCTTTTTAAATGAAGAAAACAATGTAATTTAAAAGTTTGCTAAAGATACAGAGAAGTTGAAGCACTTTATTTTCACTAAAGTAGAAGCAGCCAACCTTTTATCCCACTGGCACACTTAAACACACAGTGACTGACAGGCAAATGCTTACAAGAGACATTTAAGTGAAGACTAAAAAAAATGTCTTTTTAAATTGGCGTTTTGAGACTGATTTTATTTACATGACCTGTATTCTACAGACAACTAAATCAACCTTCACAGACTCTCACGTTTTGAATTTAAAACAGTAGAATAACTAGAAGTAGTAAGAAAAGTTACTATGTCTACAAATTTGAGAGGAAATAGTGGAGATTCACTAGTTTTAATTTTGCTGTATTCATCAACACTAACCACATCTAAGAGAACATTCTCAGAGACCTTCACTTATGCTCCCAAAAGGTCTACAACAGGGCAAAGCATACTGAAAGCTGTACGTAAGGACTTTCAACAGCTGCTCTGTGAAACTGATATTCTTGTTTTGATTCAGAAATTAATGACATAAGGTATTTAAAAGATCAGATAAAGTGGCAAAGAACTTTATTAGTCACATTTATTAGTCACCACTTTATTAGCCACATTCTGAAAGGCACCATTTATAACCTGTTCTGCTAGAAGAACTGCATTTTCAGTATAGCAAATGAAAAATCCCTTTTTAATTCTACAAGGGTTTGGTGGCATATTTTTCATTTTTTAAAAATCAGCTTCCTACATAGGAATCCTGTGGCATACTGTGTTTGTTTTTAATTCAAACGGAAGTCATCACTCAGCCTTTCACTTTCTTTCCCTCAACCCTCTTTCCTTCCTACAGTGTTAATTTTCCTTGCATGTATTCCTTGTAAAACTATTATCACTCATCTCAAAATCTATTTACTGCAGAATACAAGAGCAGGAAATTAGCCTTTGCAAGAAAAAACAAGAATTCAAGAACATCAGATGAAAAGGTAACTACACTGTGACTCCCACAACACTGATAGCCCTCAGTTTGCTAACAATATCAATTTAAACCAGGAAGCACGATATCCGTGACTTACTGTAACACCTTATTAGATCTCAATGTAGCAGCAGAGCAGTCCCATGGACTACAACTTTTTTTCAACCAACATCTGCTTTCTGGATCAAGTAGAAACAACTATAAAAGGCTATCTACTTTAAAGAACTACATGTAATAAGGTATACTTTGTGTCAATTCCTTCATTTAAACATGCATACCATATGCAAAGAAAGCACCAATGCACAGACAGACCTACCAATATTTCATTACATTCCCATGTAATAGCATCCTCAGATGCTATTGTTAAAAGCCTTTCTCAAAGTCTTTGCTTGCTATGTACTCCAAGATGCAGAGTTCAAGACCCATATTGTTCATTACTTCCCAAATAGGTACATAAATGCATTTGCACTGTTCCAGGTGGCTGGTGACTGTCTAGATAACAGTACTATCTATAGGACTATAGAAGTCAGAAGCAAGAAATGCAGCTAATTATTTGTAACTGGAATATCAACAATTCAAAAAGAGTATCTCTATTTGGGAAGAATGCTTCATCAGGCAACAGTAGCTGATTTCAGAAACTGTTCAGATACAGATTATTCAGAAATTCAGATTATGAATTTCTGGTAATTTTAATGTTTTAAGTCTAAAGGGCTAACTGGTTGGATTTTGACAATTCTTGAGAGAAATCTGATTTCTGAGAGTTCCTTCTAAAAATGTTAAAAGGAAAAAGTCACTTAAAGGAACTTTCTATTGTAAAAGAAGTGAAAATTTAAAAAGATCTGATCTCTAAACCAAGAGCTTGTGATATAATCAAAGAACGAAACTTCTTCACTTGCTAGCAAAATAAAGCTTTACAATTTTAATTTTAATTTTTTAGTATCATTCCACAGGAAACTCAGAATCGAGCCACTATTCATTTGAAACTGCCAACAAAACTTCCAGCAGCCTAAGCGTAAGCAGGAATGTCACACGATGCGCCAGAAGTTCAGAATATTGTCACTGCAATTCAGCGTAGGAGAGGCTAAGCAAAGCTTAGCCAGAAGAAAGTAACTGTGGCATCGGAATTCTAAGAAATTTTAGAAGTTCTAGAGCAATGTGATCAGGGGAAGGAGTACTGACAAGAAAAGAACACACTCTAGGAGTTTCTGCTGATTAAAAAGACATTTCCATCTCTAAATTATAAGGATATTTGTATTTCTTTCCAAATTTCCTGTAATTGAAGCATTTATTTCTTAATACATAAAAATACAGAGCAGTTTCCATTAGAAAGTGTTTCTAGATACCATTCTGTTTAATGCCTCAGAGAAGTTATTCTAGGAAGCATTTTTACTTTCTAAGAACAATACAAAGAATAAAAAAAAAAAAAGGAAGGAAATTCACTATATTTTATCAAAAAGTTGCTGTGATAATAATAGTTGTACAGGTCAAGAACTGATTATCCCAAGAAAGTAAATACCAACGTGGCTATTCATGTCAGTATCACCTCTAAAATTTGTCAGTCAAAAAAGGATTTTACTATCTCACTCAAAATTTCTATCCTGAATTGCTTTGGAAGATGAACACTCCTGAATAGAATTATGTTTTGCTATGTCAGGAAACACAAACAATACGAAGCAAACCAACCTTCCTGGGGAGATTCTTATTATAGGAATATAATCAAAGACTGAGATACCAGATAATGAAAGAAAACAGACAATGTATTAAAGCATGCCATCAGAAGTCTTTTATGTACATTTCTTCACTGAAAAAAAAAACAACAAACAAAAACCAAAACTGAAAATCACAGCACAAGAACATATTGAAGTACCTAGAAGCAAGAAAATAGAGATTTCTCCACTGGGACAGGTAATTATTATATGTTCTAAAGGGATCTGTCATTAAGTTTTTATGATTTTATGGATGAAGCTTCCAACCAAGCAGCTTTCAAGGAAAAACATTTTTATTTGTAGAATTCTTCAAAGCTTTTGGCATTACACTGTCATTAATGAAAGAAAAAAAGCCTTACTTACTCTTCGTGTTCTTTCCACATCTCCACAAGGCAATCTTTTCACAAAATCAATACCAGTCAGTGGTGTCCCCGTTGGAGGCAACAAAATGGAGGCATCCATCATCAAGTACTCTACATTCATGGGTTTAATCTATAAAAATATTTTAACATTGATTATTATACAGAACAATGAAAGTTTACATCTTTACTTTTAAATACAACCCATGACTGCATACACTGAGAGGAAGGGGTCTGAGTTGTGAGAATTTGACACCATCCACGTTATTTTAAGCTTTTTACATGCAATTTCTATATTTGCTCATTGTTCCCTAACACTTTTAAAGTTTCCATATTGAAAAACCACAGGAAAAAAAAAAACACTGAAAGATTAGAATAGAAAAGCCATTTCATGAGTACTAAAAAGCAAAGTCTGTCATGTTTGATTTCAAGCTTTGACTCAAATTCATAACTTCAATCACAAGAAAAAAGTTTCTTGTATCTTCTTCTCCCCGGACAGAAAAAAATCTCTAGTCTCCAACAATGCAGTAGCTTGCAGACTAGGCAATTCCTTATGTTGTGTCACTAACAGTCTCTCCCTTACATGATTGTTTATTTGCTTGATTAAATGATGTTTGAAACATCATTTAATCCTTCTGCAGTTTTGGACAATTTCATCTGAGGTCTATTACACACAGGAGCCATGAGGTTTTTGCCAGAAAATCAGCTGGAATGACTAAAATAAACATAAAACCCCTTCACATAGTTTGTACAATATTCTGTGCAGAAGTGCAGTCACACGGGCATTCTAAAACAGCCAACAGTAACTGGAAGCATTCCTGATCACTTTTCCATGGTCACATACCATGAAAGAAGTAGACTAAGATAAAATCCACAATTTTTACATCAGTCTTGAACTGCTGCTCTGCAAAAAATACAAGCTCAAAAATGGTCTATACCCAATCATTCTAACCTCAGAACCATCATTTTCAGTGTCAAAAATGCTGGATTAAACAAAATAAATTAATTTGGAGAAAAATACAGAAATCTAAATAGATGACAAATGAGAACACAAACTTGAAATTTCTATTTATAATGCCATTCTTATGACTGCATACATTGTTTTAAACAACATTTTTCTTCATAAAGATGAAGAATGTGGGTAAAAAAATCATTGAAAACCAAAATACAAAGGACTACTGTGTTCAGCTTACTTGCTCCTGTAAACTGTCATCTACAGTTGTTACCGAAGGCACTTTTTTTTTCAGATAGATCAAGTACACTTCTGCTTTATAGAAGCTCCACACCATGTTATTTACATACCTCATCTAGTAAGACTACTTCAGCGTTAATTTATCATTTTAATTAGCACAGCACATTCTTTGCTAGCTAGACAAATAAATATGCTTTAAGGAAAACAGAGTTAAACTTCCAAGGTGAAGCTCTATCTTTTAGAATAAATGAAAAAAAATCTGCAGTCTCAGAAATAGAAACACACACACAACAGAACCACCTACAAGCATATTGAACTTGTGATATGAAAACAGTGAAAATTGTGGTGGCAGTTTTCACACTAGAAACACGTCAGTACTTAACTACTAAATAATTAGATATTGATTATCCAGTTCTATTACTTGAGTTTGTAAGATACTGCAAGGTGCTTCCCATATTAAATGTTTTTTTTGCAATACACAAACTGTAGATTGATCTTTTTCAAAAAAGAAAAGATACTAATGCAACCCCTGCACAACAGCTAGAAAAAAGGATGCCTGCACCTGATAATCTGATTTTTACCCAAACACTAACCTAACAATTTAAACAGTCAATTAGTTTTAAAAAGCATTTACAGATTAAGTATTAACTGAGATTAAGGCTAGCAATCTGTTAAAAATTCCATGACAGTGCCCCACAAGCTGTGCTGTGGTGCTGGCACTACATCTCCTTGATGGGACAAAGGCTCCCAGTTCTCCACTAGTAAGGCGGCACCACGCAAAACCAAAACTTTGTAAGGTTTCAAACAGACATAGGATGATTTTCATCACTTTAATAACTGGAAAAAAATGAATTAAATGTCTCAATCCCTAGATCAAGTGGATTTTGTATACTGGCTTTCAGAAATTATGAAATAAATAAGTTAAGGGGCTGTGGAATTTCATAAATGATTTATGGAGGTGTAAGACAACCTCTCATAGAGGAAAAGACAATTTGCTATTCTACTCCTAGCATAAGGATATCAGTCTATTCAAGTAGTTTTCAGTGAGTACTTGCTCTCGCTCCTGTGTTATTGGTTTGGAAAATTTCAGGGGGCTGAGAAGGGTGTCACTTACCGTCATACTCCGGTATTCATCTTCAAACATATCCAGGAAAATTTCTTCTCCCTTTCAATAAAAAATAAGAATAATAAAGGAACACGGACATATCATGAACCCATGAATACGGTTATGTAGCCATGTTTGCTCTTGTTTAAGTGTGCATTGGCTGTAGGTGGCAAGGTGTGGGCAGCAGGGGTGGCCTCTGTGAGGAGAGGCTGGGCTGTCCAGCGCTGGACACAGCCAGCACCACGTAGGCTTGACAACCCACCACACGGGGCAGCAGAGCCAATCAGTGTCACTGGGGGCGCCTCTACAAAACAGATCTGGGCAAAATCCAGCCCAGGACAAAAGGTGGGAGATAGAAGAGCTGGGAACAAAAAAGTGAAGAAGTTGAGCTTGGGAGAAGAGGGAGACATAATAGAAGGTGTTATTTTAATTTGTCTGTTTCGCATTATCCAAATCTTTGTTAATTAGCAATTAATTAATTTTCCTCAAGTCAAATCTGTTTTGCCCATGGCGGTAATTGGCAAATAATCTCCCTGTCTTTACTTCCACCCACAAGACTGTTTTGTCAGCTTCGTATCTCCTTGTCATGTTGAGGAGGGGCAGTGCATGAGCAGCTGGGTGGGTGTCCAGCAGCAGGCTACGGTCAACCCACCATGAATTACCTTTTTTTCCTAAGTTAAAAATAACCCTGCACCACCTTCTTCAGAAGAAGAACTCAACGAAAATTGGAAGATATTTTAGGCACCTGAAACCTGTTACAGATTTACTGCTCCTTATGTAGAAGTTCATGTCTAGGGCTAAGTATTTTATTTCTCTCATTGTTTACAACATTAAAAAAAGCAAAAAGCTGCAGAGGTCTCAAATAAAAAAAAGATTAATTAAAGTTTTAGGTCATCATTTAGACAAGACATAAGCAAAAAGTAATGCCAAAAAGAACCACCTTCCATATTAATGTCAATAACAAAGTCCCAGAAACTTTCTAAGAGTGTGGCTCTGTTCCATGAGCTATATAGCAGTTGCAACAAAAAGCACATCTACTCGTTTGACCTCCGTTGCAAACTCTATGGGACTTCTCACATCGTTTTTGTGTACATCAGTGAGGTATAGAAAGGTAAGAAAAGAGAAGAATCCTCCAAACACCTTCTTCGCTATAGTAAACATGTAGTTCCCATATTTAAAAAGTGCCTTCAGCGCTGACAATTGGCTACGGAATTTCTTTTAATTCTGCATGTAACAAATTTTATTAGCACTTCACGTATATACCTTATAGAAACGACGAAGGAGATGAACACTTTCTTCTCTTGCACCCTAAAAAAGAAAAAATAACTGTGTTTCAGGTAGTAAATAGACTCTTTACTCAAAGTCATAATTGAAGAAAACACACCCCAAATTTTGTACAGAGAAAACTATCTGTTAATATTCCCATTTCATAGCCTTCAGCCCAGAATTTGATCTAGCACTGTTCTTGCACTTAAACAAATACAGCTTAGCTGAGCTTGTTTGTTTCAAAAGTAATTCCCTTTACACTGCTGAGACATTGACATACAAGTTTCAGAAAAAAATGAAACTAACTTTTCAAGTAGAGGTAATTATCAAGGAAACAGCAAAGCTGAGAATTGAATAGGGGGCTATTGATTTTTTACTTTCACAGCACAGAATCACCAATAGGAATATGTTAAAATTTCATATGCTTATTGCAATCTAAAACGAAATATTTGTGCAACTCAAAGACAAGTAATGCTGGAAGTGGTATCTGAAAGGAAAGTACTAACCTCAAGGCATGCAAGGTGAATGTCTTTTATGATGCTGCCATTTTTAGAAAACACAAGCTGCTTCAGCAACAGACAGCCAAGTTCTAAAGTTGCCAAACGTATTTTTCCATCTATGAAAAGAGAATTTCAATATACAAAACAGTAGCATCTGTCATACACACCCTGCCTGAGAAAGATGGGTGCTGATGCTGACGTACAATGTAGATAGCTCTAAAAACAACCAGAGGAGTAATTGGTAAGAAATTTTAAAACAAAACCATGCGGCAATAAAGGTGAACATCATCAGAAAAGCCACTGAAACTAACATCTTAATTAACTGGAAGCACAGGTTGAATTACACTAAAATGAGGGAAGAATCATGGATGATTGGCACAGATAAAGCTACAAGATGAAATGAGGTTTTGTATACAGCATTCTAGTAAAGTATAGCTTTTCCTAAAGTCCAAGGGATTTTGGCACAACCCACGCAACTGAGCCATGTTGGAGCAGCTCCGAAGAACTGCAGCCCCTGAGAAGGACCAGTGTACAATCAGTACAAGAAGGACTATATCCCATGGGAGATCCCCACACTAGAGCAGGGGAAGAGTGAGGGTGAAGGAGCAGCAGAGACTGAACGCTATGGACTGATTCCTAGTCCCCCCTGTGCTGTTCATGGGGGAGGAAGCAGAAGAATCAGCAGTGAAGTAGAGCCTGGAAAAGAATGGGAGGAGATGGTATTTTTTTTTATTATTATTTTTTAGTTCTTACTGCTTTACTCTGTTATCTAGTAGCAATAAATTAATCTTCCCCAAGCCATGTCTGTTTTCCCCATGATGCTAATTAGTGAGTGATCTCACTGTCCTCATCTTGACCATATTTTTCTCCCCAGCTTGCCAGGTGAGAGAGTAGTTTGGTGGGCAATTATTTATATATACACCTTTTAATCTGTAACTAGCACATCAGAAGCTAATATTCTGTATATCAGTCTTGTATGTCAAATAAGCATTAGATTTTATTCTGCAGACAATCAGAACTTGACTGTGAGTCATTTTCAGGGGAAATCAGTTCCAGTCATTTAAAGTTTTAGCAGAAGTGCAGGGGAGAGGAGCTGTGGCTTGAACAGAAGTTGTGTTTCTATGGAATAAGAAACTGAGCCTTCTACCCCTCATTTTACAAAGAAGTTGAAGTTAAGGAAAAAAAAAACATTTTCTGCAAAACAATTCAGAACTGAAAATACAATCTGTGATTAAAAGAAGATCATGGGAAAGTTTGCTAACACCTCCAGAAACAAATGACACCTATAACACCTATAAACAAAGGACATCAGTTATTTCTTCAATATATTTTTGAAGACTACTCTTTCACTGGAACTACAGTTACAAGCAAAGGTACCATACATCAAGTTTTCAGGATGAAATCCTACATTAAGCTGCAATTATTAAACATCTCACCATTCCTTGCTCAATATTTTGTTTATTCAAAAAAAGCAGGAAGTGGGAAAATTAAAGCAGACCCTTATGAAGTTCTGAGCATAAAAACAACTAGGTTACTCAGCAACTGAGGAAAAAGTTGTGTTTGTTTTTCACAGCTTTTATTTACTTATTGTTCAACAAAGAGCATGTTAAACAGATTTCCTCCTCATACACAGGCAGCTAAGTAGCTGCTTTTTATTTAATTCATTTTTTTTTTTTTTTTTTTACACCTGCAAACATTTCAGCTTGTTAAAAAAAATATTGTAAATGTGATACCTGGTTGTGCAGCATAATTCATTATCCTGATGAGCCCTTCTGCAAGTACATGATTATACGAATTTCTCTCTCCAGCATGCTGAGCGGGAAGTTGAATTCTCTCCAACTTGACTGGGTCAATTCCTTTTGTAGGGAAGGGAGGTAAGTTAGAAAACAGGACTATACCTCAAGGTAAGTATTTAATAAACTGCAACAGTTTTCTTGGAATAGTGTAATTAGTGATACAATGAAACTCAAAACCAACTTGCATAGTTATCACAAAGAAAAGGAAGAACAAAGACTAAACACATTTGTGGAATACAGAACTAAGAGCCTTAGAAAGAGCCTAATGGGTGAAGATGCTCCAATCCCAAAATGGTTAGTGACATCCAAACTCATCTTTCCTCAAACTATTCCTGTTTAAAAGAAAAAAAACAAACAAGGTTATTTCTCAGAATACACTGATTACTGATAAGACCTTGTAAAGTAAAAGATAGTCATGGATTCTTGAGGAACTCCTTGTTCTTGTTTTAAGGAATGGTAATAAAAATCCATATAAAACAGAAGATGACTCGATTGTGGTTTATAGTTTCTTCTAACCCTGAACTTTTAGTTTACACTAGGTCATCTGTCACTGATACTGAAGAAAGAGAGGGAAAGCGAAAGCATTTAAGCAGAATGTTAGTGATCACAAAAATCTAACACCTTAAAGAACTACAGTTTTCCTTCTGAAAAGTAAAGATCCTTTTAAATAACATTTCTTATAGATCATCTATAAGCAAACTAAGCTCTCACAGAGGAATGTCATCATTGCGCAGCAGAAACACATTAAGGAGACTAAGATGACATGATGGAAGAATGAAGCAGGACTGAGCAATTCCTCAACAAATTGGCCAAACTGAAATCACAGTGAAAAAAATCGGTGTTCTACCAGCATCTTTCATTTGGTTGTCTGCCTGCCAGGGATGCAGAATTCTGAATTCCTGAAATACAGCACATGCTCTAGCAGCATATATGTAGGGCTCCATTTGGGATAAAAATAACTCTCAGATGCAATTTGCAAAGAATCTACTTAGCTATATATGCATTCCTCTTGGGATTCTTTCTTCCTGTTCACGTGGGTATTTCTTGCTGGTGAGAAACATACACATATTCATTAAACCCATTCAACAACATGGACCAAAATATAGATTCAGTGTCAAACTGGAAACGCCCCAACCAAAAGCCACAGAAGGGTCTCTACATGTAGTGAGAGACTGAGAAGGCTGCTCCTTTAGAAGCAAGGCCTGAAAGCAGAGTTTTCATTGAGCTAGGACAATTCATTTTTTTTTTTTTTTTGAACATGTTCTCTGATAGTCTTCACAGAGTACCAGAATTAGAAGACTGGGGGGTGGGTGGGATGGGATGGTGGTCAAGTTCAAAGTGACCAACAAGAGAATCAGAAACATATCTGAAACAGCCAGGATACTGAAAATCTGCAAGTCACTTTCCTTTGATGTAGAGACGACAGCCCTGTGTTACGTTCAATCACCAGAAGTCATCCCAACTTTCTAGTTCATCAACAGTTCGAGCTGATTCAAGTGCTCACTAGAGCATTTATTGCCTGTCAGACAGACAGTGAATATCTAGACAGATCCTAGATAGGCGAACTCCTAGAGATTTATTATTTCGTGAAACTGAGGAAACAACTCTGTCACTCCGTTTCTGGAGAGAAACCTTCAAGCCTCTTTATAAAGAAAACGATCCCTGGCCCATATCTTGGGAAAGACTGCAGGCAGACATATTCTTGCTTTCTGCTGAATTCAGATATAAACATTGGCTGTAGCTCAATCCGGAGGCATCTTCAAAGACTGACACTGAATCTGGTTTAGAAATCTCTGAATTCTGGTTTAGATCTGCAAAAGTTCCTGAACTTGTCAAGAACAAAATTGAGCTCTTGCACCAAACAAACACTAGAAATCAACAACTTATAAAACCTCCTCCTCTTCAAGATGCAGAGAGGCTGATAATGTAGCCCTCACATCTATTACATGGCACAAGAGAAATCAGTCAGTGGAAGACAGTGAAGACCAAAACTGGATGTTATTATCTGTCTAGCACCTAAGATCTAAGTGCGAGGATGGGATGAGGGGAAATAACTTCCAAAGAGCAACAGAGTAATGTAAATTGTTGACAAGGAAAACCAGTGAGTATAGCCTAAGGAATTTTTCACTTAGAGACAGTTGATGTGACTACCAAAGATCGAAGTGTAGATTTCAACCCCTTAAATATATAAGAGGTATTTGCAGTTTCAGGGCTGGAAACTCTTAGCCTTTAAAAGGTAGGTATTTCACTGCCTGTTGTATTTCTCTTGGTAACCCTGGAAATTTAGTGAAAAATAAACAGCATAAGAGATTGCTGAAACTAGGCAGCAACATGCAGCATTTACTGCATTCCTCACTGTTTACAGCAACACTACAGATGTAAGCAAATAATCTTTGAAATGATAGATTTTTTTTTTCCTGGGAACAGGATATTGAAGACTGAGTTTAATTACGCTGAAAGCAAATACAGTGGCCTGAAGGATCTGTTATTTTGTAGTCTGAAATATAATAATTCTCAAGAAATGTAACCCTGGAATATAGCCTTACTCCCTTTATGACACAAAGATTTCTGGGGACACTCTGAAGCTACACAGTTATAACTACTGATTTTGACTAATCACAATTTCAGCTACAGAATCACAACAGAAGAGAATCCATCTTTGAAATGGGGATTTTCTAGCACAGTGACACTCAAAAGTCCCTCAGGGGCAGAACACATTTTCCTAAGAAAGTGTACTGGTTGCAGGATTAGTTTGTTGGTGGGCAGGGAATCAGAGATGTGCAAGTTAGTGGGCTAGACCATGGCAAGACTGTTGTTGCTAGACCACGTACAAGACTGTTGTATCATCTTTGGTGATATTAGTTGCATTACCAGCTTTTCCCATAATAGTCTGTCAAAACCCTGAAATTATCCCTGAATTGCAAATAATTTCATAAAGTTATTCCTTCATTACCAGAGAAAAACAAAGCCATCAAGAGACTGAAGAAGAATAGGAAGGATTCAGCTTAGCTATTTACACCATGAGTTCTCCTTCTTAACCCCTTATCTCCACTCTAGTTGACCTTGAGAGGTGCCTTGAAATGAGAAAAAATATCCTTCCTAGAAGCTTGCTAAAAAAGCTAGCCATAATCACCCCATGGAAAAGGCTACATATTTTCAAGTAATATCAATTATAACGAACTTCACTTGTAACATAGTTTTGCTAGTTTTTACAACAGTCCAGAATCCATAGGAGATTTGCGGAATGTCAGCGTTCTATACCATAACAAAACTCAACTTGTAAAACCTCCTTGAGCCTTCAATCAATTATGTCTCGTTAAGACATTGTGCACACTGGATGAGGAGGTTGTTGAGGACTTAAGACAGCACAAAAAGACTTACTGAGAGACTGTCAAAGCTGAATAGAAACAGGCATCAGCCAACTGTCACAGTCAGATCTGATTCTCAGGCCTTGTGCATTTATGTAGATGTCTATAGTACGCAAATATTTACTATGTACACATGGGGACAAGTTTTACAACATTTTATACTTGAAGTACATATAGCAATCATATTACATGCAAAGTGGGGAAGAATGCTACCCAACATATATTTAGATTGAACACAGAGAGCTTTATCAGAATTTAAAAGATCTAAAGTGAAATATATTTCTATGCCAATTTCAAGAAACCAACAAAGAAGAGATATTTGATGTTCACAAAGCTTTCTACCAAAACCTTCCTAAAAAGGAGATCCTTAGCAGCTGTTTTTTACTTACAGCATACTTATCCCTCCGCCATATCATGTAAAGAATTTCTCACTGTTTAAGACTTGCATAAACAAACTACAAGCAGATTGTACATGTCTAAAACCACACGTCTCATTTACTTTTCTCTGGAAGAAGAAACGTTGCTTACCTTTATTGTGTGACATTGCATACAGAAGACAGAGCACAAACAAGGCATAGTAATCGTCTTCAGCACAGTCCAATGCATTATAGACCATATCAAGAAAAGGCCTGCAGAAAGGAAAAATGTTGAAGTGGTCAAGAAAAATCATTTACAGAAAAAATCAGTAACTATCATTAGCTACATGTGGAACAAGAAAGAGAATCTACAGCAATGCATATTTTTAGACATTAAAAAAAAGTTAACCTGCTCGAGAGTACTCAGATCAGAGCCATGTCTTGTATTACATTCTGACATTAATTCAAATGTTTTAACAGGAATTGTTTCACAGTACTTTCCCAAGAGCTACTTGTTCATACATTCACTGGGTTTGTTCGTAGCACTTCTATGTATGCATGTAGAAGCATTGTACAGATTAAGTGTATATACACATAATTAGCTTCAAGGAGCTATCACTGTTGCATAAAAAATAACTGACTGAAAATCCACGTACTAAACAAGAGTTGAAAAGTTTTTATGATCACTATAGCAAGTAAGCAGTTTTCACAAATGGTTTGGAGGAAGATACATGCAAGTTATTCTAAAGCAGTGTACTGGGTCTGGCTGGGATGTTAACTTTCCCTGCAGCAGCCCATACAGTGCTGTGCTCTGCACTTGTAGCTAGAACAGCAGTGGTATCACACCAGTGTTGTGTCTGCTGCTGACCAGTGCTGGCACAGCATCAGGACTCTCTCTAACCATCCTAGGGGGTGGACAAAAAAGTGAGAAAGGAACATCACCAGGGCAGCTGACCTAAACCAATCAAAGGGATATTCCATACCATATGATGTCACACTCAGCAATAAAAGGTGGAAACAGGAAGAAGAGGGGAGGGGTGGGCTCTCGCTGCGAAAACGTCTGTCCTCCTGAACACCAGCTACATGTGTTGAGGCCCTGCTTCAAGGACGTAGTCAAGCATCACTCATTTGTGGGAAGTAGAGAGTAATTTCTTTCCTCTGCACTTCCATATAGCCTTTATTTGTTTTGTTTGTTTGTTTTCCTCCCTTTTTTCCCTTTCCCCCTCTCTTTTCCACTTCCACTTTTTTTTCCCTTTAGTTAAATCGTTTAGTTAATAATAATCTTTCCTTTATTATTATTATTATTTCCCTTTAATTAAATTATCCTTATCTGAACCCGTGAGTTGTTCTTTACTTTACTTCTTCCCCTTCTCATCTAAGGAGGGGGAGTGAGAAAGCAGTTGTGGTGTTTAGCTGCCTAGCATGGTAAAACCACCACAAACAGTCAAAAACTTTATAATGAATAAGGTATAGGAAAGAAAAAATGAAGAAGGAAAGAACATTTGAATGTAAAAATGAAAGCTTTGGGTTGCAGATGAGTTTTGTTTTCCTGGGTTTAAGCACGAGTGATCTGTGACATAAACAGAAGGAGGTCATCCTTCACCTGTATCCTTAACTGGTAAGAAAAATCAATTTAATCCAGAAGATGTTTGGGTAGATCAAATATGGCCGAGATTCAGCTGGTATTAACCCAACCTTAACTGCAAGGCAACTTGGTTTCTTGTCTTAAACTGGCTTGCATCCAGCCAGCTCAAGAAAAGAGCACAAGTAGAAATTAAATTCTTTGATGCGCTTTCACAGGATAAGTGGACAAAAAAAAATGAGGAAAGCCTCAGAGTCAGCAGAAGATTGAAAACAGAATTCCCACCTGTTGATTAAAGTGATAAAGGAATAAAATCCTTATGCTACTTAACTCAACAATAACATTCAAAGCCATAAAACAAATATATTTTCCCCATCTCTAGATTCAGCAGACAAGAAGCAAAAGGTCAGAAGGGGTATCAAAGATCAGCACACAACATACTTCCATATCTATTTCAGACTCATGTTACCTTCATGGTCACACTTTATGACTTCATCTGAGTGGCTTATGTAATGATGTACTTAGCACTTCCTTTCAGTTCAATACACATTTGTGTTCTCATTTACTAAAACAAGGCTATCACAAGAATAACACACTGTTCCTCTGCACTTTTCATGACATCACATCCATGTGTTTGTGCATTTCTGAAGCTGTATTTCATGCATCCTCTATAATACACTCAATTGCCACTAAGTTTTTATTCCTCTTTGTCTGAGTTTCACTTTGCTGTTCATATCTTAGACAATTTTCCCATATGATGGTCCTATTGTAGATCTCATGAAAGGAGAATCTAGCTATTTGAGTAAAAACAACATAAATAATTAGTCATGTTGAAAATGAACATTCTGAATAACAACCAAGAGTGACTGCAGCCTTAAAAGCACTTCTTAAGCAATAAACAACCCTTACAAGTCTCATGACATCCTGAAACAGGGTGCTTTAAACATAGTGAAGAGTTCAGACTCAAGGTTGAAAGAAGAAACAGGGTCAAAATATCAAGGTTCAAGATTATTAAAACACTTAAATACTAGGTAACTTGTCAGACCAACAACTGCTAATAATTAACCTAAAAGTTGACCTATGATGTTAAACTAATATCATTTTAATTTTAGCAAAACCAATGCTTTAGGAGTCAAAAGCTGCAGTTTTTATACCTGTTCCAGTTTGTTATGTCACTCCCAGAGGCAGCTGCACTCTTTTCTTCATCTGTTGTATTCTGTTCTGTCACAGCAGAGATAGACAATTCTGACAGTTTACATCTCTCCATGATTACCATCTCTATTTCTGAAAAACAAGAATTAGTATTTTCAAACATTTTTTTACAAACTCTTTCATATTTCCCACTTCTCATGTGAAGTCACTGATGCAACTATATAAGATGTATAACCACAACCTCAGAAGGATTAATCAATAATTGGATGTAGGCAAATCTTCCCAATAGAAAAAAGAGCTTTCTTGTATTTCAATATGAAAGAAAACATTAATAATGTGTCCAGTAAGTAAATAACAGTAATCTCCTTCCCCCTCTGAATCATAGGAAGAAAACACATAGAACATCTTTTGGAAAAAAAAAAAACACAATTTTGTGAAAACACTGGTGAGTGTTAGCAGTGGGAAATTAAGCTTCAGAGAGGGTGTAAATGGATTTCTACATCATAGCAAACAAGATACCTAGTCCTAAGTGATTCAGACCAATTGGTTTGAAGTAGAAATACTAGAACCAAATCTAGCATTTGCTTAAGAACTTGGACAAAGATTACTAGATAACAGACCAGTTTACACAGTATATCACATCATACTTCCTTAAGATTACGGTGGACAACATATCATCAATTATTTGACATCATTTATGGAAAAAGAGGATCCTGGAAAGTCTTATCAGAGAGACTGATTACCTCAACAAAATGCAACCATGTCTGTAGAAGGCTGTCAAAGCACAAAAGGTCTTGTTTTCTACTCCTTGCATGCAATTCTGCCACTGATTTCTCAATATATGCCTAAAGTAAAGACTATTTTCTGATGTACAGCTGTCTAATAGTTACTAACTGCTAAAATAAACAGTTATGATGTGGCACTCATCCTATAAAACCAGTTAAGGTTAGAGTTAGATCAAAAATCCTGAAAATGGAAAAATCTAAGGTAAAAGATGTTTTTAATTTTGAACTATTAAATATCTTCTAACATGTATTATTGCTTTTAGCATACTTGAACATTTATCACTGAAACATGCACAGAATACCATCTTACAGAGGTGAAGTGCCTACACCATTTGCCTTACTGCAGAAAAGTTAAGGAGTTGAAGTCTACTTATACATGTAAATGCTCCATAATCACATACAACACCAAGTGCATGCATCTGTGGTAAGAGCCAAAGCCAGAAGGAAGATACGAAGACATTTTAAGGTTTTTCAATCAGACTAGAAGTATATGTTCTGATAGAATCGTTTAACCTGAGAAAAAAAATGCAGCCAAAGAGACTAAAAAAAGAATATTCCCACATTTACCTAGTGCAGCAAGAGAACAAGCCACATAACAGATCAAAATTAGGTGCATACGGTAAATAAAAATATCCAAATACAAGTACCATTTTTGTTTGCTGGCATACTCACCTTCATTTTCACTGCTTGTTCTGATGCCTTTTGAACTTGCTTCTGTACCTTTGGTTTTATCAAGGTCATCCTGGGTATCATCAGATCCTCTCTCTTCTTCATCTTCTTCGCCAACATTTTTATAGTTGGGTCTTTTCTGCACCCTCTTCTTCCCTTTCTGTTTGTTAATTTCAAGAGACCTCTCAAGCGTTTCTGTTGGTTTTATGAAACATCTGATACTTGACTTTGTCTGTAAATATTAAGAGTTTATACTGAGCTACAGCAAGACATTTTCAATTTTGGTTGATAAAGAAACTTTAGTTCACACAAAACAGGGGTTTTAGAGTATAATTCAGCATATCACTTAAATTTCAAATCACTTTCAAAATACAAGAAAGCAGACCTCAGATAAACTGTACTTTTACTGATGAGTTATCTCCAAAGCAACATATCCTAAAAATTTGTCAATAAGCGTGTCATTTTGAAACAAGGAGATTCAGAATTATACGCTTTATCAATGCAAGGTTCTTGAAACTGTATTATCCTTCTTTGAACTCTGCTTAACAGTTGAGGCAGTTAGTACATACAAAATTACAACACTACTTACAAAAAGGATAAATGCAGCAAAATCAAGTGTGTATCAATAGCGATGTATTAATATTAAATACACTGACAAGAAAGCAAATGGTACTCAATCAGTATGTTTTCCTGACGATTAATAGGACTAAAACTTGGTTTCCTATCCTTTTGCAGGTTGTTTTTGAGCTGCAGTGCTTTGAGCTCCCTTCACACTTGTTTGTCCTGTCAGCCAGATCATCGGTGTACATGCTGCCTCTCACCCAAAGTTACACAAACACCAACCACCCAAACCTACCTGCTACTGAGAGGTGAAATAACCCCAGGGATTTGTGCCAGCACAGGTCTGTACTGAAAAAAACTGTTACAGAAACTTCATTACCTTTCAGATCTTGATGCTTAACTCATGATTAGATGACACCGGCTAAAGGTTTCAAAAACGGCAAGCAATAGTAAAGAGTTAAGACTAAATACAAAACTGGAGTTCCATGCCTGGCCTTGTATATATCAAGCGCAGCAGGCACTGAAGATGAGTGCATCAAAGAGACCTCAGAAAAAGTTTGGAAAAAAACCCTCTCTTCAATTAATAAGGAACATAAATATGTTAACAAAAAAAAAATAAATATATATATATATATATATAGGAGAACTATCTATCTATATATATAGGAGAACTATCTATATACATATAGGAGAACTATCTATCTATCTATCTCTATATATATATATAAAGGAGAACTAAAGAATACATAGGGCCGCTCCTTGATAGGGAAGGTCTCCTCACAGACAATGACATATGCAAAGCAGAGACGCTTAACGCCTTCTTTGCCTCTGTCTTCAATGCCGATGATGGGCTTCGGGACCCAGGGTGCCCTGAGCTGGAGGACCGGGACGGTGGGGATGACAAACTCCCAACCGACCCTGAACGTGTGCGGGATTTGCTACTCCACCTGGATCCCTACAAGTCCATGGGTCCGGATGGGATTCATCCCCGGGTGCTGAAAGAGCTGGCGGACGTCATCGCGGAACCTCTTTCAATTATTTTTCAACGATCCTGGGAATTTGGAGAGGTCCCGGTAGACTGGAAGCTGGCAAATGTTGTGACGATTTTCAAGAAGGGTCAGAAAGAAGACCCTAGCAATTACAGGCCTGTCAGTCTCACGTCAGTGCCTGGTAAAATCATGGAGAAGATGGTTCTCGAACTTATTGAGGCGCACCTGGGGGACAAAGCAGTCATTGGTCCCAGCCAGCATGGGTTTGTGAAGGGTAGGTCCTGCCTAACTAACCTGATTTCCTTTTATGATAAGATCACCTGTATGGTGGACCAAGGGAAACCAGCTGATGTGATTTTTTTGGACTTCAGCAAGGCTTTTGACACGGTTTCCCATAGGATCCTACTGGACAAAATGTCCACCATACAGCTAAATAAAAACATCATACGATGGGTGAGCAATTGGCTAACGGGCAGGGCCCAAAGGGTTATGGTAAATGGGGCTGCGTCAGGCTGGCGGGCGGTCACCAGTGGGGTCCCTCAAGGCTCCCTTTTAGGGCCGGTACTTTTCAATATTTTTATAAACGATCTGGATGTAGGAATAGAAGGTATTTTGAGCAAGTTTGCTGATGACACCAAACTTGGAGGAGTTGTGGACTCGAATGAGGGTGGAAAGGCCTTGCAGAGGGATCTGGATAGGTTGGAGAGCTGGGCGATCACCAACCGCATGAAGTTCAATAAGAGCAAGTGCCGGGTCCTGCACCTGGGACGGGGAAACCCTGGCTGCACGTACAGACTGGGCGATGAGACGCTGGAGAGCAGCCTAGAAGAGAGGGATCTGGGGGTCGTGGTAGACAGCAAGTTGAATATGAACCAGCAGTGTGCCCTGGCAGCCAGGAGGGCCAACCGTGTCCTGGGGTGCATCAAGCATGGCATCGCTAGTAGGTCAAGGGAGGTGATTGTCCCGCTCTACTCTGTGCTGGTGCGGCCTCACCTCGAGTACTGTGTGCAGTTCTGGGCACCACAGTATAAAAAGGACATGAAACTGTTGGAGAGTGTCCAGAGGAGGGCTACGAAGATGGTGAAAGGCCTGGAGGGGAAGACGTACAAAGAACGGCTGAGGTCACTGGGCCTGTTCAGCCTGGAGAAGAGGAGGCTGAGGGGAGACCTCATCACAGTCTACAACTTCCTCGTAAGGGGGTGTCGAGAGGCAGGAGACCTTTTCTCCATTAACACCAGTGACAGGACCCGCGGGAACGGGGTTAAGCTGAGGCAGCGGAAATTTAGGCTGGACATCAGGAGGGGGGTTCTTCACAGAGAGGGTGGTTGCACACTGGAACAGGCTCCCCAGGGAAGTGGTCACTGCACCGAGCCTGTCTGAATTTAAGAAGAGATTGGACTGTGCACTTAGGCACATGGTCTGAACTTTTGGGTAGACCTGTGCGGTGTCAAGAGTTGGACTTGATGATCCTTAAGGGTCCCTTCCAACTCGAGATATTCTATGATTCTATGATATATATACATATATATATATATAAGATCAGGAGAAAATCGGGAAAGAAGCCTTACAAATCAAGAAGCCAAGTTGTTTCTCTCAAACACCTGACTTTAGAGGTTTTATAGGAATACTGAACTCAGTTGTACTCTGAAACAAGCCACACAGTATGAAGAATCTTTCACAACACTAAAAACTACTCAACCCACAATGTCAAATTTGCCACACATCTTTCCCTGTAGCCTCTCCGATATATTTTTAACTGTATTGTATTGAACTGTAACATAAGAAAATTATTAAACAATAGGGGTTACAACCACATTACTTTTTATTGATGGCTTCTGGTCACGAAAGTCCTAAGAAAATTAAAGAACATATTAAGTCTTATTCTTTATGGAAAAAAAAAAAATGTAGTATGCACATTGCAAGAAGCATTTAGATTTTTGCCTCCCTGCATTTACTTCATACAATTGCTTCACAGAATTCTGTGACTCCTTCATTAAGAGTGCAGGTACTTAAAATCCTTGTATTTCTAATATACTTCTACTAACCATATGAGCAAAATAACAGAAGGGACCATTTGACAGTGATATGCTTGTAAGCACTGAACCATAGTTTGGTCTACTGCCAGAAAGAATGCTGAGAAGAGGTCAATATATATATATATATCCTGTGTTGCTAAATATAGCATATTAAAATAATCTAAAAATTCAGATTTAAAATTAGTTTATCCAGTATATAGTTTGATTACACATTTTAAGATATTTATTTCATATTTTTAAAAGTGTCTTTTCAACATATTTTCAATTATTTTACCAACATAAGTTGCACAAACCATAAGTACCAGTAACAACCTCTTACAGGAAGGAGAAAGTAGGTTAGACAAGAAACACAAAATAGGTAGAAGTGGCCCACATCCGAATTATGCAGGAAAACAGATCTCACAGGAAATAAGGTAAAACTGAGTGTGATAACTGCTAACATGTTTAAATCCATTCTGGTGGCAACACATATTCAATGCTCATCATGAGAAAAAAAATTCTTCCGATACCATCTAATAGCAGAAATAAAGTGAAAAATATGTAAAGAGAAGTGCATCTTAATTTGCTGTTTCGAACTGGAGAAGCTGCTCAACAGAGTTTGAGCAATCATTAATTCCATATGATGTTCTGCAGATCTCCATGAGTAGGTTATTGCCAATGCATAAGCTATCAGCAGTTGAATCTGTCCCTGATTTTTTTTCCACTAAAACTTCCAGTAAAGAGTACCATTTGTTCCTGTACTACCATCGTTCCTTCACCCTAAATAACTTTGTATATGTTGTATTTATGCACAACAACTGCAACACTCCTTAACTTTCCTTTTGTTAGGCTAAGTATTCTTTGCCTATTTAGTCACCTATTATGAGGGCAGGTGACCCAGCTTCTGGTTATCTCAGTCCCTACTCTCTACATTTCATTCTACTTTTAACTCATCTTGTTAGGAAGATGAATATAGACATTAGATTCTTACCTACTTCTGCTTTTAGAAACTGCATGTTAATTAGAAACTGACAGTTACACTTAAAATATTTCAAGACATCTCTGCTGCTGGAGTTAAAAGTGTTAGGTACACTTCAGGGGTAACTGGCACTCACCATAACCAAGAATTATCCCTCAAACAAGCAGTTTAGGAGAGTATCAAAATGATTACCATGGGAAATTATAACAGAAAGGAAGTAGTCAGAGATAAATTTAGATACAAGAACAAACAAATCTATTCTCAGACAAAAAAAAAAATTCATCACTTTTTTCTATTAGCCTCAGAACAAGCAATTCTATAGCAGCTCATTAAATAGCTCCTATTATTCAATGAAACTGTCCTTTCTTTGCAGCAGAATGCACCACAGCAACAACTTTGCTACGATTCTGACACACATAATATTCCAAAAAATAGTCCTTGAAATTACTAGCATTGCTCAAAAATCATCTTTCTGCTCTAAGAAGTCTTATCACAGAGCAATGAGAAACTGTCTCACCTTTACCTACAGCTACCTACACCTCTGTAGCTACAGCTTAATTTAGTCTCAGCACACTGAGCTGTACATCAGTAGAAACTACCACATAGTTGATGAGTATGAACAGCTACTGTTCATACACAGACAGCAGCTCCCTTGATAGCTCCATCCCTGGAAGCGGGGCATGGAGCTCTTCCCCAGATTATTCCCTGTCCTTTCTGCAAATAACCAGGTTCCAGCAGTACACTTGCAGATCATACATGCTTCCCTTTTAAGGTTTCATTGAAGGACAGAGCTGAATTTACTAAAAAATAAAGCTTCCCTCATGGAAGTTTTTTCCATACCTACCACTCTGCTCTCTTAGTAACAGAGAACCATGTTTTGCTAAGGATTTATCCTAGAAAGCCGATACCCCTCTCATTTAAGTAGCTATTCAGGTAGGACAGAACCCCCAGTGTATATAACATGAGGTCACATCTTTAAGACCAGTAAGAAGCAGCAACATAGACAGTATTACAAACAAAAGAGAGCAGAGGAACAGACATTTATAGGAGCCCTCTAATAACCCTCACATTAGTGTAAGCACACAAACACATGCTACAGGTATTTTGCAAGTGTGCACAGTACCTGTGACAGGAAAAAAAAATCTCACTCCTGATATGCTGAGATATGCTCCCCACCCTTTCACCACAAATTTCCTAGTTACAAAACTACTTTTGCACAAGTAATACAACACTCAGCATGCAACTAGGCGAAGGTCAGACGTTTCCTAACACAAATAAGAGACTCCTTTATCTCGAAATACTCAGTCAGCTCCACCATTCCACCTTAAGAGTTTCTCCTAAAAAAAAAAATTAGATTCTAAACATAAAATGTCATCTATATAAACACTAGAAGCCAAAAGCTACTGGCAAACATCAGCCCACGTAACTTCCATCACAGAATAGAAATAAATTGAGAAAAGTTGACTTGTAAGAGTTCTAGCATATGTCCCCCTTGAAACTCTGAGCTATAGCTGCTAATGGGAAAGGATGTTTACAAGAATCAATCTACTCTTTGTTACAAATTACAGATGAAGTCAGTAACTCTTAACCGAACAGTCAGGCCTTAGGGGACAAGTTCACCCTCTAGACAAAGCTACAGTCAGAAGCCTTTTAACCTAAGTAAGGTCATACCCCCTTATTATTACTGTCCCCAAATAGGCCTTTAAAATTAATAAGAAAGCACTTCACAGTCTGAAGCCAACAACAAAAGAGAAAAATCATATATACAACGATCTCAGAAAAACACTAACAGCAGCATCTAGCAACATCTACCTCCATGTGATTATATCTGACAGTAGAAGGGTAATGACAGTGATACAATTTCCATCTTTTTGTGGCTTGCCTATGTTCTCCTCTTTGCACTGATGGGCTTTCACAGGTCATCAGTTTTACTACTAGAACACCAGGAATATTCAGATAAATTTATTTCATTCTATATCTAAAGGATTAATCATAAAGCCAGTTATATTTTTTAAGGCTCTCATTTCTACTATAGACTGTGTAAGGGAATAATTGTATAGGAAACCTGCAATGACTGATCCTTATTTCAGTAGCAAAGAGTCAATAACCAAAACTGACCATGGACTTGATTATAAAAGCATCCTATCAAAGGCGCTAGAAGACTTTGCAGTGTCTGACCACCACAGCAGAACTAAGTATTCTTATCCTGAT
Source organism: Aythya ferina (assembly GCF_964211825.1). Taxonomy (NCBI): domain Eukaryota; kingdom Metazoa; phylum Chordata; class Aves; order Anseriformes; family Anatidae; genus Aythya; species Aythya ferina. The sequence continues at coordinate 16,974,990 of NC_140314.1, read as the reverse complement.
TGTGTTTCAAATTAAATATCTGCCTCTAAGAAAGGAAAAATTTCAAAGATTATTTGGCCACTTACTGTGTTTTTCTGAATATCTTGCTCAACTTTAGAAGAAAACACTGACAGGTCACCATTAAGTATAACCTCAGCCAATGAGTTCACCAAAGGGGCATAATGTATAATTAGAAAAACCTATTAAGACAAGGATAGAAAGAAACATCAGACACGTATTACAAGACGCATACAGTTTCATAATTTCAGTCATTGAAAGTAATTTTTTGACCTTGTTGACACTTATGTTATCTTGACATTACTGTATATGTAAACACTGACAGGTCATGAAATTTGCTTCAAAACACAATCAGACATAATCCTCTATACAGGTATTTGTCCTTTCCCTACATTTTAGAACTACCTACTTTGAATAATTTTTTTATATTCTTCTCTCCTTCTGAGATACAGAAATTCTCTGTCATCAGCTTTATGATGAAAGCCATGAGATATTATAGCCAAAGAATGCAAATTAAAATTATTCCATAGAAATTGTTTTAGGAAAACATGTAAATTGATGATGGTACACAGCATCCACTGACCCTTCTGCATGCCAACAACCAGCAGTACTCCAGTTCCCTGTTGTGCATGTAATTATTTTGCAGTAATTCATCATGCAGCAGGCTGAACTGGATCAGAAGCAGCTTTTCTAGCTATAAAGTCACAATTTCTAGCTCCAAATCAGCAATGTAATACAGGAATAAGGGCGCTACTGCCTGTAACATCTGAGCACCTACCCAGAAGCATTAAGGTGCCTTACCAGAATTCTGTTTACACTGAGCACTCTGTTTTGAGGCAAGGTGTACAAGGTTAGGCTTAAGGCAAAAAACAGACTTCCAGACAGAGCCAGCTCAGGTCCAGACACAATGACCTTGTATCAGCTTCCATCCATTCTCTTCACAGAAATAACACAGCTGAGAACCTAAACAGTGGTTCTAACTGAAAAAATGCCTTAATAATTTCCAAATCAGTAAAGCTAAGCCTTGTTTTAACAACACATAGCTAAATACGGTGTCCACAGGTTTTCTGATTAAAGACAGACCCATCCCATACCAGACCTTCAAAAGCTAGGTGATGATCAGCATACAGCAGTGTATGCTGATCTATGTAGAACTTTGCGAGGTTGTTCAAAGTGTTTTTGAAGTCTGTTGCAACTTCCTAAACTCAAGCTTATTTTGATTCAGTAAATATAGCTTGACTGTACGCAGGAATATTTTGGCATAAATACCTTATATGCTCACTTTGAAATAGCAATGGATTTTCACCTGTTAGTATGACACTCTCAAGCACTTGACTATAATATGTGAGTAATCCCTAAAAAAATGTGTCTAGTATGAGTAACAGAAATAGTCAGATGGGTTTTCAGATACTCAGTCTATATTTTTCCAGTTCCCAATCCAAAGAGGGAAAGAGATGCATTTCTGCCAGTTACAGAAAAGTAGCTTGATTTTCTACATCCCATCCTATCCTGGCACAAAAAATCCATTCCCAATTCGTTATGGTTAGGAAAAGATTCATTTTTCTTTATGAAAGAACATAGATGTAAATCTTGAAGTGATACCTAGTCAATACTTCCCCTGAGATCAATGACGTTAAAAGAGTTCGAAGTATAAAACACTATGACGTAGATCCCTTTAGTTACCGGAAGCTGTTGCTCCCAAGGTTTTATCTGTGGTTAATAACTCCCATAACACCGCAATGTTTAGGTTCAAATTCTACGTTCAAATTAAGCATTAAGTTACATTTACCTGACAAATAACATTTTTTCAGAAAAAAAAAAAAGATAAAATTATGGGCCAGACTACAATAAAATGACCAATGCAAAATCAAAAGTTCAAAGAAAAAAGTATAAATTTTATGAAATACAAATCAAAACTAACTTCAGAAAACATACTTTAAAAAATTAAGTCTCACAGCAATGTGCAGAAGACTATAGGAAGACAATATTTGACGTTCTCTACAATCAAAAAATGCACAACTATGACTCTTAATTTGGAAAAAAACACATTACAGATTAGAAATGAGGTGGGACAGGTGAAAATGAGAAATAACAGGTATTTTTATAATTATTCCAATTATTGTAGAGCTACGGATTTAAGGTATACGCATGATGAAATTTAAGTATTGAGAAAGTTTGGGTGTAGACAAGTTTATTTGTTTACTTTTAAAAAACATGAGATAAAAACACAAAGCATAAAACAGATCTGTTTTTCAAAGAGGGAAAGTTCAAACCTAGTATATTTCACAGATTTAGGCAGATTCAAAGTGCAATACAGCATCTAGCTAAATTTCACCTCTTATTTTTACAAAGTCTGTCCTCAAATGTTGCCTAGCTCTATTGTGCACTGTTTTATCAGGTGTTGTACATAACCTACAATGAATGCTCCAAAAGCTGCCATGTGTTATAGGATCCTTCAGAGGAATGGTATTAATTGAAGAAGCTACTTACTCTGTCTATAAAAGGAACAATTAACTTATTCTTTACAATATCAAAACTGGCAAGTCTTTGACAATGTTTGCCAAATTTTCTTTAATATTTTTGCCAAAATAGTCAAAACACAGTAATTATTACAAATTATAACAGTACTGCAAAGCACATTCTGAAATAGGACAAAATAATTTGAATACGTACTTGAGAAAGAAGATAGAGAGAAACTTGGAGACTTATTTTTGGACGCTCCCCACCCTAAGGAAGAAAAGTTATGAGAAATGACTATTTATTTACAAATAGCATTAATCAGTGTAAATGTTTTATTTAAAAAAAAAAAAAAACGTGTAACATTTTATTGTTCTACATTCTATCACAAAATGTTCACTAACCACTGTTTACCAAAAAGTAAATTTTAAAGATCATCATCTCAAACGAAGACTCTCCAATTAAGTATTTTACTCTAAACACCTAAGAAATGGCTGTTGATCACTTCCTTTCATGGTCACTTTAGTAACATTTTAACAGACAAGTACCTAAGGAGTATGTTGGTTTTCCTTATGCAATTATTCCTTCACAACGATTTCTTCTGATAACATTCATTAAAGAAATCTCTGAAAATTAGCTACTCAAAAACAACAGAATGTTATCTATATAAAAAATGTTTTTGGCAGATATTTCAATAAACCAAGTAAGCATTGATGTACAAAAATAGTTTAATTATAACTTTCCCATACACTCATCTCATTTAAGTTGTTTCAAAATACAAACATAAGCATCAACAGTATTGAACCTACTACTGAATACACCTTTTTAACAAATCACTATGCATATTGAAAGCAATTAATTACTTTACAACTTAAGTATTTGCAGGTATTAACTTACCTTATCCTGATTTACTAATGAATACACATAGAGGGGTAGAAAGAGCCTATTAAGTAGGTGGTCTGTCAGAACATCATTTAAAAATTCACAATTAATTATAAGGATATCATTAAGGTAATGCAAATGATCAAGATGTTCTGCTACCAGGTCGCTCAACTTGCCCCTATTTCTGTGCCTGAAAAACAGAGCAGAAAGAAAGTCTCAGCTAAGTAAATTTTAAAAACTTAGCGAAAGAATTCACGTACTTCCCTTCCATCAATTGTCTTGTACAGATCAACTGCCTAAAGCAGACGTTGCCAGTACATTCCACTAGTGCAGCTATAAAACAGTATTCAGGCATATGATTAAGGCTGCAAATATGTTTCTCCCCAAGTTCTCAGAAATAGTACTTTTACAAAACTTTGTTCTTTACTGCCAGAATCTTTTCAGAAGCCGGTTATAAAAAATTTTTAGATCTGTTTCCAAAACCAGATGACATCTGATTATTTAACTTCTGCCTTTTCATTTTAAGAAAGTATCAAACAGCTGCCCGGTATAACGTGGGTAAGTAGTAAACCACAGACAATCTGAAGCAAGAAAGTATTTCCATAGTTGATAGTGGTGAATTACATAGGAATTTCTGTTATGACTGTTCACATATAAAGCAAAGTTCATCTTTCTTTCCCCTAGAGTACCTTTACAGAGAGCTGTTCTGCTAGGATAGTACACAGAAGAGAAACATAAAAAGGGAAATTAATAAGATTAAGAAACACAAAGTACCTTTAGTATCTTCTGAATATCTACTAAATTTAGCAAAATTACAACAAAAATGAAGCAAAAGCATGTTGCCAAACAATATTTTACTTGTACGGATATTAGCACAGATAGGGCACACAGCACTAACCAATATTAAATCTAGAGCATCGCTAAAATAACTTTGTGAGAATGAAAAGCTTGGAATGTCAGCAAAGAAACACATTCAGAATCTAACTTTGCAGACTACTACAAAGTAAGGAGAGCACTGATGTCTGGGAAAAGATATTTTTATTCAATACCCGTCATTTATAAAAGCTTACTCTTCATCAGTCTGCACACAGTTATCCAGTTCTATCACATGGCTTCCAATAAACCAAACAAGGTTGGAGAAATAAGGGACAGCAGTTTTATCTCTAATGTAATGCAGCATAGGTTGGTTGTCCACTGAAGAGAAATTGTAAAAGAGAAAAATCAGTTTCCATTCTTTTTTTGTTTTTAAGAAACAAAAAGCATCTTCTGAATTTTGATTACATACCAACTTTTCCACATGAGTTTATACCTGATATGATTTTATGCATGAAATGGACATCTACAAAAGCATCAAATCAATTCTTAATCGGCTTGAATGAGCCTCATATCAAGATATATTTACATGTCTAAAGATAAACAAATCAAGTAGAATTCAGAAAGGTTTTTTTTTTGTTTTTTTTTTTTGTTTTTTTTTTACCACATTCTTTATTAAAAAGACAACAAAAAAGAAGAACAAAGCAGTAATGCTAAAAGTCAGGCTAGTTAGACTTACATGACACTGCATTAAGGAACACAGGAATCATCAGTGAAGGAAGGGCAAAAGAAACAGACAACAGTTAACAGGATTAGGAACTGGGAGAGTGACATCCTCCAGAACGGTTTAAAAAGCTAAAGCACATAGCATCTAAACTAAGAGATACAGGGTAGGTGTTAGATCAGAACATATGCAAATGGGTAGTCAGAGAACTATGAAACCTCAACATCTGAGCTGTGTTTTTCAACTTTAATCTTTACATCACTACAACATTCAATGAGAATTCTAAACAAGTGTATTTTTACCATAAAAATATTTAGTCATGGAAATAAGCACAAACAGGATAACAAAGCCTGCACTTCCCTCTTTTTGTGAGCACGCATTTGGTTCACAGCTGGTTTAAGCAGGAAACAAGTACCAAGTGCTCATTTCTCAATGTACAAAAGAAAAATCATCCCTAGTGGTCAACGCTACAAAGAACCAAACTACTATAGAGGCTATCCAGGTTATGAGCAAAATAAACTGTTTATGGCTTTAAAATGATCCTATACTTTTTGATGAAGCCTGGCAAACTGTTATTGATAGAGAGTTGTATAAAGTCAAAATGTAGTTGTATTAAATACGGATTAAAAGATATTAAGTACTACACTGAATATATTTCACATTGCATACTAACTTACAGCATATTGCTTTCTGAAGTAGATTATGAATACATACCAATTTTTCCCCACTGAAATCATTGTGGTATTCTCAGTCTATTACAGAATTTATGAACCCAGACAAAGATGTAGTGGGAAGTGACTTCTGAAAGCTGGCTAGTGCAAACCCATTCTCAAACCAAGACTAACTTCAAAGTTTAATCAGGAACTTGTTGAGTTTAATCTTAAGGAATCTCAGGAACTTGCAAAGTTTAATCAGTCCTTGCTGAGTTTTGAAGATCTCAAACAATACAGACTACTCAACTTCTCACAAAAAAAAACAAACAAGAACTGCTGTAATGCTTCTCTATTCTCTCCATGATTTTTTTTCTCCTTACGTCCTACTGGATTGTCCAATACTGTAATTTGCTACTGCAGCCTCCCAGCCTTCACTGGGCACCTCTGTAAATAGCCTTTATACTAGAGTGGCTGCAGCATCTAGGAATTCTACAGTCATATTCTAATGCATTTTAACTCCAAAATAAAGTGATATAACCAGTAAGGTTACTGTTTCATATATTATAAAACTCAAGTTCATAAGAAAATAATTGATATTCTGCAAGCACTTTTTTCCCTCGCTTTTTTAAAATACAGCCATATTCTAACCTCTGTTTGAAGGGAAGCAAAAGTTTCTTGTGCATGCTTGATACTATTTCATTATGCTTCTTAAACCAATTTCATCTGTGAGGAGATAAAACTATTTACAAGTACACACAGCAGGCTTAGGATTTCTTAGGATTTTGCTTCATAAAAATCAAACTATGTACCTGAAGTATGTCAACCTGCAATGTTTTCAATCTCATAACACAAAGAAAACTCCCTTAAGCTTAAAGAACTTAAACTACAATGAAACAAGTTTTTTGTACACATGCCTTTTGTTAATACAGAAACCATACCTTTGTAGACATTTAAAGTTATAGTCCTAACAGCGATCCTGACCATGCTTTCTGGGTGGTTAAAAAATTTAATAGCTTCTGTGTACAAAGCGAAGTCATTAGTGTGCTGCAACAAGAAGAAAGAAAGCATTATGAATTAATTAACCACAACACGTACAGAATATTTGTTAGAAAATATTATTCATACAGAATTCCATTTATTTTTCAAATAAATTTACCTTCTACTTAAGAAACTGAAATTATTTCACAATGCACAATCAGTTGCTTTTGTATCTCTGAATTAAAATGAATTGCTTTAAGCATCAAGAGGTTTCCATATTAACTCTCCACATAGCTTTACCGCCCTCTTCTGGCAAAAAATTACACGGATAGAAGGCCTATTTCAACTTTGGCCTTTGATTAATCAGATTTTCTCAGACTTTGGCTAAGCATCTTAGAAATGAGTGATGCAATAGAAAAGATCCTGTTCATAAAAGCACAGAAAACAAGGTATAAGCAAGTTGAATTCTCAATGAAGCAGACATCAGAACTTCTGAAGCAGTCCAATATACCACTAGCTTTGAGATTTTATGAACTACCTTCTTTGTTATGCTTCCACAGAGATTCTCACACCATAATTATCAATTATTGATACTACCATTATAAAAAAAACTCAGGACAAACAAGTCATGCTCAGACAAGAGACTAAACAGAATATGTGCCAAATTGCTGCCCGCTTTTGATTAAAGTCCTCTCATCCTTGTAGTGTAATTCCTTTTTTTCCCCACTCACCTCATTGTAAAAGAAATGTACAGTGTGATTGTTGAGCTTCAGGGAAAGAGTTTTCAAAAATGATATGTAATATGCCATGATCTCTTCATCAGAAAAGTCAAATTTGTGGACAATAATAGAATTTACATAGTTATTAGAAAGCAAGTAGTCTGAAAAACAAGAGACATCACACAGATTAATAAAAAATCATTAAGCTAACTACCCACATTTAAAGTACCAGCTGGGAACAAACTTATTGATGCTTCAAGACATCAGTTTTTAACTAAATAATTCAAGTGATGGCTGCATGCAGTAATGAGCAAACTATTGTTCCCTACAGATATCTTTGCTCCAAAGACCTTGAGTCAACTGAGAAGGGAATATACTTTCTCAATTTAGTAGTAAAGAACACTTACAACAACATAAACAGCAGCATATACATACAGAGTTCTCTCTTTTCCTCCCAAAGTCACATCCTTGCAAAGGCTGTCACCACTTTTTCAACTTTAGTCATGGAGTACTTTTAAACAATTATTAATTATTTCTCCTCTTTGTGTTTCTGAACTGAATGCCAGTCCCAATGATATCAGAACAGTTCTAGTACACATTAGAAGACAGAGCATAAGCTGCATGAATAACCTGCAGCAGCAAGGCAAACTTCAGACCACAACTAATTTAATGGAAGAAACCCTTGAAATACGTAAACTTTTTCAATAGTAACCAACATGTACTGCTGCACTACTGAAAACTTACACTAAAAACACATCTTAAGAGTCAAATTACAACATCTGAGATTGTCTTCAATTAAAAAGACTATTAGTAATACATAGAGATGGTTATTCTGTAAGGGGTCACTAGGACTAAATTGCATTAAAGTCAATTCAATCAAATCTTGATCACCTAATCCTAAACAGTTTTAAAATGTGTCCTTACACAGTGATGTTTCATGACTGATGTTCTCAAAAAGGATGTTCAGAGTCTGCAGCAGCTGTACACACACATAACGGCCAGACTTTTGACGCAAGATGTTCAAGAAGAAAACAAACATATTCTTCTCCAAGAAAAAGCTAAAATTAAGTGAAGAGATGTCGTTAAGTCACTTGTTGTATTTAATGAAAAGATGATTTTACTAGGATCAGGGTTGATTCTAGGCATGTCGGAGAAAGCATATTTTACATTTATGCAGAATTACTGTGCGAAGTCTTCTGTGTAAGATGGGTATCAACAAAAACCTTAAGAACTAGGGCACTTACACACAAATAATGCAGTAAAAGGATGTCAAAATGTAAGTTGGATATACTTGAAAAACAAAAACACAAAATCTTAACTTTCCTGCCTTGATATCAGTTTTGAAGGAGAGAGTTTTTCCAAATTAGATTGTTTTGTTTAATAGTCACTTGCATCAGACAAGGAACAAGAAGAGAAGGCAGCAAATCAGAATCAGGCACTTCATGGTTTATTGTTCAGTTTAAAAAAAGAAATGAACACTTGAAGCATTCTTAAACTAGAAATGCATGCAATTTAAAAGAGAGAAGTATGGACTCTTTCCTATAAGAACATCACAAACGCAAACCTATGTTTTAGTTGTTTTTTTGCATTAACTATAGAAAGAATTGCTCATCCCTAAAATTCTCCCAACAAGAGAAGGCAGTGAGGAATGTAATTAAGTTTCAGTATAGATATGAATTATCAGAAGTTTTCTTAGTTCACATCATAACCCAATCATGTCAAAATCTTGTAAAACTAACCACTCCCTAAGTAAGCATACCAAACACCTTAGCTTTCCTTATCTCAATCACAGATTGCCTTCATAAAGGACAGTCTTGAAGCAAACAGCCAAGCAATGAACATCAGATTTGCAACTATGAACATTCATTTTGAAGTTATTTTTCTATCATTCTGTTTTACAAGGATTAAAATGATACCTAAACAAAAATTCTATGTATCATAGCTAGATTGAGATATCCATTTAGAGTGCCATATGAATTACAATGAACAAAGGAATGTCATTTGATATTAATAGGTGTACTAAGGAAGTGTGACCCTAAAATAGATTTTTGTGTTTGTCAAAAGATTTGAGAGTCAAGCAAATGCAGTATATAAAAATAGCTCTGAAACTGGAACATTTCCATTAACACAAGTAAATTCTCTATTTAATAAGACAAAAACATGACCCTCTTTAGTTCTCCACTACAGGACATTGGCATTTCATGAACATTAGTACAAAATTGTCTTAGAAGAGTTAGCTGTTTAAAACCAGGTCCAGAGGTGAAGCTGCTGAGGAGTACTTACTCAAATACTGAGCTGTCATTCTGATCTCCCCATATAAGGATCTCTGTTATGGAACGAATAGTCTCTACCAGTAGGTTGCGGTTGTGATCTGTTACTGTTGTATTTTTTGTCAAAACATGATACATGTACCTAAAGGAGAAAAAATTACAATTAATTACATTACCCTGCCACTTCCATGTGCACCATACCGTGGCTGTCTTTACTCAATAACTTAATGTAAATATGCACATACACATACATGATTTCTAGTCATTATACATTTTTAAAACCTCCAAATTTCCTTTTAATACCAATGCAGAGTGAAAATAAATTTTAAATAGCATGTGACAAACAAAACCAACCCCAAACTAGCCAAGTGAGTTACAAATGCTTATGCATATATTAACACAGAAAGAAACATCAGGCAACACCTGTCCCATGGTGTTTCTTATGGTAACAGTGAACTTCTTAGGAACCACCTGACAGTTAAAGGTGTGAAGAGTAAGGGAAAAAAAAACAAAACAAAAAAAAAAAACAAAAAAAAAAACAGATAAGCATACAGTAGCCAACATGGAAAAGCAATTCTGGTCAAGAGGCTCATGCAGATCTAACCAGAAAATAGCCTTCCTGTTGTCTGCAGTGACACCTTACAGACCCCTGGGAGGGAATTTCATGGTCAATAATCAGGACTGCCAAACACTATTCATTCATCTTGGCCAAGTTTAATCAATACTCTGACCATTCAAGCATGGAAATAATAAATGGAGAGGTGGCAAATTCCACCTTACAGGGCAAGATATTAATGCTCTCTAGTGAAGTTTAAAAAAAAAGTACACAGAATAACAGGTGACAGGAAGCTACATAAAATTTGTAAACCTTGTATTACACCTGTCGTGGTTCCGCTCGAGTGGGCAGCCGAGTTCCACCACAGCCGCTCTCTCACTCCCCCTCCTCAAAGAGGAATGGGGAGAAAATATGTGAAAAGGGCTCAAGGGTTGAGATAAGGACGAGAAAATCACGCAATAATTATTGTAACGGGCAAAACAGACTCAGCATAAGGAGATAGTAAGAGTTATTGCTCATTACTAACAAGCTAGAGAAGTGAGAAACAAAGGAAAGAAACCAAAAGCACCTTCCTCCCCCATCCACCCTCTTCCACCTCCTCCCCCCAAGCGGCGCAGGGGAACGGAGGAATGGGGGTTATGGTCAGTCTACAGCACTTCTTCTCTGCCGCTCCTTCTCGGTCACTCTCGTCCCCTGTGCTGTGGGGTCCCACCCACGGGATGCAGTCCTTGATGAACTGATCCGGCGTGGGCTTCCCACAGGCAGCAGCTCTTCCAGAACTGCTCCAGATATGGGTCCGTACCACAGGGTCCATCCCTCAGGAGAAAACTGCTCCAACCTGGCTCCCCTACGGGCAGCAGCTCCTGCCAGGTCACCTGCTCCTGCGTGGGCTCCTCTCCACGGGCTACAGGTCCAGCCCAGAATCTGCTCCGGCAGGGGTCTTCCACAGGTGGCAGCCTCCGTCGGTGCAGGGCCACCTGCTCCACCGTGGTCTCCTCCACGGGCTGCAGCATGAAACCCTGCTCCACCGTGGTACTCCATGGGCTGCAGGGGGACATCCTGCTTCACCATGGTCCTCACCACAGGCTGCAGGGGACTTCTGCTCCAGCGCCTGGAGCACCTCTCCCCCTCCTTCTACACTGACCTTGGCACCTGCAAGGCTGTTTCTCACTCCCTTCACTCTCCCGGCTGCTGTGTGGCACAGCGTTTTTTTCCCTGTCTTAAATATGCTCTCACAGAGGCGCAAACAACATCGCTTATTGGCTCAGCTCTGGAAAACAATGGGGCCCTTCCCAAACATGGGGCAGCTTCTAGATCTTTCTCACAGAAACCACCCCTATGGCCCCCTGCTACCAAAACCTTGCCACGTAAACCCACTACAACACCTCAGAATTCTGCTTAGTCAAGGAAGCATATTTTCCTATTTTTCTTCTTTCTTCAAAATAAATTACACTAAAGATTATCTCCTTTTGTCCTAAAGATGGGGATGAGAATTTTATTAAAACACAAGAACTGCTCCTTTCCTCACTTTTTTTCTTTTAAACAATAGTAAAGAAAAAAGATGGATGGAAGAAAGGCAGACAGTTAGCAAAGTAATGAAATAAAAACCTAAATTATTACATATATACACACACTACATATATTAAAAATGTAAACTACTATATTAGAGAAATTTCCTGTCATTTTATCACTGCAAGAGTTTAGTTTACTAAGCGTACATCATGTACTGCTATACTGCCATCTACTGAAATCCACGAGAAACACCTGAGCATTCAGGATTATCTGGGAAATATACCCCAGGTGTTCAGGAAGGAGGACAGGCTTTCTATGCTTTCAACCTTCCCATGAAAACTGGAATTTATCAGAACTCCTAGAATCTATTTTTGGGAAAGCTACCCGCAGATCCTGGCTCTGGGGCAGTCCTTCCATTACTGTTTTGGACTCTACATAGGCTGCTCAATGATTCAGGTTGATGTTTTAAGAATCTTCCTAGTACGATGCACTAATTTAGAAGCCCAAGAAGACAATTTTTAAGCAACACACCCGAAGACCTCAAGCAACTAAGATAAAAATGCTGGTTTTGCCCAGCTACTGCATTGTTCCAGGAAACACTATGTACTTCTAGAACAGGATTTCTAAGTATCTGGTTTGCATTACATTCAGAAATTTAGGTCAAAATCAGACATGGAATTGCAGTTTAAAAACCAATGTTTCCCATCAATTTTATCTACACTAACACTCTGAGTAATGGTACAAGGCAAAGCCATTTTACCTGAACATACTATCAGGCTGTTCCAACTACTTGTCAGGCTTAGGAGAACAAAACAAGATGGTAAACAGTGGCGGAATCTCTTTCATGCTTGAAATCAAGAAAGTAAAGTTTGTTCATACTTCCAGTTTACTTAAAACTTGCATGTGCTGGGGAATCTTCAACCAGTAACTGAGCTGCTGCTCCGTTGGCCAGAGTTTCACGTGACTTGTTCCCAGCCAGGCATGAACCAGAAGCGATTGCAGAAAAGTTTATTGTGCTTTCATGGGAAAATGCTTGCTGATCTTGCTGCCACCTAATGATCAAGTAAGGCTGTTAATGTGTTGAGTACTATACAAGGAAACCAAGAGATGAACAAACAGCTCGTGAGAGTTCACTATCCACAATCTTGATGCTCTCTTCCCTCCCTGCACAATCAGCAATGTGCTAAAGCCTACACAGCATTAAAGGTTACCCTGCCAGGCAGTGGAGGAAGTAGGAAGAGAAAAGGAAGATATGGCAGGAGGGGGAAAAGAGAGAAATTCTCTTTACACTCCTTTCCCTCTCACGAATCAATACTTGCTTTCCAAATCCAGGACTGAATCTGGTCACATTGAAACCATTCAGGGAAACGTTGATCCACAGCTCTCACACAGCCAAAACACATGCTGTACAACTGCATGAGTCACTAAGCAGCAACTCAAACAGCCCCTGCAAATCCCCTGCAATTAATCTGAGGATCACATCTTCAGGTTCCTTCTGTGGAACTGGCAGTGTGCTGGGCCGCAGCGAAGGTGGCAGTCTAAGCCTAACCACCCTTGAGAATTGCCAAGACTCTCCAGCAGAGCACACAGTACTCGGTTCTTGCAAAACCTCCCCATTGTTGCACTGTACCTGTCATCAGGACAGGGAACCACAACACGGAGCACAAACAAAGTCACTGCTCTGAGCATGCATCAATCAGGGGAAGAGCAGATGGCTGAAGCCAGTAAATCAAGACAGTTCATTCTGCAGCAATCTGTATAAAAAATTATTTTTCTTGAAACAATGTAGTTTTCAAATATGACACTACACCTGCTTTATCCTCTTTATTTGAAGTCAAATGTTCATAGATGTGAGCATTTTTGTATATATTTCTCATTAACAAGTTACATTACTGAAACTTGGAATACTTGGGAATCACTCCAACAGCAGAACTGTGATCAGTTAAAAAATGGGAAGACTTGTGTGCCATGGCCTAACCTCAGGTGCCTACCAAATGTAGAACATCACAGACTTCTGAAAAGCAAGAAATATTTGGTTAATTTGGGCTTAATGTATTCCTGGCAATTTCCTTGATATCATTGAAGATTCCCTTGATTTGCTAACATGCTGACACACATAAAGAAAACACATGCTTCACTGTCAAGCTACTCCTTTATCCATTTACTTGAAAATGAATGAGAAAGTATGAATAAACTCATTCCTCTTACAAGACACGTAACATACTGTAACATGAGAATATAAAGTCTCACATAAACTCAGTATTTTTAATATTCTTATAAAGTCTGTCTTTACACAGTGATTTCAAATAAGTTGTTTGTGCTCCAAAATGCTAAGCCCTCACAGAAGAGGCGTTCGTCACCTCTGTCACGCTATACATCTGAAGGCTTTGGGTTCAACCAAAAATAACTTCTAATAAAATAACATGCAGGAAGCGTCAGAGCACCATGATACCACTGCAACGGGTAAGGGACTTTGCCAGCAGTTTAACAGGACAGACAAGATTCTGAATGTTTTTCTGTTAAGAAACCATGCTCAAGCCACAACTTTCTACAACAGTTCATGAGTACACTAAGTTGTATTAATGACTTTTCTATTTACTGTTTACAAAAATGCATTAAAACCTAAGAGTTCAGGAAGTCAAGCACCCAAATGGACAAACCCCAGATTTAACCATATGGCATTTGCTTCTTCGTGTTGCCTTTAACTATGTAATTAGTTGTTGTTCTTGCAGAGGAAACAATGCAGAGCATGGACTTCAGGAAATGAATCAACTGTGAAACAGGTCTTCAGCCATACCTCTTCATAGACACTGCATGTGACCAAGTTGTGAAAAATGTTTAGCACACACCTCTCACGTAAAAAAAAAAATAGCGTGCAAACAGGATACAATTAAAATACCAAGCACAGAAAAAACACGGAGAAATGCACTGGAAGGTAACAACAGAGCTCTGCAGAATACCTCTTACAGACTCAGAGATGGGAAAAGATGTTATTTGTGTCTAGAAACAAAGATACTAAGCCTAAACCCTGGAGCCTTTCACTCCAGCTGGAAAAACCCAGGCAAAATTCAGCTGAACACTTCAGAGATGGTTGAGTTTAAGATATTACTACTTAAATACTGGACTAAATGGCATATATCCTCTTCATCCACTCCAATGTAAAGTTAAAGTCTGTAGATAGGTGGGCAAAGAGAAAGAAGTTGCTTCTCAAGTAGGTTTGACTGCACATCTACCGAGATCGGACTATCCTCAGCTGAGGAGTATGAAAGACTTTGTTATTTTAACTGCAGGTCACAGCTTTGAAAGCAAAGAGCTGCAGAAGAGGTGTAGAGCGACTATCACAGGCAGCAGCTGAGGATTACTGTAAGGAGCCCTGACCTACACGAGGGTTATACAAAGGGGAAAAAGAGGGCTCACTTTAAACTGCTGGATGCCACCCCTAAGAAGTAGATTCAGGCAATCTCATACCGACTCTCATTTTAGACTGCACAAGCAGGCACTAACACTGGTGCTGTTTCCAGAATACTAACACTTCCTCCTTATACATTACCACAATTCCAATTACTACCCAAACAGCACAGAAGTGGCAAGTGTTCTGAAAAATAATAGTCTGAAGCACTCAAGCAGGGCACAATAACATTTCATAGCCTCTCTAGAGCTCAGTACAGCAAGGTATTAGAAAACTGGATCAAACTGCAACTATATCCACTGGGCAAGAAGACCATACCAAAAGCCCCCACATAAACAGCTTCCCAACCTGTCTTTAGCCAAGCTGATCTGTGGCATGCTTGCAGACCAGTAAACTGAACTGAACTGAATTGCAGAAGCAAGTTTCAAACTGTATTAAAACTGATAGGAAAGGTAGTTCCAGATTGAACATTTGTTGACAAAAGGCAGTAATTCTCTCAGTAGTACTAAACAGACTTTTTTTTTTTTTTTTTTTTTTTTACAATTTAAACTAAATTTATGCATGTTAAAGAAGAAGAAAGCATTCCCCTAGGGACAGCCCAAGTTAACTCCGCTCTTGTAACCTAGCATGATACACTTTCTATAGGCTAAGCTAATTTTTAATATCAAGGTTGGTATGTTCTACTCAACTCTCTCACAAGTAACTCAACATATGTTTCTGACAGAGTTAAAAACAGAGCTCACAAGCAAGCAAGCTCATCAAGACATGCCCCTGACATGAAGGCTCTTTGCTCTCTTTTCTCTGTTGTTTTATGTACTCTGCCTGCTACCCTCGAGAAGCCCCAGATTTCACTTACTACTAGGCAGCTACCTCTGCTGCTGACATTTGGCTAGAAGCTGAAATTCATACAAGCTACCTAAATTAACACTTCTAACATACACAATCTGAACAGGTTGAAGGTACTGGCTGCCCTCTCCTTTACATACTATTTCAGATCTCACAATTAAAGAAAACATACATAATAAACCCACCCCATACTAGTATTTTAGTAGAGAACTACATACTTCAGCTCTCAGGTAAGAAGTCAAGCACAAGCACAACACTTATAAGCCTAACACTCCTTTGCTGCCAATCAAACAGGACATTGCTTGTCCTACCCTCTGTGGCTACAAGAGAATATTTGATCACATTTTTCTTGCCTGAAAGACTAACACCCCTCTCACCAAACTCCTAAATGTAAACTCTTTCTTCCCGCTTCATCATGCATCAGCACCCTTGCTCTATCTGCAAGCGTTAACACCAAAACTAGATCTAGACCACACGAGAGCTCCACGAGCACGGAGTAGTACAGAGTAACAACCCCTTGTACATTAATTAGAACATTCCTATGTTTACGTGTGAGCTTTTCCTCACAATGCCAGTCACTGACTTCTCTGTCTGACCTAGTGTGCCTTCAACGTTACTTCCAGCAGTGCTACTGCCACATCAGCTACACTACCTTGTATTTATTGACTTCATTTCCCTGTCTCTGCTAGAGTTCTGCACTGCAGTTTAGTCTTGCTGGTTTTGC
Source organism: Aythya ferina (assembly GCF_964211825.1). NCBI lineage: Eukaryota > Metazoa > Chordata > Aves > Anseriformes > Anatidae > Aythya > Aythya ferina. Next base: position 16,958,450 of record NC_140314.1, on the reverse strand, counting down.
ACAAATCTCCAGTTTAGAGATAAGGACCAAAATCCATACATCACCTTGATAAAGTAATTGTGAGATCCCAATCCTGTATATCCTGCTCTTTAGTGTCCAGAGCCCATTCAAAACCCCTTGTACTCTGACTAATCATCAAAAACTACCAGCCACACATTTCTCAAAGAGCTCTGCATTCACTGCAATTTCATTTAGAAAAAGCTTCCCCTCTCGATGCTCGTCTTCCCTCGCTCAATAGACCAAAAAACTATTACAGCAGACCTCATTATTCTGCCAGCACCAGGCCCCTCTGAACTGATCAGTGACTTGGAAACTGCTTCACCTCTCCAGCGGCAGAGCCAGAAAACACTCTCCCACCCGTTCTGCAGTCAGCAATGACGCCAGGATTCCGGGTTCCAGAGACCAGCGTTACCATGCCCCAACCCAACAGCTGTACAGCTGCCAGCAGCTCACTCCCCAGGCCCCACAGCACCGGGCCTGGGCCCGGCCGCCCACAGGCCGACGGCTGTCTCAGGAAGCACCACAGATTTCTTCCTTATTGCTCCTACCACTACGCAGAAGGCCGTGGGCTTGTCAGGACTGAAGCCACACACGTCGCGGCCACGATCCCGACCTCCCAGTACGGAACCGCGCCTGCCCCGAGGGGAGCTGGAGGCGAAGACGGACAGCCCCGCTGCCAGCTCCTGAGGAAAGCAGCCCGGCCCGCCACCCCCCCCCGAAACCGGGGGGCATCCCCGTCCCTCCCGGCCCCCCGCTCTCACTTGAGGTGGTCCAAGGAGTGGATGCTGCGGGCGGCCTTCCCGTGCCCGCCGCCCACCCAGCTGCGGGAGCGGCCGAACATGGCGGCGGCGGCCCCTAGGGCTCCATAGCGCGGCGGGCACGGGGGACGGGTGCCGCGGGGCCCCCGGCGCACAGCACGGCCGGCAGGGCGCACGCGCGGCCGGGGCACGCCGGGAAGCGAGGCCTGGACCCCGGGCCCGGCGGCGCTGCGGGGACTTCAACTCCCAGCAGACAGCGCGGCGCGCCGAGGGCTGCCCCTCCGCCATTACGAGTGGGGGGCTCGGCGCCGGCGTACCCTCAGGGCGCGCGGGTCGTGACGGACGGGGAGAAGCCGGTCCGGGCGCCGGGTGGCACGGGAATGGAGATGGGGCTTGGATGGGGCTGGCGGTGCCGTGCCCTCTGCCGAGGGCTTTTGGTCTGCACCGCCCGTCTGGGCTTACACTGCCTGGTTTAAAGCGGGACAAGGGGAGTGGGAACGTTAGTGGCAGCTGGCTGGGGGAGATCCGCGTCAATTGAATTCCTTAAATAGCTGAAGAAATTAAATCTCGTAAAAAAAAAAAAAAAAAAAAAAAAGTTTGTAGTGGTGTCTTTGATCGTACTTTGATACCGGCAGAGCCCTGCTGACGAACGGCAGCGCCTCGTTGCGCGCCGCTGAGGGACGGGGGCGCCCCTCGGTCCCCGGGGGCGGTAGCACTGGGGCCGGGCCGTGTCGGCGGGCCTGGGCTCGGCCCTGCGCACGGGAGCGCGCCCGCCGAGCCGAGCCGCCAAGCGGGAGGGCGGGCGGCGCGGCGGGACTGCGGCAGCCGGGCCAGGGCTGCCCCTGGAGCGCCTCCTGCCAGCGGCAGGGCTGCGGCACCGCGCTCAAGCCGGGTTCGCCGGGCTCGGCCTCTCTGCGGGGTCCGCATCGGGCTCCGGCCCCGGCGTTTCGCCCCCTTCGTCCCCCTGCCCCCCCGGCGAGGCTGCGGAGCGCGGCCCCCCACAGCTGCATGCCCGCCGCTGTGTCGGCACGGCTGGATGCGCTGGAGTCCTGGGCCTTCCATGCGCTGCTGGCGCTGCCCTATATGTTCTACGTGGGTTTGTTCTTCGTCAACGTGCTGATCCTGTACTATGCCTTCCTGATGGAGTATATCGTCCTCAACGTGGGCATCGTCTTCCTGCCCGAGGACGTGGACCAGGCTCTGCTGGACCTGGGAGTGTTCTCCGAGCCGGGCTCCGTGCTCTACGAGACGGACGGCGAGCTGGATGTCTTTGACGGCTACCTGGAGTGACGCCCCGGGGCGGCTGCGGAGCGGGCTTCCCGGGATGCCCCCGCTCCACCCGAGCGGCCCCTGCCCTTCGGGACGCCGCAGGGGAGCCGGCAGCAAACGGAGGGCTCGCAGGGCAAGTAAGTCACTGCCGCCAGCTCCTCTCGGCTGCCGGGCTCCCGGGGCCGGGCCGGGCACAGGGAACAGCCCCGCCGCCCTGCCGGGTGCGCGGAGCGGGCTGGGGGCCGGGGCTGCACGTCCCCGGGGCTCTTCCTGCCCGTGTGGGGTTTGCAGCCGGGCAACAACTTCGCTAATCGGGTCTTAGAGCAGCGCCGAATGGAAGTGATAACGCAGGGCAGTATTTACCCATACACCGGAGGTCACACACTGCTCATAAACACATTTTAAATAGCCGCCCTTTAATAACTGCACTTAGATAACATGAAACCACCCAGCTGACCGTTCTCACGTTTATCGCAGCCTCAGGGTTTGCTTGATCAATTTGTTCTGTACTTCTGAGCGATGTTGGAAGCCTGGGAACGTTGTAAGGATTTTGGCGTTTTAAACCACTGAAATGCAGTTGGGAAGCGAATCAGTATTTCCAGCTGGGACACTCTGTGCCAAGTGTATGTTAATGAAAACATTCACAGTTTAAATAAAAATGTGTTAGCAAATCTGCCAGTATAATTTCTTAGCAAAATATTGGCTGTAAGTTTGAAAATCAGTTTAGGATACCTTTTTAACTTTCTGTTTGAAAATAGGGAAATAAGAAATTCTGTTCTAAGGTTGCAGACATAACCTTGGTGAACATATTATACAAATACCATGTGACATCAAGCTATTTTTATCAATCTTCCAATTTAAAAACAAAACAAAACCTTTTCTGTAATACTGTCCATCATACAGGTTAAAACTATCTTCCTAAATATTTCTGTTAAGATTCCATATAAAGCAATGGTAGCAGTTTTTGATCAATAGTTTAGAACATATAAAATGGAAATTGGTGGTGTTGGATTAATATTGATTGCACAAACACATCTGAGCAAAGCTTGGTCAAAGGCAAGTGGGAGCATGGGGAGAAAAGATTTGTGCTGCTACTGAAGAAATTCCCCCACAAACAGTTATTACAAATAAAAGTGTGTGTACACACATTTGGTGGTCCATCCCAGACTACTGGGTTAGAATAATTTTTGGCAGTCCCAAAGATCTGTAGCAGAACTCAACTCCCTGCACGACACTGTTGGCTACTTCTTGTAGCTGTCTCCTCCTCTCCCTTTTCAGTTGGGCATATAACATCCAGGCTCAGAACACAGACAATGCAATTCAAAAGTCTTCCTAAGTACCATTCAAACCAGTATCTCCTGTCTTCCAGGAAAGAAGTGCATAATAATGGAAATTTAAGCAAAACCTTTGGTGCAAAAAGTCCTAACCCTTTGCTACCCAAAAATACCTTTTCCCAAACCCCAGATCTTAAAACTCCAATGTAATCTAATGAAAAATATTGAAAAATAATTAAAAATACTAACAATTAGTAAGGGATTAAGGGATCACTTATATGCTGACTAGGATTTGTTATGATGAGCTGCATATAGTTTTCAGGAAGACCTAAGGAGAACAACACACATAAAGCTTACTCTGTGGATTTTTCCTGCTACACAGTTCAATACAACACAGGATCAGGCACAATTCTGTTCAATGCATGTATATGGGCATCTTAAAATTTGCCTTCATGTTAATAGGATGAGAAGCTCTGCAAATTACTCTATATTCTCAATTTAAAACAATGTCACCTCTATATGTGGAAATGCAAATGCCTTCACAGAGCTCAGAAGTAAGCCTTAGCCCATGCTCCATCTTGAGGTGATGGAGCTCTGCACAAGGACTAACTGTAGCCTTGACCTTTGGTTTGGAAATTGGCATGTTAGATTATTGTTTCCACTGAGAATCAAATCACAAATCTTTTAAGTTAGATCAATTGTATTAGATTAGAGATATTAGATAAATACTAGAGAACAAAAAACATGCTATTGCTGCACTTTATTTCACAGAATCACAGAATCGTCTAGGTTGGAAGAGACCTCCAAGATCACCTAGTCCAATCTCTGACCTAACACTAACCAGTCCTCCACTAAACCATATCGCTAAGTTCAACATCTAAACGTCTTTTAAAGACCTCCAGGGATGGTGACTCAACCACTTCTCTGGGCAGCCCATTCCAATGCCTAACAATCCTTTTTGTAAAGAAGTTTTTCCTAATATCCAACCTAAACCTCCCCTGGCACAACTTTAGCCCATTCCCCCTTGTCCTGTCACCAGGCACGTGGGAGAACAGACCAACCCCCACCTCGCTACAGCCTCCTTTAAGGTACCTGTAGAGAGCAATAAGGTCACCCCTGAGCCTTCTCTTCTCCAGGCTGAACAAGCCCAGCTCCCTCAGCCGCTCCTCGTCAGACTTGTTCTCCAGACCCCTCACCAGCTTGGTCACCCTTCTCTGGACTCGCTCAAGCACCTCCACGTCCTTCTTGTAGCGAGGGGCCCAAAACTGAACACAGTACTCAAGGTGCGGCCTCACCAGAGCCGAGTACAGGGGGACAATCACTTCCCTAGCCCTGCTGGCCATGCTGCTGCTTATACAAGCCAGGATGGTGTTGGCCTTCTTGGCCACCTGAGCACACTGATGGCTCATATTCAGCCGACTATCCACCATCACTCCCAGGTCCTTCTCTGCCTGGCAGCTTACCAACCACTCATCTCCCAGCCTGTAGCTCTGCTTGGGGTTGTTGTGCCCCAGGTGCAGGACCAGGCACTTGGCCTTGTTGAACTTCATGCAGTTGGCCTCAGCCCCTCAGTCCAGCCTATCCAGATCCTCCTGCAGAGCCTTCCTACCCTCGCACAGATCGACACACACACCTAACTTGGTATCATCTGCAAACTTACTGAGGGTGTACTCGATCCCCTCGTCCAGATCATCGATGAAGATATTAAAGAGGACCGGACCCAGTACTGAGCCCTGGGGAACGCCACTAGTGACAGGCCTCCAACTGGACTTGACTCCATTTACCACAACTCTTTGGGCCCAGTTATCCAGCCAGTTTCTAACCCAATGAAGTGTACGCCAGTCCAAGCCACGAGCAGCCAGTTTCTTGAGGAGAATGTTGTGAGGAATGGTGTCAACCATCTATTAATATACTTAATTATATGTTTGGCAACCAGGCCACAAATTGCATAATTATTTAGCCACAAGGCAAAGACTCAGCATGTCACCATGGAAAGGAATTTGTGTTAATATCCTGGTTACAGAGTTTGTCACAGCTCTGTGACATTTGTCACCACCAGTTCCCCATGTTAAGCCATAGGCTTAGGGAGGCTTGCCATGTTTGCTTCGACCCAGAAGTACTGAGGATTCATCAGACACTGCAGGAAGAGTGGGTCTTAGTTTTATAAGGAGAGATTAGAAATATATAGGCATCACTCACTGCATAAAGTGTAAGAGTAGTGTTCTTCATGTGACTCACCAGTGATTATCGAGAACAACTAAAAAGCTATGATTAGCCCTAGCTGAAACCTTGCAAGTGTGCTCCTTGCTTTTAGAAAGTGCTGCCTTCCACCCAGGAGGTGAATGGCATGCACAAACAGAGAGACAATGGGAGAAAACCTTAAGAGGCAATTCTGCGCAGTGTGGAAAGGCTTATTTAGTATCAAAGAGCATATAGATCAGAAAAGTTCTGCTCTCTTGCAATGAAAACCTCAGCTGAATAAACCCAAAAGGAGCAAAATTCTGTTCTAAGCATAATTGGTGGCAGAGGTTGAAGATAGACAACTAAGCAGCTCGAAGAAGCTTCCTATCCTATTCAAATGGAGAATTCTATTTGTGTAACCTCAGCAGAATTGAGCTTACTCATGTCATCTCCTGTTTTAGCTTGAGTGTGCCAGATTCTTCATTATATTTGAAGTCTCCTGGAATAAGGTTGTATGACTGTTCTCTTTGTACTGTTTTAAAATCAGATGTGACTCATCACAAAGTACTCTAATCAGAAAGAAAATGAGCAGGAGTAATCAATAATGAAAACCAAATAGGAAATACTGGAATTATCAAGGTAAATTTTGATGTATGCCTTTAGTGAGCAGAATCCAGCACTCAAAAGCTTCTGACTCAGGACTTCTGCTCTTTGCCAACATGTAAATCCTGAATCAGTCAAAGAAATAGCTGTACTCACTAGCTGATCAAATAGTGCCAAATGGAAACGAAGGTTCAGCATATGTAAGAGGCAGTACGGCCCAGTGGAGAGGGAAAGAAGCATGCTGGACTCCTTCCTTCATCTCCGCTGGTGGCTTCTATGAGCTTAACACACTTATGTCTCTGTTCCATTTCTAAAACAGAATGCCACATAAAGGAACAGATCAGAAGAACATTATCACTGGCAGTGCTAAGATGCACATAAATGTATTAGAAACCAGCTCCTGATTTGGAATTGTAAAAATAATGAGCAGTGATTGTTGTTTTTGTTTGTTTGTTTGTTTTGTTTTGTTTTTGTTGTTGTTTTTTTTTTCCTTTTAATTTTTCACTGGGTTCTTCCCTTATTTGTAGAAATCTTCATGTGGAAAAAAAAGTGACTCATTGACTTCATGATATGCACAATTTGTCCATTTTGTTATCAGTTATAGTAATGACAGGTTTAAGAGCAATAGATGGAATTTTTAGAACTGTATGTTTTAAACTCTTAGGCATTACTAAAATTAACAGAAGTTGAATGTTCAAACTTGCCTGGCAGCTCTGTTGTAAAGGCTATTGTACTCCAGCTGTTCTTAACAGGAGTTCCATCCTAGATGGAAGAAAGACAAAATCATGGTTAACTAATGAACTAGCCATTCAACCTCGTTAACCATAGCCAGGCACAGTCCTAAGTGATTTTCTATCAAATGTCTTTGGTAATATAATGCAAAGGAGCAGGCAGATTTTTTATAAAGTTTTCTAGCAGCTGCTGTTAATAACATGAATTAAAATAAGGCACAGAAAAAGAAGAGGCATTTAGCTTAAGATAGAAACACTTAAGGTCTGAGTATTTAATTTGTTAAAACCCCCAGCCACAGGTGATTTTAAATATTTTTTTATAATCTAATTTCTTTAGTTCTTCTCTATAAAATGAAGTTTAATCAGTTTGCTTTAATAGCAGGTGATAATATCCAGTTACTAGTTTTAAGCTGCCAAAAGAATTAAAAAATGAATTCAATATAATTCTTTGTGTTTGTTTCCTCCAGAGAACTAGCAAAATGCTATTAGTCAAATGGCAACTAGCAATCCTAAAACAGAAGAATAATTTGTTTAGAAAAGTTTAGGATGTATACTTGACCATTCCAACTCTTTGTATTTCTTCCTTCATGATGATTGTAATTAATACAGAGTACAAGTGTCCCAAAGAATTAGATAGTGCACAGAAATAGCTAAGTCTTTCCATTTCTTCAAGGAAACTTTCATATTGTCTCTCTCTTTCCAGTTATGCAAGCTCGAGTGTTTTGTCTGGCCACAAGCTTGGGAAAAAATATTTGAAGAATTTGAATGATACTCTCTGTATCAGATATTAGGGGATTAAGAACCTGCCCTTTTGAGGCTTGATAGAAGGGTTTTGAGTGGAGTGGGACCAGTGGAAATGGGGAGGAAAAATTCAGCTGCAACCAGTGGCTGAGAGAAGTCCCACTGCTCAGACTCTTCTTTTGCTGTGGACCAACCAATTCACTCTTGGCGCTGGAGATGGGCACTGAGAAGCATCAGTTTTGTCACCTGCTATGGGGAAGGTCACCTGCTATGGATGAACTTTCCTACAGCCTGGGAAGGGCATCTCTTCCCTATTGCTAAACAGCATTTTTCTCCTTTGGCACAGCACATGGAGAAGAGGGTTTTGGTCACTCATGTTCTGTTCAGAAGGCAGAGAACCTGATTCCTCTTCTGGGGGAGTTGTATACTCCATCCAACCGTGATAATACAGGCAGAGACTAATGGGACCCATATATGGAAGTACAGATATAATGGAAAATAATCATATGCACAAATGATTTATCGCTGTGTAAAGCTCTAGTAGGTGACCTAAGACTATTTATTCTTTGAAGTAAGACTAGTTTTTGAAGGGCCAGAAGAAAAGAGCCAAGGCTTGCTCAGGTACTACAGCCCAAACAGGAGGTGGTATCAGAAACACATTCTTTTGGGAAGTCAGGAAATAGATGGCAGACAATGTCAGGATGCAGAACAGAGTCACTGCGTTTCCTTTGGTCCAGCCCAAATCCATGACTGAGTTTCTTCTTTTAATGCTGGAGTTGTGCTCTAACAGCTGCATTATTAAATGCTTACAAGGGTTTTTAAGCTGTTGGATCTGAAATTTGAAAAAAGAGTTGCTAGCCTTTTTGTTTTCCATTTTTAGGGAAATTTTGGAAGTTTTCTGTTAAGAATTAGGTTCACATGAAATTTGAAGAACAGGCTTCTAACTGGCAGAATAGAAAGGCAAGATTGAATATCCTGGTCAAGTGTATCATTCACACACCATTTAATATCTGCCACTACAAATTACTGTCTGGGACTAGCAACCCTGCGGCATTATTTGAAACTTCAGTTAGCTTTATGCTTTTATTTGGAAGCCCAATACATTTTGCAGTGCTATTTTTAAGTCAGCCTTGGTTTCAATCCACAATGCAGAACACTAACAATGTCTGAACTATCTGCTGGTTTTAGTTGAGTTTGGAAAGCGATCAGATAAACTTCAAGTGAGTAACCCATTAGAACAACTGTTTCCCCTTAGTTTAAGAAATATGGACGATAAATAAGGATATTGAGCATATATGATTACTGTTAGCAGGGTGTTGCAGCTGATTAACATTTGATAGAAGGGCCTCATGGACACAGAAGTGTTCTGTGTTCATGTCTTAGTATCTACTAGGTAGCAAACAGGAACATAGGAAGTGCTGTGATGAGTCAGACCAAAATCACCTGGCTTCATGTTCCAGCTCTGACACTGGCAGGAGATGCCATTTGAGACCACACATAAATATGACTGAAATCTGCAGCCTGTTCCCTTTGTACTTTTCATACTCCACAATGGAAGAACCAGGGATGTTAGAGGGCACACTGCTGCCCAGCCCTTTAGCAACTGTTTTCCAATTCCTTCTCTCTACCTCTTAAGACTGAGATGAGCTGCTCCCTCCCTTCCCTCGATCTTTTCAGATGTTCTTATCTTTACCTTCTTTGCTCCACTTCTTGAAATACAGGACCAGAAGTGCACATAATGCTCCTGATGTAGGCACACAATGGCTTTATATGGCTCTTGTTTTCTTGTTCTCACTATCCTTCATGATGATGCCCAAAGTTTTTTAGCAGTGGTTTTTTTAGGTGCCACTGCTGAGATAGGGACTTCAGGGTCTTGTCAGTAGTGATTATTAGTTGTAATTGCCAGCTACAACTTCTGCATCATGTAGGCAGGTGCAAAGTATTTGTCTGTAATTGCATTATATTACCGTTAAGTAAAGTCACCTGCAGCCTTTTGCCCATTCGACGTCATGAGGTCCTTCTGGGGTTCTTTGCTATCATCATCTGAATATCTGCAAGAGCTTATTTTCTGCAGTCGTGGAGGTTTCTCTGTTCATTCTCTTCTCTGACCCACTAATGGTGTTGTTGAATAAAAACTGTTCTCTGGCATACCCTGCTACTGACTTCTTTCCTATCAAGCTCTGTTCTTTACTTCAATCTTTTCATACGCTTTCAATCCATAAAAGAACCTTTCTCCCTGTGTCAACCTGTGGCATTGGAACAGGCTGCCCAGGCTGCCCAGGGAAGTGGTGGAGTCACCATCCCTGGAAGTCTTCAAAAGACGTTTAGATGTAGAGCTTAGGGATATGGTTTAGTGGGGACTGCTAGCGTTAGGTCAGAGGTTGGACTCGATGATCTTGAGGTCTCTTCCAACCTAGAAATTCTGTGATTCTGTGAACCTGTTTGCTTTACAGCTTTCTGTAATTAATTTGTTAACGATACCATGTTCCTCAGTCTCTCCATGCTCATCTAGAACATGTGACAATTGCATTTCATTCTTCATTCAGACTCCTCACAGAGTCTGCTTTGTCTTCTGCACCTGAACTCATGGCAATCTTTCTGCCTCAGGACCCGTGTGCTAGAGGACTGGGTTGGCAGGGCAAAATGACCTGCTGAGCCACCACGCCAAGCACAGAAAGTGACCAGGAGAGAGGCTGTTTTGCCCTGCAGCCCAGTGAGAGCCTATTCAGAGAGCTCCATGATCTGTGAATAGATGATGGTCTGCTCCATGATGTAAAGCAGATCTGTTAGAACGCCCGTTAAGATCCCCAGCTACAGCTTTGTACCACAAACTCCCATTTTACAACCAGATGAACATCTTTACTGTGTAGGGTCCCCTGCCTTTACATGCTGTGCAGGAGGCCTATAAGATCTGTAAGAGGGGAAGGAGGGAAGAGCTGTCCTTCCAGAGACTTGTTCTGCAGAGCACAGATCTTCTCCTGAGCTGCTGGCTACCAGGGACCTGCTCTCGGTTTCCTGTACCCCCAAAACTCTTCTTTGACAAAGACTCATCCCCACTCTGAGCTGCACCATCCTGCTCTGTGTTAAAGTCACCTGTAAGATCACAGGACCAAATGGGTCCTGTCACCACTGTCCAGCACATCCACAGCTCTGGTTCGGCTTGAAGAAGGCTTTTTCAGGCTCTGATGATGGTAAAAATCACCTCTTAATACCTGTCAGATACTTGGAGCCAACCAAGGTAAATAAGGTACACTGCGATAAAGCAAAACAGTAGCAATTTTCCTTGTCAGTTAGTCCAAGAAGTTGCTCCAACATGTTACTTAACTCTATAAATTACTTACTGGTGGATCCAAAATGCTTTGAACAAAGTGACTCTAGAGAAAGAAAAAGAGAAAGTGACCAAAATCAGAGGCTGCGTCAAATGTAAGCAGCGCATGATTAACACAATTATACCACCTAAGGAATAGCGTCATTAAGAAGATATAGACGATTCAAAAATCAGTTTTTAGTAAGAGATATGTAAAGTGATATCAAACCTAGCATAAAATAGTCTATTCCCCGGCATGTCAAGCCTGGTTGCTCTCCTAGGAGCAGCCCTTACTAATTGACCTGATGGACTGTGGTTGACTGCTTGTTCTCATACCCCTCAAACCAATAGCTTCATGCCTACATTAAAATTACGCTAAGGACTGATGTGCTCTTTAACAGGAACTGTTACACAGATTTCACTGAAACGTTAATCAGGCCCTTACTTCTCAAATAATTACTATCCATGGTCATGAAAATTTGGATTTTTATTTATTTATTTATTTATAAGAAACAGCACGGTGCTGTATCTAACATAAACACTGACTTCTCTGTTCAGTTCAGGTCTAGTGGGTTACTCTGTATTTGTTATGTGTTTCTTTTTAAACAGATGCATTAAACACCTGAAATGGATTATGACCAGGTTAATGGATCAAGTTATGGAAAGAAACTATACTCTGAAATGTAGAGATGAAAAGAAGGACAAGGGGACAACAAGAAGAGTTGTTATCAAAACTTGTCAGCCGTGATTTTTTCCCATGGTCATTGCCTCTTGAGTGTGCACTACCTGACCTGCAGTGATTCACGTACAGTTCTGGGCTTCCATAGGTAATTCTGGGATGGACTGTGTGAACAAGTAATGTAAGCTATGTTCTCTTACAACAGAAAATCAAGATGTTACTCAGTTTTGATAAACTTTTGAATAAATACCATGTCATCTAAATGGACACGCTCTACATACTGCTTAAGCAAGTTTTGCAATTGCACATTGAAAACTAGACCAGCCAGTAGTTCCGGATCAGTGATCTCTCAGGGGAATATATCCAGGAGTGCTTCAAGAAGGTTCTGTTCAGGGTAGTATTATGGCAAGAGCTGTGCTAGCAAGATATTTTATTTTAATCATGAGCTTTGAAATAGATCAGACACTGAATTTTATATGTCAGATTATCTAACCAGATACTTTGGAGATTGTTTAAGCTCATGTTCCTATGTACAGATATGAAAGCAATACAATAAAGACTGACCTTTTCCATGAAAAAGAAAGCAGTCATTTGTTGGAGTTGTTCTTTTTCCCTTTGAACAGAAAATAATTTAAATATGCTTCCAGGAAATTGCAGTTTTCCTACAGGTGCCTGGAAGTAGTTCCATGTTACTGAGATGGCCAGCATACAGGCAATCCTGCTACATGAAAAATTACTTGAAAAATCAGACCTGAAATGAAACACCAGGAACCATGCAGTGTTGGGAGAAAACAAACAAACAAACAAGCAACTAACATGTTATTGAGGGCAGCTATTTTACTGTTTTTATCTTACTGGTATATTTTAGAAGTCTGATTTTCATAACAGTGCAGTTGCTAAGCAAAGTTGATATATGAAGAACATTTCAGATAAAGCAGGATTGAACACGTTTCTCCTGAAATTTCTCCATACACTGTATCTGCCCCCTGCAGTCTGTGTCTCTATCACCTGCTCCCATCTTGGGCTTTCAGACCAAGACAGATGGCATCATGAGTGCCCTGACAGCAAGGATGAAGGAACAAGAGAGCAGCAGTTTAGCTCCCGCTTGAAACAATGACAAAGACCTTGTGTATCGAACTCCATTTTCATCCTAGTATTCTCAGTGTGAATGTTTGAATGGCATTTCTGAACTCCTAGCGCAGTAGAAATTTGTGCACAGTCCCCCAACCGCAGTTTTCAGCTGCTCCTGCAAGAGGTGAAGCACTGCCATGAAATTACATAGCTTCCTCCAAAATAGGTTATTAGATGCACTTTGGGAGCCTAAAGCAAACAAGTGCTTTGTTCTAGGCATTCCCTGGCTTGCACGGGTGAAGTCACTTAGGACACAATATTCTGACACATAAGAACACGTTTAGGGATCTAAATTGCCACGTAAGGACCTATATAAAGAATAGTCGAGTTTAAAGACTAGTAAAGTTTGTGTTCACATGGCCATGTGGTTCTAACACAAGGAATACTGCATTTTGCTACTGAAGGCAGCATGCCTGCCGTCTATATAATTAGGACTTCATACTGTTCAGAGACATCTTACACCAAGTATTTCAGGTCACATGTGTGTCATTTCAAGAACATGGTTGAGTTTTTCATTATGCTTACTGCGGTATCTACTGCTCGGTAATCATTCCCTGCAGTGGGTTTACACCACGTGATGCACAGATCAAGGAACACAAATTCCACCAAGTAAGTCACTTCAGAAGTTCTGAATCAAAGATGAAGACTTCTGATTTCTTTAGACATTTTAGTGATAGGGAAAAAGTACTTCAGTTGAAAGTAGATCTGACTACCGTCATAACATAAGGCTTATATTTTAGTAAGGCTTCACAGATAACAAAAAGAATATGGGCATAAAGAGACAAGATAAGCATTCTTCTCATCCTAAGGGGGGGATATGGTTTAGTGGGGACTGTTAGTGTTAGGTCAGAGGTTGGACTTGATGATCTTGAGGTCTCTTCCAACCTAGAAATTCTGTGATTCTGTGATTCTGTAAAAGGAGATTTTAGAACACTGATTTGATCAGGGTAGCTTTTTTAGGGTAGCCAGTGAATTCAGTCTTCTACACACAAGGCACTCAATTGATAAAAGCATTTTCCATGAGTTTTGTGCCACAAGAGTATCCACCCAGACTTTGAACCTTGATTAATTTAAATACTTGTAACTGCTAAAAGCCTGAAATAATGAAAACAACTTTTTTTGCTGTTATTAGTAGGCAGCTTCAGTCAGAACTTTTATATCTTCTAGTTTGGACGAACAGCCTGCCAGTTGGTCATGCAAGATCCCACTGCCTGTTAGGAAAGCATTATTTCTCCATTTCAGACCACTGAACTGGTAGGTGCCAGCAGGACCAAGCTGACTCCCTTGCATATTCCCTGCCTTTAACAGGGAATGCAGGAGCCCTTCACGTGTTACTATGTTCAGAAGCCAGCAGTGTTTTCCCAGTGCTTCAGAGAAAAAGATCAAAATAATTTTCAATAACTACTGCAAGCTACTGTAAAAAGAAATACTTTTATTAATACTTTTAAAAAATCATATATATAAAAAAAAACACACAACCAAAACACTGCATCAGAATTTACAATATGTACACTATAAGCATGCATCTCCCACTAAGAGAACAGTAGAATACCCAACACCATTTTAGCAGTCTAGACAGTCTTGTAATATTCAGTTGCCTACATAAGGTTAGCGTATTCTTAGATTCAGTCACAGTGAAGCCTAGATGCAGAGTATATCCCTACAGGTGCATTTGTCATTCAAAGGTTAAGTTGAGGAAGCTGAGACAAGGGCTCACCATAGCTCTGCATGGCTGGAGCGTCATAAGCTGATGGGAATGTCACACTGAATTTAGTTCAAACTACTTCCCATTCAAGCAGCTGTAAAGAGGGGGAATATGAATGAGATTTTTCCACAGCTCTGGCTAGAATTTGAAGACCCAAGCAAGTAGTGAAGAAGAATGCCATTTCCTAGTTACAATCACATTCTCCGTAGTGTTTTTCACCTTACTCTCTTGTACTATTGCTTCCACATACTAGGTCTGGTTCCTGGCTATTCAGATCAGCAGAAATCATCTGTAATTTTGAACTGTTTAAATTGGGGTTTGTTTTTGAACCACATCATAACATCTGGAGTTGAGAGATTTTCATTTGCAAAGATCCTTGGTCAGCATTGTCAGTGCTTCCTAGCAAAAGAAACTTCAAGGATGTTGTTGAGCTACTGCTGAGCTAGCAAAATGAAGTACAGAAGCCTCCCTTCCTTATCTGTAGCATATTGAATACTTCTAGCTTTTACTTTCCAGCTGATTTCCTGTCTCCAGACAGCATCTGGACATGGAACCAGAGTGAAAGTCCTGACAAATGCCTCTGCACGATTATAAATTCTTTTCATGCTCACAGAGCTGAAGTACAAAAAAAGAAGGAAGGAAAAAAAAAAAAAAAAAAAAAAAAAAAGAGGAAACAATTGTTTTGCTATTGCAGTCAGCAGGGCTGGTGTACAGCCCACATAACACTGATGCCTGCAGAATGGATACGTTAGCACTTTGAAATATGCGACTTCCTATTATTGCCTAATTCTTCAAATTCTTCAAATTCTGTAAAAGCAGGCCACAACAACAACGCAAAGTAGTGATATCTCTTTCAAGCAGATGTATGTACATTTACTTGCCACCTGTAGGTGAGAGACTAAATCTCAGTTCATGTATATGAGTGAGAAAAGTTCATTTCAGAAGTTTAACTTGTGTTTTCAGTTCCTCAGTTTCATGCATATATATGTTAGTTGACAAACTATACAACATAGAATCTCTTATCTTCTCTTAATATCTCACACAAAGTGAAATTCTTTTACTCCTTAAAATTTAAAAAAGCTTTTAAAGTTCTCATTTGTGACAGAGTAAAAAACTGAGGATTTTTGTGCAGAGCTGAAGTTATTTACGTATGTTTGTATTTCTGCTACATCATCAAAAAATCCCTGATACTTTTCTAGTTTAAATTCATTTTTCTTTTTTTTTTTTTTTTTTCCTTAATCTTTTTGAAGAAATCTGTAACAAGACAGTTATTTGATTAAAAATACCTTTCTTAAGACAGCATCACAATTAGCATCAAGAAATGAGCCACTTCTAGATTTGCAACAATAATATTACAATTTCAGACTGGTCATTCCTACTTATGCTTCAGACCCTAATAGTTCAATTTAATCCAGATTTGCAGGTGAAAACTGTAACATTGAGCTTTAGTAGCCTGAAATCAAAGAGAACTTAATTGTAGTTATCATTGGCACCATGAAACAATTAGATTTGGTCTGTTGTTACTTCAGATGTTGCATGTACAGCAGCTTGCAGCATACACTTCAATGAAGCGATGATGGAATTTTATACTACCAATAAGCTGGTGACTCCTGTTCACCTTTAATGGTGAGCAATATCCAGATGTCCTTTTCTTCTGTGAAACTTGATGTTACTTAACTGTTCATCACTTCAATGGAAGCACAGCCAAGTTTTTAAAAAGCATATAAAATGACCTTTTAAAAACTTGAACTCCATCGTTCACTCACTTCAAGCATCACCCAGAAGCTTAAATGGGACATTTTTCATTTTGCCACTATTATGAAAATCGGCATTTAATTCCTGATTCATAAAGCAGCAAGAAGATGGGAAAACACAGAGGAGACCTTCCCTTCTCCTTTTTGTTACCTGTGAAACAATAAGAACAGAATATCAGATCTGCTTAATCACCATTAAAATCACCAAACCCACATATATATTATGTGCTCTGAAAAAAACATGGCAGTGGCTGGTAGATGATGGATGTTTCCAGCTGGAAGACAGGATCCAGACTCCCTGCTGCTACCAGTCCTCAGTGCTAATGAAGACAAAGGTTTCCTCACCTGCTCAGATGCTACACTAATGTGGCAACCTGTGCCACAGAAATGCATAGGAGATATGAGAGAATAGTTGCAGAGGAAGGTGTGAAGGATTAGAGAAAACTTTGCATTTATGAGGCTTCCCAGCATTGTTGTTAACCCTAATGTCTTCTCACCTAAGTAGGTATGATTATTCAACATGACAAAGAGTTAGTACTTCATTGTGCTGTCAGCTATTAAGAATCACTACAGATTTTTCCTGCTGCCATATAAAGCAAGTCTGTGATGCTGGTATGGTACCAGCTCTTCCAAAACCTGTAGCCTGATCAGAGCTATAAAAACAGCTAAACCTACATATGGTGATCAGTGCACTGAGAGCAAGAGTCATGCAAAACTTTGGCTTCCTGCATAGCTTCAGGAGCCATTGGCAACTGCAGCCTCTACCAGGGCCATTCAAAACCACAGCTCAAGCAGCCTGGAAATGATTCTGCAATCTGTTTTTGCCCATCTGAAAGAAAGCCAGAAGGCCTCTGGTGTCTGACTTAACTTCTTATTCCTTACATAGATTGTTTCACTGATGCATCCTGAATTTTTTTTTTTTCAGCAGCAAGAGGAAGCACATGGCAGAAAGCTGGGAGGAGAAATCCTGTACTTAATTTCCTGTAACTGCCCCTGCAGCTCCCTCAGCTCAGCAGCATCAAGGCAGTAAAATCCTTGTGACCATCAGCAAAGTGTTTTCTACAGAAGTAACTATTTAAAGGATCCTTAAGACTGCGCAGGCAGAATCAGTGAAGTGAAAGTGGCTGCCTGTGGGCAGACTGCACAAAAAGGACTGACAACAAGGAATGCAGGGACCAATGGTTTGCTCTGGGTACAGTCTAGACACAGCTTCATGGGGAGGCAAAACAGGTGTGGAGGATTAAACACAGGAAAAGTGAAATGACTGACTAAAAATCAGTACAAAACAATCTCTGAGGAGTACAGAACTCATCTATTAAACATGAGAATAACAGTCATTTAGTTTTGACCAACAGAAAAGAGCAGATTAGCAGGCCAGCTGCCAGTCACTGAACTGGGCTGAACCAGGAGTAGCTGATAAGGTTCATTCATTCTTGCCCACTCAGCCCTTGCAGTCTGCTAGCACTGGTGTTGGGGAAATGGGGGATCGAGGTGAGTGGCCAAAAGGAAATTTGTTGCAATATTGATCTATGCCACTCACGGGCAGCATCTCTTTATGTAACCATGTAGGCATTTATGCTGTTCCTGCGCCTGGTGCCAGTGAGACCTATCAGAATCGACAGCTGCCACAAAAACAAATCTTGTTATCTCAAGGAGCCAGAATTTATGTTACCTTTACAGGATACAACTGAACCTACACACTGATCCTCGAGTCCAGCTGCTGAAGGTGTTCAAGAACTCCATAAGGAATTGTAGGATTCCATATCCTGTAAGTGCATGTTAAGAAAGGAAAGGTTTTAAGACATATAATTTATTTCACATTTTTGGGGGGTTTTGTTTTTGTGGTTTTTGGTGGCAGTGATTTTTTGTTGTTGTTGTTGTTTTGTTTTTGCTTTTAAGTTGCCTTTCCATTTTGAATATCATTCTATTCTACAGAAGTATTTAATCTATGGAACAAATGAAAATTCATTTTAATTTAAAAGAAAGCAGTCCACTCCCCCATACTCTAGCTGACTCTGGTTGCAGGACACACTACAGTCCTGCCTCCCTAACTATTCTTTAGTTTCCCTTCAAACTCCCTTCCCCTCAATATGTACTGGCAGCTTCAGTCTATTTAACCTGTAATGATGGCTGTTAATTGTTTATCCCTCAAATACAAGTCCTGCAGCACAGAGATCATTACAGTTGGAGGAAGACGTGATGGAAGGCTCAGTGTAAACTGTGCTTAAAGCAGTACAAGCTTGCTTGCCTGGAGCAATGGAAAATTAATACTGCTGAAACCAGAGATGACATTTTTAACATTTGTGTGACTGCTTTCATATTTTGGTGATTACTTTTTTGTGCCTCATATAAATCTGACAAATACAGAAGACAGCTTTAGCATGAGTTCGAATTCAATTTGCAGATCTATTTGATATATCTTAGATGTGAATGTATAAAGAAACTTACAACAAGTTTTTTATATGGGGGCATTTTCGTAGGCTGTCAGTCAGCTGTTGGGCTCCAACACCAGTTATTTTGTTATACTGAACACTGAGGGGAGTAAAAAAACCTTGTTAATTCAGCTCAGATCAAATACCAGTGCAAACATTTCTTTCAAAAGCAAAAATAATATAGGGG
Organism: Aythya ferina; assembly: GCF_964211825.1. Lineage (NCBI taxonomy): Eukaryota > Metazoa > Chordata > Aves > Anseriformes > Anatidae > Aythya > Aythya ferina. The sequence continues at coordinate 16,939,698 of NC_140314.1, read as the reverse complement.
CTTATCTGTATATAGAGGGGAAAGAAAAAGTAAAAAGAAAATAGATCCATGATTAAAAAATAAATTAAAAAAAAATCAAAAGGACAAACTGGGACTCCATTAAGTTAGGTTACTCCATCTGTTTCCTTATTCTATGTACCTAAGGTCTTTCTCCATCTCCCCATGACCATATTCTCCCAACTAAAACCAAATTTTCCTCTCCATCCAGTGACTGCTTATCCGATTTTTTTTTCTCACCTCCAGATTGATTCGTCCTACAGCACTCAGATGTCATGGAGCTAAAGTTTCCCCTTTTTCCCGCTGAGCCAACAAGTCATATATACTCATCAGTAGGCATTAAAGATGGACATGGATGTTCCTCTTCAGTTAGCAAGTTTTGCATCTATGAAACTCTTTCCCTGTTCTGCATCTTCCAGGTATTTTAAGAAAACATTGGCCAGTTTGTAACTGCCTCCTTGAGCTGCTGCCCTTGGGGCTCCAGGTGACATGAGCAACAGCCCAGCCACTAACTGGCTTCCTGACAGAGTGCCTGTCCATGAGATTGGCTAGAGAATGAGCAAGGAATGAAATACATCCAGCTTTGAGTTCCAGACGCAGCTGAGGGGCAAAGCTACACCCAATGGTGGTAGAAGTGTGTAGATTTCCAGACTCCTGCCACACATGTCCTTCATCAGTGGCTGGCTACGTTACCAAGTACCTAGAAAACTATGAAGTCATTTCCTTTGCCATAGCATATAATGGTTCCAAAGAATCTACAGTGAATTGTTCCTTAAACCCTTCCAACCACTGACTATCTAGACTCCACCTAAGTGCCTTTGCCCTTCACACAAGACTGGGAATAATGCATAGCTTTCCTATATGGAGAGGCAACAACAAGACAAGCCTTCAGCATTTCCTAAAATCAGATCAACCTTCTCAAGAATTTTCTGCCACTGCAATCTAAGTTTTCAGGCAGATATGGATCAGGGGTCACCTAAATCTTTCCACAACTTTTCTGTCTCAACGAATGTCAGCTTCAAAGCCCAACATAACCACGCAGATTTTTTTTTCCCTGCAAATTTTGTCTCCTCTACCCTCAGCGTGGAAGATCTGAATGTTCAGTATCCAAGCAAATAAGCTCTCCTGATCCATTTCAAAAGATTTCATACTCACTCTAGCACTCTTAAAGATGCCATTGCATGAAGAACTTTTGCAAGATTTTCTGCTCCAAAATCACAAATGTTATTATTGTACAAGCTGCAGACAACAAAACCAGTATAGTTACAATCAAATAATGAACAATGTAAACAGATTATATATTAGATCATGAAATTCTGGATATCATTGGTACATCTTAACTTCCAATTTTCCTTATCTAATTGCAGCTAATCATTTCATGTTTCTAAACAGTTTCATGGTTTCTATATCAAGCAAGGCAAATAGCCTTTTTCAGCTTACACAGCTACAGCAAAAATAGGTCTAGGATTCTTAATGAGTACTAAGAACATTCCTGACTACATCAGAGAAAATTAATAATCTGCAAGAAAATGAGGCTCAGATCTTTGGTGCACTGCATTCAAAAGATTTCAATGTGAGCAAATTATCCCAGAAGTGCACACCACAGTTTCTTGTATTCCCCCTGAGACACTTCATTCATGCCTATGCCAGAGATATAAATGAAGTGGAATGGGTCATTTGTCCCTTACCAGCAAGTATGCGCTACTTCATTGATGGCTTAGCAAGCTCTGCATACATGTAAGCTTGCAATGGATCATATTCTTGTGTGTGAATTTGTAAAGGGCATTATTAAGCACTAGGTATTATGAATTGGATTTAAAAATCAGTATGTTCATTGTTATATTCCTGAGATATGCTTCTGTATGACTACACTGGGTCATATGTTTATCTTCTCCTTTCAGGCTTTGTAGTCAAAACTTGGCTATTGCAAGTTGTGTGCACATGGATTCTGTTTTCAGTGATTTATGACAGAGACAGTAAGGTGTGTTATGTAAAACAACTGAACAGGACACAACCACTTACCTTAGTGTTGTTAACGAAGATAAGGAAGGAAGAGTTGTAGCTAGTTTCTCTGCACCCACATCTGTTATCTTATTCTGTGATAAGCTACAGTAGATGAGATGGCTTTGTTAGCTGAGCACATTTATTCTAATTGATTAATATATGGAGCAAATTGATTTTAGATGTTGTCCCGAACAACAAAGGTGATGCTACAATACAGTGTGATAAGGCCTAGAATTACCATTAACCCAAGAGCTTTCCTCAGGATTTAAGATAACACAGTTTCAAGAGTCTTTCCTTACAAAAAAGATTAAATTTGGCACATTTCTGCAAAAAATGGAGAGCAGTAACTGGTACTTCTCAGTCAAAAACAAAAGCAGGAAAAAAGAAAGAAAAACAAATACCCAGAAAAATATTACTTTAAATGGACCCCAGTATCTAGTTCTGTGTGGTGAATGAGACACTGCACACATTTACACTCAGAAGTCTACTGACTTCAAAGGACTATAAGAAGGTAACGAGGCTGTGCAGGGACAAAATTAGAAAGGGCAAAGCTCATCTGGAGCTCAATCTGGCTACTGCCATTAAAGACAACAAAAAATCTTTTTACAAATACATCAACGCAAAACAGAGAACTAAGGAGAATCTCCATCCTTTACTGGATGCGGGGGGAAACTTAGTTACAAGAGATGAGGAAAAGGTGGAGGTGCTTAATGCCCTCTTCGCCTCAGTCTTTAGTGGCAATACCGGTTTTTCTCTGGATACCCGGTACCCTGAGCTGGTGGAAGGGGAGGGGGAGCAGAATGTGGCCCTCACTATCCATGAAGAAATGGTTGGTGACCTGCTACAGCACTTGGATGTGCGCAAGTCGATGGGGCCGGATGGGATCCACCCGAGGGTACTGAGAGAACTGGCAGAGGAGCTGGCCAAGCTGCTTTCCATCATTTATCAACAGTCCTAGCTATCGGGGGAGGCCCCAGTTGACTGGCGGCTAGCCAACGTGATGCCCATCTACAAGAAGGGCTGGAGGGTAGACCCGGGGAACTATAGGCCTGTCAGTTTGACCTCAGTGCCAGGAAAGCTCATGGAGCAGATTATCTTGTGTCGTCATGCGGCACTTGCAGGGCAAGCAGGTGATCAGGCCCAGTCAGCATGGGTTTATGAAAGGCAGATCCTGCTGATCTCCTTCTATGACAAAGTGACGCACTGGGTGGATGAGGGAAAGGCTGTGGATGTGGTCTACCTTGACTTCAGCAAGGCTTTTGACACCATCTCCCACAGCATTCTCCTCAAGAAACTGGCTGCTCTTGGCTTGGACTGGCGCACGCTTCGTTGGGTTAAAAACTGGCTGAATAGCTGGGCCCAAAGAGTCGTGGTAAATGGAGTCAAGTCCAGTTGGAGGCCGGTTACTAGTGGCGTTCCCCAGGGCTCGGTGCTGGGGCCGGTCCTCTTTAATATCTTCATCGATGATCTGGACGAGGGCATTGAGTGCACCCTCAGTAAGTTCACAGATGGCACCAAGTTAGGTGCGTGTGTCGATCTGCGTGAGGGTAGGAGGGCTCTGCAGGAGGATCTGGATAGGCTGCACCGATGGGCTGAGGTCAACTGCATGAAGTTCAACAAGGCCAAGTGCCAGTCCTGCACCTGGGGCGCAACAACCCCAAGCAGAGCTACAGGCTGGGAGATGAGTGGTTGGTAAGCTGCCAGGCAGAGAAGGACCTGGGAGTGATGGTGGATAGTCGGCTGAATATGAGCCATCAGTGTGCTCAGGTGGCCAAGAAGGCCAACAGCATCCTAGCTTGCATAAGAAGCAGTGTGACCAGCAGGGCTAGGGAAGTGATCGTCCCCCTGTACTCGGCTCTGGTGAGGCCGCACCTTGAGTACTGTGTTCAGTTTTGGGCCCCTCGCTACAAGAAGGACATCGAGGTACTCGAGCGAGTCCAAAGAAGGGCAACGAAGCTGGTGAGGGGCCTGGAGAACAAGTCTTACGAGGAGCGGCTGAGGGAGCTGGGCTTGTTCAGCCTGGAGAAGAGAAGGCTCAGGGGCGACCTTATCGCTCTCTATGGGTACCTCAAGGGAGGCTGTAGCGAGGTGGGGGTTGGCCTGTTCTCCCACGTGCCTGGTGACAGGACGAGGGGGAATGGGCTTAAGTTGTGCCAGGGGAGTTTTAGGTTGGATGTTAGGAAGAACTTCTTTACTGAAAGGGTTGTGAGGCATTGGAACAGGCTGCCCAGGGAAGTGGTGGAGTCACCATCCCTGGAAGTCTTTAAAAGACATTTAGATGTAGAGCTTAGGGATATGGTTTAGTGGGGACTGTTAGCGTTAGGTCAGAGGTTGGACTCGATGATCTTGAGGTCTCTTCTAACCTAGAAATTCTGTGATTCTGTGATTCTGTGACTACAAAACTGGATAGTTTCTAGAGCAGAAAAATGAAAGCTAGAGACATATGACAGCAAACTACCTTTTCCCGCTTTAAAAATCAGATCACTGCTGTTCCTGTAGAGACTCCTGACTGTGAGAGGCTCTGACTGGGGTTGGCTACTCATCCCTCTCTCACTCCCTCAGTAAAGTCAGAAGCAGCAAGGTGAGCTCACCTAGAATCCCTACTTCCACATTACTCCATTTCCTTTTGTTTTCTCCTGCCCTTTGATTTTTGCTGCCCCAAGGATATATCAATGTATCTGCCTTGGTCTGGCCTTCATCGTTTTTCCCTGCATTGCGATAACTTTTGAGGCAGCTGTCTGAAACATTTAAATAAATCATATACACCTTGTTCTTTTTTTTTTTTTAAATGGAATGTGCACTCGCTGTTTTAGGGAAAAAGTTAAATTATTATCCTTGAATGGAAATAAGGAATTGTCATAGGATTAAGCTATTTCTCTAATGAATGTACAGATTAAATATGTCCATAGACTAATTATCATGCCCATGGGTTAGTTATGCCCATAGTTGTTAACACACCGTCCCTTAAGCTCTTGGTTTGATATATTTCTTTTAAAAGAATTCCAGAACTGTTAACCTTGAAACTTACTTCAATATTTCCAGTGATCTCAGTGTTGGAAAGACTTCAGATAGACTCTTTGCTCCTTCATCTCCTATGCCATTTTCACTCAGAGCATCAAGGCTGGGTGACAACAAAAAAGAGAGAATTAGCTTCCCTTTTAAACTAAATTTTCATGGTTTGTTCACCTCAGAGACCACTCTGTATATCTTGAGAAGCTACTTCTCTGCAGTGGCCTCAATCAGCAAGAACCATCACACAAATTCCATTTTCTCTAATAAGCAGCTTTCTGCTTCTCAAATTTATAGCCTAAGAGTTTTTTTTTCACTAGTTGAATGGCTTGACACATTCCCTTTGTTATGCAAATGGTAGCACTTAATGCCTCACTTCCACCATATGCTGAAGATTATTAAAGTGTTTATGAAATAGCTGTGTTCCAGCCATGCTGAAATGAGATTTCCTGTGCACACAGAAACACAAAGCTGACAAAATCCAGCAGATGTCCTAAGTCCCTGCCTAAACATCAACTTTCCTGATAGAAAGCATTAGAAATTAAGTTTTTCCTCATTCGGGTATCCAGATGGAGAGAGTTTTAGGTAGTCACAATTTCAGATACCGAATCCCCTTCCAATCTGATAGACAACACTATGATACATTGGGCTTGTTCCATTTTCAGAGCACTACTGTTTTCCCAAAATATAAAAAGGCCAGATACAACAGAGAGAAATGGCCAATAGATTGATCCATTGTGACCAAATGCCCTCTTCCCTCTGGTATGATGGCAAAGTGTTGGCTATTGCTACAATTGTTTCTAGTGTAAAGCAGTTTAAAATTCAGAAGCTTAAAATTCAGCAGCTTAAAAATCAGAAAATCCCCTGCAGTTGCTCCCTCCCCCCTCCCTCTCTGGGATGGGTGAGAGAAATGGGAAAATGAAGCCTGTGGGTTGAGATAAAGAAAATTTATTAAGACAGGAAAATAACAATAACAATAATAATAATAATAATAGTACTACTAATAATAATGTGTACGAAACAAGTGATGGACAATGCAATTGCTCAACATCTGCTGACTATGTCCAGCCTATGGGGACTGATGTCCCCAAGCAGCCGGTCCCCCCACCCCGGCCAGCCACCCCTCTATATTGTTTAGCATGACGCCAGATGGTATGGAATACCACCTTTGGTCACTTTGGGTCAGCTGTCCTGGGTCTGTCCCCTCCCAGCTCCTGCTGCACCCCTAGCCTGCCCGCTGGCAGGACAGAGCAAGAAGCTGGAAAGTCCTTGGCTTGGTGTAAGCACTGCTCTGCAACAATTAAAACATCAATGCATTATCAACACTCTTCTCATCCTAATCCAAAACATAGCACCCTACCAGCTACTAGGAGGAAAATTAACTCTGTCCCAATTGAAACCAGGACAGATGGTTTGCCATGAGAGAGAATACATACTGGATTTCTTAACAAATTATTTCTAACGATGCTGCTGGTAAAGGAAGATGCATGTGAAGAATAAAACTAGGCACTAGTTGAGTTTATCTTTTTTTTCAGTCTTTATATCTTTTACATGGAACAAATCCACAAAAGCCCAGTCTCATACAAGTGCTACCAGAAGTTGAAGATGCTGGTTGACACCAGAGGGTGCACAGCACAGGCACACATAGTGAAGCTAACCCCAAAATGCAACACTACTGCTGGTTCAGTAGGAAACCTGTTCTCTCCTGATGCAGACATGAGAGTGAGTCCCTCAGAGACCTCACTACATGGGAGTCTGAGGCTGGAGCCCATTATGGAACTTGTATGAAGAAATCAGAAATCCATGGGCACCCCATGGGGCACTGCATGAAATCTTTCTCACAAGATATTAATCACTGAGTAACACACAAGAAGGTGACCAAAGGTCTGTCAAATGGACCACTATCGAGCATCTTAGCAGAGCTGAAGGGCCATAGTTCATATTCTGCAGTTATATTCATTGAATGTTTTTGTTGTTCAGTTTGTTCACTGAAACAAATAGCCTGTTGGAAATACAGTGTTTCTTGGGTACATCAGCTCCTCCACCATTACGGGCTGCTGAGGAGCAGCATTAGCAAGGTTAATCTTTAGCATTACTCACTCTAAATGCTGAAGTGATGGAAATGACGGCAGAATTTCCACAAGTTTTAGAAATCCCTGAAGGCCATATGCTGGACCTAGACTGGAAGAAAATAAACAAATATATAGACGTGCAGCAGTTGTTTCATGCTCAGAAACAGCAAAAGGTATAAATCTGTAAAGTCCTTCCTCTACAGCTTCAGATTCAAGCTAGTTGACATTCCTCAGAAGCATCCATTCCCTACAGTCTGCAGGGAGGACTTCTGCTCTGAAGCCTCCAGATGAGGATCAAGCAAGGCTGAGGTCAAACAGAACAGAGCTGTTTGCACAGATGTGGTCTGCACAGAAGTGGCACATGCAGAATAGCAAGTGCAAGACTCCTCTTGTTTGTTTTAGATTCCTGTATTTCTGTTCTTTTGTTTGTTTGTTTGTTTTGTTTGTTTGTTTTGTTTGTTTGTTTTTGTTTTGCTTCAGGTCTTTCATTTTAAGTATTATAATCTTGATAACAGAGATGAAAAAATATTCACAATTTTTTCAAACTATTGGCAATTCAGACTAACTTAATGTTAACATTCTACTGCAGCTCAAAGCATAAACTGAACTTCAGTGTTCCAGCTCCAAGTATTTGTTCATCATATTGGTCCTTCAGATACTAATCTCATTTGGAGTTTCCTTGGTATCAGAACATGTTCAGCCTAATTAAAAGGACCGGAATTTTAACCAAAATTATAACTTAAAAGAAAAGTAGGAGAGAAACTGAGAAGAGAAAACAGCATAAAATCAGAAGTGAAGCCAAGCACAATAGTTCTAGACTAGGTCAGAAGAAAAGAGCAAGAAATAGATGAAGACCTGGTGAGAGTTCTCCATTGCTCTGGTGCAATTTCTGCCCAAATTACTCCACACTCTACGGAAGGATACTTTTAGGTAGCAGAATGTAGAAAGATCTACATTTGGGGCTGCATGCAGTTTATGAAAAAAGTAGGTATTAATACACCCCGTTTTTCAAGCCAGCGTTTCCAAGTCAGTCTTCTTCCAGGAAAAGGTGCTGAAGATTTTATTTGGAAGGTGTTCTCTGACCTTTTCCTCTCGTGGCCTAAGCTCTGATTGGGCAGAAAACTAATGCCAGAAGACTCATATAGAACAGTTGAGCATTTCTGGGGAAAAAGTATTTCACAGGTATAGCACAATCAAGAAATTTTGCATACTGGAATAAGATCTGCATCTGATAATATGGAGGTAAATTTCAGTAAAATCAAAGAAAACTGATAGAACCATGTTGATCCGTACCACTGCAGGATCCAGAAATGGCATATTTTGAGTTTTGCCCATAAATTAATAAATCTAGTTGAAACAAACAAAATCTAAATAAGTGGGGTTTACTTGATTCTTTACCATAAACTAACTACACACTGTAGCCAATATCCATAACTCAGTCTTAAAAGTAATCAAATGTCAATCAACAGAGAAGCATTTCACTTACGCAAATTCTATTTTTCTCAGGTTCTTTATAGCAGTAATTTCATAGCTGCTGCAACCAGAGGCATCTTGCATGCTAAATAAATCACAGTAGAACATGAACATGAGAAAAATTTTAGCAACCAAAACAGTGCATTAAAAATAAGTTCAGAGGAAATATCATAAATGAGCCTACCAACTGATTATCTCCTGCATTTCTACAAGGTCTGAAAGGTCACTGACATCCTTCATTGTCTTTGCCTTAAAGGGATCGAGAACAAATTTTTCTGTTGACAGTTTCAGCAGTTCATAGTCTTTTGTCTGTTCTAAGTATTTCCATAGCCTGATTGTATCACCAAGGGAGGCCCTGTGAAGTGATAAAACACAAAGTCAACAGATATAACTGTGGTTGTTGCAGGAAAGTGTCATCTACCTGCAGCCCTACGAATGACACTTGTATTTACAAAGAATGACCAACCTGAATGATGCCACATTCTTCAGGCCAACCAAGTCTTTTAGCCCCTGCATGTCAATGTTGCTGTTTTGCAAATCCAAGGAAAACTCTTTTCTTGACCTTTTTAAAGTAGAGTAGAGTACATGAACATCTGGTGGTGTAATAAAAATGCCATGAAAAGACAGGTCTGTCTTGAGCCTTAAGGTCACATGCTGCAACAGATAATTGTATTGTGTTTCATATATGCAGTGTAAAAGCTCGAGTAATCTCTCTGGACAGAGGTCATTTATCTGCAACCTTCTGACATATTTCAGGAGTGTTTTCTGCTTCTTGGTGGATTGTTTTATTTCCTTATTAGAAAGGGAGCAGAAGTAGGCGTCATCCTGGAGGAACAACAATCCAGCCAAAAATCGAGGCACTAAGTCTAACCAGTTATAAGGCTTTTTCTTCTTGGATGGAAAAGACAGGTACTTTGTTAGACTTTTATCCTTCACATCTTCTGCTAATAAAAGGTGAAGCGCACCCAAGAAATTCTGAATGACAAAATCGGAGAATGTGGTCCCAAGTTCCTCCTCCTCAGTATCTGAATGTTTGGGGAATGCAAATGGCAGGAAAAATCCATATTTCAGAGCAAATTCTTTAAGTTCCTTAGAAGGAAGAATATCACTTCTCATGGTACTTTGGTGCTTTTCTCCAAGATACCAGGCTATACGGGCTAGTGTAGCAAGGCACTTTTGATTTTGCACAGCTGTAACATCTGTTTGCATAGGTATTATCTTTTGCTGAACAAATTTCAGGAAAAGTGTAGTAAGAGTTGAAGGAAGGCCTTTGTCTCCCATTTCAAGTACTGTCTCACAGAGAAAACAAACAAATCTACATATAACAGGGCTGTAACAATGACTGAACAGGTACTCACTCTCTTTGATTAATTTCAGTGCATTATCACAGTAGGGTAATCCTTCAAAGTATTTGGTTATGTACAATTCTCTCTGCTGAGGAGAGAATCCTACTATTTCAATAGTCTTATCCACTTTGGACACATACTGGTTCACCTTGTCTTTTGGTCTTCCTGTAAGTAATAAAGTACAGCCACTGAGTATTTTTTTTTGGATAAGTCCTGAAAGCAGCTCCTTTATACTGTACAAGCCTTTGTCAGGCTGTCTGTCTGAGCAACGAGGAAAATTCTCATGGTCATGCAACCCTTCAAAACCATCAAAAACCAGAAGGACTTTAGCAGGATTTTGCAATATGTACTCAAAGATCTCGTTGCTTCCCTCTTGAGGTTTTACAAAAAAATAAAGAAACAGATCCTTCAAGCTGTAACACTTCTCAGGCAAGCTTATTTGTTTGCAGTCAAACCAAAAGAGAAATTCAAACTGAGGAAACTCTCCATTGGACCAGTCCTGACAGATCTTCTGTACAAGAATGCTTTTGCCCATTCCTGCTTTTCCCAGCACCACAATCACTTTAGTCTCTAAATCTTTACCTCCTGGGATTTGAAATATTTGGCTTCTTTCAAGTGATGCCTTTTCCTTCCATTGTAGATTGTAAGTTACCAGCTCCTTTTCCATTGCTTTTACACTGTGCTTTCCAGTCTTGGTTTCAATTTGGTTTTGCACAAGTGTACCATCAATAAACAAGTGATCAAGAGTCACTTCACGCTCCATGGCCACATATTTGCATATGTCTCCGAAGTAATCCTTAAGCGCTCTACAGAAAACTTCCACTGACCCTGGAGAAATAACACAAACATGCAAACTGAAGAAGACAGTCCAAAAACTGCAACATTGTTTCAGAGTGGTTTAATTACATAATTGTAATATGGTTGAAATACATCAGCTCCCATTCTCCCATTGAGCATTTAGGTCTGGATTTATCCCATGTAACTCCAGGTACTTCAATTGGCAGTGCAGAAAACAGAGACACCTTTACACCTAAGATCTGAATCACTCTGGAGGTATCTATGCAATAGCTGAGTACATTAACCTTCTAAGTAGGACGTACAACTAGATGTCTAAAAATGTACAAGTCAAAGATCTTAAAAACAGGAACTGCGCTCAACAACTTGGAACACCTTCACAAATTGTTGTGAATGACAATTCCGATAACAAGTTTCTTTTTCTATAGACAAGAAAAGAGCAACATTTGTCAAAAAATGTGGAAGTTTCAAGTTTGAGGGATCTAAACTCACTTGGTCTTTTGAAAAGTTCTTCAGAAGGAATTAGAGGAACTTGGACTTCTTTGAATATTTCTAAGCCTGGAGAAACATAACAATACAGTTGAGAAAGACACCTTAATGGTCACTGATTCAGATTTACTAGTTATAACAGTAAGACTAGTCCAAATTTTCAAGTTCATTACAATATAAACCATGTACCATCCAGAGAGAGATAATTGTTTATTTTTTAACATGGGAAAGGTAAAAAAAGCTCCAAAGTGTACATTTCAGCTGACATGAACTCTTGCAGACCTTATGACACTAAACAAGATGACACCTTCACAATGGTGTGAAGAAGACAAATGATAACAAGCTGACATCCACTGTTGTCTTCAAATGTCAGTGTGCATAAATTCATATTCACACATAAGACTTCTTTATGTCATCAAAAGTAAGAGCTTCCTTTTGTTATTCTATTCCTCATGAGCAGGTATTAAGTATGAAAGTCACAGATAAGTGACATAGTGACATGTAAAAACTTGACTATTGGTAACAGAGTTTACCTATTACTCTTCCTGACAAAGTACTGTCACTGTCCAATTTTCTTTTTTTCTTTTTTTTTTCAAACTGTTTTCAAACTACTGCAGACCTTCACACTTAATCAGATGAGCAGTGTCTGCCATACACAAAGAAAACTGGAAATTTTATCAGAAAGCGTATTTTCTACAAATATATGATTAATGACAAAGCGTCAGTTCTGTCAAAATGTTTGGTAGCAAAGGCTTTAAGTGGCAGGACAGAGACTAACAAACCTAAACTCACCAATAGTTTTGTGGTAAACACATTCAAGAGAAATGTGAAAGAAACAGGTACATTTCCCTAGATTTGCACAACTGTATTTATTGTCATAATAATTGGTTCATTCTGATGTAGAATGTGGCAATAAACAGTACAAAGCTTAATCTTTTGATCTGGAAATTAATTCCTATTATGCACAGCAGCAACAGGGGTAATGGTTAGAGTTCAGAGGGGCTTCTACCAAGGAAACACCCACAGACTTCTGATAAGTAAGTCCTTCTTCCAGTAAGACAATACATTTGATATAAGAGTTCTCTCCTGGTAGAAGAAATATCCACTGAAGATATTAAATAAAGAAGGGATATGCCTGATTTTGATTTTACTAGTTTTTTCATTTAATAAAAATAACAGAATAGAAAACCAAGAAAAGCTGTAATGAGATATTTAGATAGGAAGCAGCATTCGTCAAACCAATCAGGTGTTAATGACATTAAAAAAGAAAAAAAAAAAAAGTAATGGTTAGTAATGGTTTGGGATCTTATATGCTTTTTTTTTTTTTTCCTGCATTAGGAGTTCTGAGGTTTGTGACATAGTCACATACATTGTGCTGCTGTAAATCAATCAGAAATTACTATTATTGTGGATTCCCCAAAGCAGCATCCAACTTTTACGAGTATTTCCCCACATCTAGGGTTATTTGACTATTAATCCCCACTTTAAAATTTTGCTCTTATGAGCTGTGCTAGCCACCAGAGGGCAACGAAACACTTGTACTAAGCTGCAAGTAGCTGTAATCACCAGGATACACAGAGATAAGAAACTGAGTAACCACTGAAATCGAACTCCCAGGTCTAAAAGCTGAGAGTTGGAAGTGCAAGGGAAAGTCTGCTACGAGTGTTACTGTTACAGCCTGACCAAGACTCTGATATATATGCATTTATTTATAAGTCTTTCTGTATTAGGCGTCTGCATCATTTAGTCAAAGACATCAGTTTGGTTTCAGGGCTTCCATAAGAGCTGACCGCAGCCTGGCTTCCAGCACAGAGCATTTAAGATGCCCAGGACAAGTGAGTACCAGCACAACTTGCAGTTTTGATTGTGCTCATACATACTGGGCTTTTGTAATAGTTTTAACCAGGTAAGACTGGTCTTTGTAGCAAACTGAATTGGCTACTAATATATAACTGACCCAGTAGCTCTAAAACCCCTTATCTGCCTCATTTTTTGCCTATTAGACTAAGCAGTCTGTGATCAATACAAAGGAAGAAATGTCTCTATTTTTTCTTCTCCTGAATAAGGTCAACATGAGTAAAGCCTGCAGGGTTTGAACTGTCTTTGAGTAGAAGGAATGTGTTCCCTCTTCCAATACAAAGTACTGTACATATAAAAAATAATTTCACACTTACCACATACATTAACTCGAAAACTCGGGGAAAACATTGTTTCAGTGGAGGTAGTCAGTGCTAGCGAGAAACAAATGATAGTTTTGAGTGTATCACAGCTACCAGTGACCAAAATGAGAGAGCTTAGCACCTTGCCGGCAGCAGTGACTTTCCAGTACTTTCTGTCTACTTATGTGGATAATAGATTATTGTACTTACCTGGATATGCTATAATACTTGATGTGCCATTTCCTATTAAAAAATTATTTTTCTGCTGAGCAAGATCTGCAAAGTCTACATTCTCTTGTTTGTCTTTCATGCCAAAGGGTAGACACTCTGGAATCAAAGGTGCTGAAGATCCTGAAACTGACAGCAGAATCATTACTGTCCTGTTTTTAAAGGCTCCTTGTTTCCAAAAGTTTCTAAAAACAGAAAAGGTTTTCTCAAAGCTACTTATCTTTCTTTGTATGTTCTAGGCAAATACTACCAGCTGAGAGTTTATGAGTTCATAGAATCACTTGAGAGCCACAGAATCCATTAAACAAACCGTTAAAAGGATGATGAATGGGAAATATAAAGGATTACCCACCTTTTAGTGACCATTGTGTCTTGACAGTCAAAAAACAAAGTCTATTAATATAAGGCACAGTACACAGGGCAAAGTCTGTAAATGTATGGACCACAGATCCTCCAGAAGAGAAAACGTGTAGAAAATGTATGTATCCACTACATATCTGAATTAATTTTTACCATTCTTTGCACTGTCTTTCTCACAGAATTGTACAATACAAATGTACAAGCAGCTAGCAAGCGTCCTCCCTCTGAACTTGCACCAGGGAATTTTTTGTTGATGGAGTGCTTGCAACTCAATCACCCATAGCCCCGAGTTTCTGTGGGTGTGACACAATTTCTTATGATACTTTGTGCTGCCTCAACTAGCTTCAGATACTCCAAGACTTCAAACTTATGCAATTGTTTTTGATTCCTTTCCAGCACAGATTTAACAGCAAAGACTATTGGACTGTGAGTCTTTGTCATGAGCACTTTCCAGTATACCTTGCACACCCTCTGCTACACAACATGATCAAAACAAGGTGACTATACAGCCCATCACTTGGATTAGTACTTGCTTTTTGTGAACAAAATTCCACACTAGATTTTGCTCTACTATTGCTAATACACTAATAGTATATATATCACTTCAAATATAATTACCTAGCAGCCCTTTACAAACACCTGAATGAGAAAGAAATTGAAATTAAACACAAGTTTATTAATGAAAAATTTGTGATTTCATATTCTTAAGACAAATAGATAATTATTTAGATAAGTATACATTAAATAACTCTGTTCTGTTTTTTAATCAAACAGTATTTCAACAATTAAACGGAAGATTCATTCTATTTCATTATGGCAATGCACTTCAAATTTTCCTTGAATACTTTCATTGTCTTAGTGGGAGCAGTTTTAAGTGCTACATTGAAATGGCTGCCATATTTGGTTTTTCTCCACCATTGTTCATGGTCAACAACTGGACTTACAAGGTAAAAAAAATCACCCTGTACAAGAGTGCACAGGCATAGCTGTCCTGTACATACCAGGAATTACAAAACTTCTTCCCAGTGCATTGATAGCGGGAACAGAAAAGGACATGTGCTGGTGAGTTAGCGAGGTGGAGCTAGCTGGATGGCTGCTGAGAGGCATAGCCAAGAAACTGCCATTCCTTGTAGACACTGCAGGGGCATCCACTTGGAAAAAAAGAAAACAGGAGACAAAAAGAAATGGAGAAAGTTATTTTATGGCTAGCAACTAAGTGGGCCAGAGGAGAGGTCTTTCAAGAAGCGGTCAAATGGGAAGGGAGGCTTACATGTAGTACGTGATTTCATTTGCTTAGTGAAAGTTTCTTATATATTAATTGAGATATACTTTGCTTTAAACTGGTCTGCTGGTTTCCCTGGTGTTGCCACACCCTTATTCTCAGAGCTGGTTGTGTTGCTGCCTGTCTAGCAGCAACAATCAAGTTTATATTTAATCACTTCCTGTGGTCTAATGGTTAGTCAAGAGATACAAACCTGTAGTTTGGGTAGGATGTTTTTACGTTGTCTATCAGAAACTGATGTGTTATTATAGAAATCTCTATTTTTTTACTGTGGTCTATATATAAACAAGCTTTTAAAGGTGCTTTTTGGTTTGTGTGTAAATAAGCACATAAAATTCCCACATAATTTCCTATCTGAGAACCACTGTGTTACTAAGATTTAAAAGATCAAGTACTGTTATAGCTCCACCTAGCCACAAAAGATTAGGCCAATCTGAAGTTTAATTTCGTTCAACTCCTTTGAAATATTTTGGGTTTATTACTGAACTTTAGTCCACATTATCCTCTTCACTGTAGAGACATTATTTTTTGAAGAGGTAGTCTGTTTGCCTTTTTAAGATCATACAGTGACACTCATTTTGTAATAGGGAAGATTAATTCTGATTTTGTTGTGTAGCTCAAATTTCTGTCAATAAGCTTTTTTTTTTTTTTTTTTTTTTGGCCTCAGTACTTACACTGTCATCTATATTTAGTCCTTCCACCAGCACCTTTGTTGGGTCAGTTAAAGTGAAGAGAGTGACAGTATTCTCAGCACTTTCTGAAAAAGGGTAGGTGAAGCTTTACAAAGTATGTTAGCTCTGCCATGATTCTGTACACCACAGACTAGAATGCAAGCCCTTTTGGTGAGGTGTTTTACATTCACTTTATTTATTTTAATCAGGAACCGATGTGCCATTTCCCTATCAAAACTCTCTTTGTTAGCATGGCATTAACGTAAGCTTTAAAAAGTGCCAAATTTGTAAAGGAATTTAAACAGATAGGCAATAATCTGCCTTTAATACCTACTAATTGCCTAGAAATTTAACTGCATTTGAATAACCTAAAACCAGCAAGGACCAGTTCATGAGGAAGTCTGTTTACCTTTCCAAATCCATCCAGCTGATTCTGCTCAATCTCTTGCCAGAAATCCACATGAACACTGGAAAATCAGTTCGGGTCACAGTCCCCTGGCTGTATGTGCCCTGGCTGTGACTTTTATTCAGACTAAACCAGTACTTAGAAGCTGCAGGCCTCAGGTGTGCTGAGGTGCAGTCCCAGGATCCAAGCTCCATCTGGATGGCTCTCTAGGTGGCAAGGTACTTTTGGCTACCTGTCCCAATACATAAAAGGCTATGGAGTTTGGTGCAATCAGAGCTTCTCTCAGGAAGCCTGAGAAACACACAAGGATGCATATAGCACTTCAAAACACGGTATATCTTCATTCAGAGGTAATTGCTTTCACATTTTTTGAAAGAGTATTTTGCTGCATTAGCTGTATCTGAGATGCTCATTTAGCCTATAGCTGGGTTAAGAACTTGAACACTCATTTACTCTGGGGAACAAGTTACAGCTTGTGTGCTGGCTGCAGTTACTGCCTTGTGGATGCTCTGAGAGCATGCAACACCTAGAAATTACCCTTTCTCCAAATTCTTACTTTGGTGTAAAGGACTGTAGAATATGGACTGGTCCAAGAAGCAGTTTCTTCACTGTTATTTTTACTAGGATATTTCACTGTATGTTTGGAAGGTGTCACACTTAAGCCATAGTTTGGCATTTCCTGCCAAACAAAATTTTGATTCTCTTTTGTTGTCACATAACCCATAATAAACAAAAAGTGTACACGATAAGCTATGAAGATTGCCATTGGTCTGCTTTCTGCCCTCAGATGAGTTTAGAGGAGTTCAGCTGTGTCTCTGTTGATGCAAAGGACATAATTTTTCTATTGCCCAACAGAAATCTGTGCTTTTGAGGCATAAGGATCCTTCTGTCTCCAGACCACAGGACTGTAATCAGTCCTAAAATGAACATCTTAATACCTACTGATAAGAGATCATTGATTTCTTGCATCATAAATTAGACTGAGGTGTATAATAAGAGGTATATGATTGTACAGTTATTTCTACCCTACTGGAAGCACTGAAACATGAAAACACACCTCTGTGTTATATCATCATATCTACAAGAACAGACTTTCTCTAGAAGGTAGAGCCACAACATTTAACAGAGGAAGGCACTATGGAACAAAAGACAACATATGTTCAATAACCTTTTACTGTTCAGCCAATATCTTACCAATTTTCTTGTATTTGGGTTCTGAAACATCAGCACAACTCTCTATGGAGCCTAAAAATGCTGAAAGAAAAAAAAAAGGTGATATTAAGTGACAGAAATGGAATCCAGTTTGTCATTTTTAAGTGTCCATTGTGGAAACTAATTTTAACTTTTTAAAGTAGAAGGAGATGCTAGCACTTTCAATTCAGCTATTTCAGAACTGCATGAGTCCAATATATTAAACATGAATGTGAATAGTCTCATATTATTTTACAATACTGAAGTTTGAATTGGGCTTCAGATTATTATTTTTTTTTTTTTTGCCACTAATCAAACATTTTTGCAGTTCTTGCTGTTAAAAAGGGAATAGTTCAACTAAAGTTCAACTAATGCTTGATAAGCTACAGATATACTGAAAACAAAATTAAAATTTTCACATGGATGACAAAAAAAAGGGGGAAGAAATATAACACACTTAATGTTATGTTAGAGGACAACAGATTCTGCAAATTATGACGAATGTGCTGGGGTGAGATTTTACTCCCAGCCCATAGAGGGTAAACAAAGTCAGAGGAAGCACATCTGTTTATGTCAGTGAAGAACTATAGGAGGAATATACTGAGGCTGCTTTTAAAATCAAAGTACCCTAATGCATATTTGGAATCCAAACACTACAGACTTTCAAGCTCTCACCATTTTTTACTTACTTCTTTTGTGACATTTCTGCATCTTTACATCAGTAAATATCTCAGTGTTTTCAGCAGTCATTTCATCCAAAATAAGGCTCCCTGCTAAAAAGGTGAAATATTGCAAATGTCAACCTTTGTTCTCCTAGAAATATTCCAGGAGGAGGTAAAAGGAAAAGAAAGATACCAGCAGAAAGCAAACATGCTCCAAATAAAAGATGGAAACCAAAAATCATGCAGTAAAAAATATCCAAATCTATACAATTTAGAAAGCCCTCAGAACTCTGGCCAAAGACTCTCTCACTGTGTGACATTAATCTACTGTGGCAAATTCAGTGGCTACTAAAACACAAGTACTTCTCAATGCTCTAATGACAAGCAAAGGATTAAACATCACAGCTGATTCACAGATATATTTTTTGTGTGATCTCAGTATTACTGAAGTTACTTGCTCATTTTGTATATGAAAATGATTAGTTCCTTTAGATGTAGAGTAAAAGGTTCTGAACCATTTATATATGTTGTGTTGTAAGAGCTGTGAAGTTATCTATACCAGTCTTCTACAGGCAAAGACATAAATACTCATACTGTATCTCATTTCCTCTAAGATAAATATGAATATTGCCATTTGGTGTAACCAACCCCTCAAATTCTAAACACAACAGGGAGCAGAAAAAAACATTTAAAGCCACATAGGTTTCTTGTAGCCAGAATTAATTGTCCTAGTTATGGTATTACCTTTAGTAAGTTATTCCAAAATACTTTCCCCAAGTGTAAAAGAGGATGTGCAGATATTGTGTGAATTTTTTTCGATCTACAGATTTCCCAGCAGCCACACATTAAATATATACTCTAAAATAGCAAACAACTGCACCGCAGCCAAAACAATGATTTTGTACAACAAGCCAAGTGATTATCCCTGGTTAAGCACTGATATGAAGAAATCCTTTACTACATGTATGTTATACCATCACTGCTTTGATCAGGGAGAGAAGTAAAATCTGACACGCCTTCTCAGGCAACTTTGTGCATCCTGGACAGAAACAAGGGTGCATGAACTGTATTTGTATGCATGATATTTCCTCTTGGTGGCTCAGGCTTCTTGAATACATGTCAATATGTGTCAATTGCTCAGAATAAGTCTGATGGTGCTTGAGAGCCTATATAGCACTAGGCAGTCAAGCAGTAAATACGCTATTGCTTTGATGAGGTGACCTGCAACTTGGTCAGAGATACAACTGCTCTCTTTGAGAAAATCCTTCAAAATACAGAAAATCCTTGGAGTTTTTCAGGACACAATTCCCAGGTGGAAGAAGGAGGGAGGTGGAAGAGGATACCAGGTGACAGAAACCCTACTGGTATTCTGATTGTGGAGATGAGGAACAATGTAAGATGTTAGGTAGAACACTGTCATGGAGAAAATTAATTTTATTCACATAAATCTTACCAAAACTATCTTCCACTTGCTTCTCCTGCTGATCTTTGAGCACATATTCTGCTAATTCAGCTACCAAAAAAAGAAAAAAAGGAACACAGTAACATCATAGTAAATTGCACAGCAAAACTATTGTAGGTTTACTTCATTAACAGAATTCTCCAGTATAAGTGAAATTAAAGAGTTAAAATAATTTTTTCTTGTAAATCGTTGCTCAGGAAACAAAGAACATGAGAAAGAAGAAGTGGAGACAGGAAGTGTTAAGCAGAAGGATCCATTAATAGAGAGATTTTCCCCTGACAACCACAAACTGTTGCGCATGTTTCCTCACAACTCACAGGTTTAGGTACCACGTAGTGGTAACAACTTACTATGCATGAGGACACTTGAATATATGCCACCACTTTAGAGCAAAAGTAGAATTTGTAAGAAATAGATATATCAAGTAAGTAGAAAATAATGACCATGTTGACACCAAGCACTTAAAAAAAAAGTTTTCATACCTATTCTAGCATAAGCTTCTCTGGCATTGGAAGAGGGATACAACTCATCCCCATTTTCATCATTTTCCACTGTACACAGGAAATCCATATTATTCAACTGATCATAGTTGCTGGCATCAATTTCAGAATCTAGAATGAGAAAGGAGTTAGCATTGGGTTCAATGGATACCATAGCCAAAGAAAAATAACAGAAAGCAGGACATGCAGAAAAGGCAGATTTAGTGCTTCAGCATACAGCTTTGGCTTTTTGGTACATGTTGGCTACCTAAGAACAGAACTGAACTCTCAGTAAACTTAGTTACCCAGAAATCAACACTTTTGTTAAACTCTGAGGATCCACCTCTCCTAGTAAATAAAAATGTTTCAGAACCCATTCCATGACACTATGGCCTATAGACATGGCCTGGACTCATCCATACTATTAAACCTCTTTAGTCTTCAGTATGTGGTGATACCATTCAAATTCCCTCTTCAGGGTATTTCTGGGTCCATGCTAGCCACAGCTCTGCAGCTAGAAATTGCCTGGGAAAATACCAGTTGGCCAAGACAAAAAGCATGTCGGACTATATTAGCACCTTAACAATGGAGATGTCCTACTTTCCATAACCTGGGCAATGTCTTGACACTGCTTAATTTATCCATGTCTTCTCAGACAATGGGAAGGCTCAGAAGTATTCAAATCAATGAAACATCTTTGGTGTAGTAAGAGTTAGTCCTTTATCCCTATTTCAACCTACTTTCAGTCCCTGAGCAAGTGAGGCCATGGCAGTGCAGAAAAACTCCTGCAGAGATGTTAGTAATAGAAGTTGAGAGAGCAAAACTCAAACTGGAAAATAATTAATTACGTAGATGATTCCAGATTCTGGTGCTCAGTTTTGCATTGGTTTGCACATGCACCTGCTGACACTGGTCACTCAGGAAAGCAACAAGGATGTGAAATGATATCACTCTAATTTGGTAACTTTTTATGCCTATGTGACACATAACTATAGACTTCATATCTGGTATACACTAACTTGTGTTCTTCTTTTATTGCCACTCTCAACCCATAGTCCAGCTCATTTTTTCAAACAAGCTCAGCTATTGCTCCACAACACAGTCAGCAGCATAGACACACTCTCATACCTTTATGCCAACAAACTCAGGAAGAATAGAACATTCCATAATGCCCACACCAGGTCAGGAGCAGAATTTGAAAGCCAAAGCCAACCTTCCAACCTGCTTAGCTGTAGCAACTTGTATGTAAGGAACTGCCACCTTTCCACCCTGGTCTTTCTGCTTTCTCCGTCACAGAATAAAGAAATTATTGGTTTGTGCTCTCAAAAGCTGTAAAACAGCATCTGCTAATGCACATCTATTGTGTTGGTGCCTTAGGATCTCAGCTGGAAATGAAATGAAATAGTTTGCTTGCAGTTAGCTTGCTGGCTTGGCTTCCTATTATCATAGAAAGGGATCTTTAAAGATCACGGTTTAACTTTTAGGTCGTCCTCTGTGGAACTATGAGTTGGACTAAAGGATCCTTGTGGGTCCCTTCCAATTGGAATATTGTATGATTCTATGATCACCCAGTTCCAACCCTTGCCATGGGCAGGGATACCTCCCACTGGCCTTGAACACTGCCAGGGATGGGGCATCCACAGCTTCTCTGTGCCTCACTACCAGTGCCTCACTACCCTCATATGAAGATATAATTTCTTCATTATATCTAATCTATATCTACTCTCTTCTAGTTTAAAACTGTTTCCCCTTGTTGCATAACTACACACACTGGCAAAGAGTCTCTACCGATCTTTCTTGTAGGCTCCCTTTATATTTTGGAAGGCTGCTATAAGGTCTCCCCAGAGCCTTCTCTTCTCTAGGCTAAAAAATAGCCCTCAGATCATCTTTGTCACCCTCCTCTGGACCCACTAACAGTCCTGTGTTTTACTTGTGCTGGGGACACCAGATCTGAACACAGTACTCCAGGTGGGATCTCACAAGGGTGGAGCAAAGGTGGAGAATCCCCTCCCTCAACCTTCTGGCCACACTTTTTTGATGCAGCCCAAGATTCGATTGACTTTCTGGGCTGCAAGTACACATTGCTAGCTCAAGTGAAGTTTTTAATCCACCAATACTCCCAAGTATCTCTCCACAGGGAAGCTCTCCATCCATTCATCCCCCAGTCTGTACTGATGGTTGAAATCGCCCCAACTGGGGTGCAGCACCTTGTGCTTGGCTTTAAATACATGGTAATTTATGGAAGGAGTCCCTATTTTATATATAGATAGTCACAAAGTTATCATATTGTAAAACCAAGTGTCTGTTGCATTTAGTCCAGCCACCATGATAACTGCCATTAGATGGCTACTTAATCCAGAGGAGATGGCAATGAATTACAGCATGACAGCTAAACTATTCAAGGGCTTTTTAGTGTATTACTAACCTGCAAACAAGTCACCCTCTTCATTTCCAGATGGCTTAGGGTCTAAGAGAGTAAACAGATGCACTGGATCGATGTCACTGTGCAGCAAATCAAGATAGCCATTTTCACACACCAATGCTGAATCCATGATTTGTCTCTTGCTGTCTGAAATCAAATCACAATACAATTAGCTATGATAAAAGTCAACACTTCTGTCAACCAGAATTACAAGTCTGCTGCTGTGGCTTTCTGTTGACCACAAGGCATTAAAATCTTAATGCTGTGGAACTGGTACTGATAAAAAAACCCTGAGTTGAGTTTTAACCCTGAATTACTTAAAATCCAGTTTGCAGTGAGACCTTTCAATTTTTTACCCAAATCAGGGGAGTGGGATACTGCAGTCTGACCATCTGGGCCTAAAGCTCCTGGGAATAAATTATAACTTCTGTAAATTCATCAGTATATAAGTGGTGCAAGCACAGACTCAGCAGGTACTGGGGGAATGAGAAGACTGCTGTGAAGATGATGAAAGAAGAATCCCATTCTGTACTGGTATGACAATTTCTTCTTAGGGCCAGCAGCTTCTGGCTGGGATGCTATATCCCAGTTCCTGAGACCTGCAGGTAGCACTAGGAGACATCTTCTCAGCACAGCAAAGAACAGTAAAAGATTGAACAGCTGCTTCATAGAATTCTTCCCTAGACCTTATGGCTGATTGTGTATGGTCAACTTGAGAATTCACTTCTGGTAACAGGGCATTCACTGCAACTGTGGAATTTACCACAGTTATTTTAAAATCCATTTTCTTTCCAAACTTACCAGTATCTGTTGGCACCAGACAAAAAATTATTCATACTACATACATCTCCAGAACTCATGTGAGTACTTACTCATGAGCTAAGAATTGCTATAGTGTTTCAGAGTACCACACAGAACCCAGACAATTCTCACTGCTCTAACATGCTCCCTGCTGCAGCCACCAGTGTTTATATGGGCTAAGAACTGCTTAGGTTGCTGCAGCTATATTTTTTGATAAAGTTTCTCTCTTCCTCCACTTCATTTTCTTCTATTACTTCCAATTACTGCAGGAGGCACCAGAATAAATTCAAACACTCCTGGATATTCCGTAAGTAGTGTAATAACTGTACATGTTGATTATTCATCATCTTTATCAAACTATTTCCAAAACAAATATTGGCTTTTCAGTATTTACAGATCCTTGATATGAATGCTACCTGGGCTGATGATCCCAGTCATTAACTCCACCATAATACCCAGATGCCGATGTGAAATGGACAACGGGCAAATTTTCCAGTCGGTATTCTGGCCACAAACTGCAACCATGCGAAGCTTCAGATTGGCATCAACAACCGTGTTTTGCAATGAAGGATACTTATAATACATCTCTCAAATATTCTGCCTTTAGCAGAATGCCACTGATGTCCCTGGTTGCACACATCTACTTTGCCAAGGTGGCAAATGTGGAGCAACCTGCTGGACCATCAAGCCTACCTGCAACAGCAAAAATAAATGCAGCTCTGACAAAAGGAAGCAGGCAGACCTAGTCACACTGCCACCATCTGCTTTGTTATGAACTTATCCTCATTCCTCTCACAGCCCTATGTGGGGTTGTCCCTTTGTAGAGCTTGGAATTTGACCTCTCTGCATCCTGCCAGAGAAGACATCAGAATCTAGAGCCAAACCTTAGGACGGGCAGTGGACATAGTGAGGCCCCACTTGTAGGAGTGACCTACAGTAAGGTAGTTCCCCTTTTTCATGTTGTGTGGCCTCGTTATGTTACCAACATCACAAAATTTTGATGTTATTGCCTGCCCTGCTATAAACGGAAAGCAGAAGTTGACAAACCTTTGTGAGAACCAGGAATGTGGGAAATTTTCAATTTGCTGCTGCATTTTACATTGCCATGTTCTGTGTTGAATTAACAGAAGATCTAAACACAGTCAGGCCTTTCAGAATACCAGGTTTCCACACTGTGAATAACGCTGTTGAAGCATTACCTCTGATTCAATGTGATTTTGGGGTTAGAGACAGAGAACTAATTAGCAGAAGCTCGTAAGTTACATGGTCCTGGGTGACCTGCTCCAGGTGGCCCTGCCTGAGTAGCAGGGTTGGAGCAGATGACCTCCAGAGATCCTCTCCAACCTTAACCATTCTGTGATCCTGTGAAGCTGTAAAGGGAATGCAAGACAAACAAATTCATTACTCCTTCCAAGTTCAGCAATTAGTAAAGTGCTTGATTACAGCAGTTGAAGAAAAGGGTAAGTCCTATGGATAAAGACTACATAGGCCTTCTTAGTCTTCATGGAAATGGAAAGTTTTATTTAACTCATAATCATAAGAGCTTTTGTTATTTTAAAGCTTTCTTTCTATGCCATTTCCATGTGATTAAATATATAAGTAATGCACAATATTTTGCATTACAAGGTCAAGGAGTCAGGAAGCAGCCAAGAGGAATTCTAGAGATTTCCACCAGCTAGACAGGTGAAAATTAAAAACTAAGAGGTACTATAACCCAGCAGCACAGGAATGAGAAAAAGGTAGCCTTCTACCTAGGGAAGAATGAAGACTGCTACTCTTTTAAAAATGAAAAACTTAAATATTTCTCTTTTTTGCTTCTGTTTACCTTTTTTTTTTTTTTTTTCCTTCATTGCATTGGGCTTGACATAAATGTACACACAGCTGCCTTTCTATTGACTACACTGGATTTTGGATGCTGTAATTTTTTTCTTTAGCTGAACCAAGAAATTCTTATTAGCAGCTGTGCTGCTGTGTTAAAATGATGGTGGGACCACTAGTAGCACTTTGTCCAAGGCTGCAGGGAAAAAGAAAGGAGTTTAGGAAAGATTTCTACATAACGGGAGTGACAGAGGCAAACGGGATTGTGCCCCAGGGACAGGGAGTGTTTGGCTGCAGGTTGGAACTAAAGCACAGAAAACAAAACCTGACATTACTAAGCATGTTTACAACAGCAATTGCTTTCCCATTGCTTCCCCTTTTTTTTCTCACTGCATCCTACTGAATCCAGCAGCCCACTGTCTGAGACCACAGGGGAATATGTTCTCTATCTTTCAGACACTTTCTTGGTTGTTTCCTACACAATTCTAATTTAGCTTACTGATAATACAGTCCCTTTGGGGTGCCATGCAATGCTGCCAAAATGTGTATATGGCACACTTTCACATCACAGGACTAAAAAGTGTCACTGCAGTCCCTGTGAATTGAGGTTTGAGCGTCGTAGTCCCTGTGTTAGAGCTGTGACTGCTGCTCTCAGTCAGCTCTTGGGGGAACAACAGAGACCTTGCATCACCTGGGATGCCAGTGCTCTCATTTGCGGTCAGCATCTGTGCACAAAGTGGAAGTACTGGGTGGAGTTAGACAGGAAGAACTTCCCAATGTATTTCCAGGCCTTTCAGAAAGTTCAATCCTTTGTTGCATGGACCCTTGTTAAAACTATTTTTTGTGTCTTTAAATATTGAAGTGAAACCTCCTTCCCGCAGCAGTCTATATATACACTCCAGCTCCATCATTATATGCAACAGACCCGTGTTCCCTTTGCATTACCTCTACAATGATTCAGCACATAGCTGTTACAGCAGGGTTTCTACACAGGATACACTTGTGTTAATGCTGTATTCTGCTCATACAGCACAATATGATTCATTTGCAAGACTCTTGGTGGTTTTTGTTCAGTGCTATTTCAGAGCACAAGCAAAACCATAAGAATTAACAATGCTGGAAAAGTAGTAAAAGAAATAGTGAGCATCGCCACACTAGGACAAAGAATCCAGTTGAAGAAGCAGTAGGTGTTCACTTAAACACAGACAAATCTTGAGAGTTAGATGGGGCATTTTAGATTTCAAAAGATAAAGGGAATGATTGTGATTTATCATTTGGCCCCAATAATTTGACACCAAATAATGAATTCTGCTACTAACTAAAACCAAATGGTAATTAAGAGAAAGGAGAAGGTTTATACAAAGGCAATAATGTCAAGTTTTCTCCAAAAAGGTGGTAGATACTTCTGAAGAGATTGTTAGGGGGGTTCCTTTCCCTAACTCTGTTGACAGCTGAACTAACGGGTAAGAAAGCATTCTTCCCACGAGTATAGACATTAAGAAAAAAAAATAATAATAAAAAAGTAATTTCAGGAACAGAGGAAACCCCCCTGCAATTTAATTTTTATACCAGTTCGGGAAGCTGAGGGTAATTCCTAGCAGGACAGTAGTAGTGCCAGGTAAATCACACATTTCATAACTGGAGGATGACATAACATTACTACTCCAAATCTTAGGTTACAGAAAGATGAGAGAGTGGGACTGTCATAAAGACAGGAGGTTAAAACAAAATCACACAAATATTACTTTAAAAATGTTATTATGTGCTACACTTAGGATGAATCTGAGTTAAGCAAGGTGACAGAAAAAATAAGCACTATCGAACTATCTAAATATACATTTCAGTGAGACACTGTTACTTAGAGCTAAAAGCTCAATAACATCAGCCACAACTTTCAAGACTTTTTTCTTTTTTTCTTTTAACAACTTTCTCCTGATCTGCTCTATTTCTCTGCACCCCTTGAGGGTTACTGTGCCTGTGTGGTCCATAACCCACAACAGAAACCAGCAGGCAGGGTCATGGTTCCTGGGTTTTGCTCCACGTGGTGTTTTGGGGTGATGCTCTCTGGGATATGGGCAGGTCATCAGCAGCACAAGTCCCCTCCATCCTACAATAGCTGTCTCTCCTCTCCCCATGTCCATCGCCAGCAATTCCTCTGCTCCACAAGCAACAGCTTTTTCTTTCAGAGAAGGTCTGATCTTAAACTGTGGATATCAGTGCTCAAACTATATTTAGCTTTGAGAGTTTGGGTTTCTGTTTCAGATCTGTGAAAAAGCTATGTCTGAAAGCATGTTCATCTTTTCCTGTTGTATGACATGATTTAATAAAAGACACTACTTTTACCTACAGAATGTACTTGGCCCATGCAGTATTGTTACTTTCCATGGGTTTTATAGTCTGAAATGAAAGAATAGAGATGATGCCAGAAAAAAAAAAAAAAAAAAAAAAAAAAACAAAAACACAGCACTATATCCTGTCTTATTCCCCTTTGTCTCCTTTAGGTGAGTTTAAAGAAGTTGTAAATATTAAGTAGAAGGATTTTCTGCCTTTCAATGAACTTTGCTGTATGGTGACCAATACAAATTAAAAACAAAACCCAACCAGACAAAAAACAAAAGTCCTGCCTGGGAGATAGCCCAAAGCAGGCAGACTGATCATGCGCTGTCCTGCAGGTGCCATAGCTGGGAAAATATTCAAGAGCAGAATCTGCCTTCTGAAGCCAGCATTGCCTCTGGTGTCACAGCTGTGCTCATCTTGCCCACCTCAGCAGCGAGGTGATATAAAGTGGTACAGTAGACACCTTGCCTTCTTTTGTCAGACCAACTACCTTTGCATTCAGAGACTTTTTTCAAGACAGAACCTCAGCCCTCCTAAATCAGAAAATTTTCCTGCCAGAGCTCTAAGACTGGAAACAAGCCATATTTTACTAATGCTCCACGGTTTCACTTTCAATACAAGCAAAATCTGTACAAAGAACAAGTGCATTCCTCTCAAAATCTGAAAGAAATTATAACAAGCTTTCAAGCAATTAACAGGGCTGGGCACAAAACAAAATCGCAAACAAAATGAAAAGTCTCCAAAACTTCACCCACTCAAATGCAGACTTCATCCCACAAATACTTCAGGACCAGATACTGACACACCGCTGTTACCAATACTCACAGCATCTATAAGACAGATTTACCATGACAAAAGCACAGCATTCAAGAATTGAGGAAAAACTGACCTTAGGAAAGCAGACGGTTCCTGTTCCTTCACTCCGGATTCAGCACCAGAAAAACAGGAGAACTGCTGTCACTGTTTAGGGCTCACAGAAAGTAACAGCAGAAAGGAGGAAATGAGCCAGGCCAGTCACAGCAGAAATGCTAGAGGCTTAAGGGGAATTCCAAAGAGGAAAACTAAGAAGAAGCTCCCTTCTGGCAGCCCCTGTAGAATAAACGTGGGTAACCTGTCGCTAGCCACAGTTAAGAAGAGCCTGTGCTTCTTACTCCATAGGAGCGGAATGATTTATTCGGATGGAAATTGGATGGGTGTCAATGGTAACAATTTTCAGTGCCCTTCAGAATGCTCTTTGTGGTTTTATTCTGGTTCAAACCTGTCCTAAAGTCACGCTGTTAAACAGTCCATCAGTAAGAATAAAGCAAGCAGCATGCAAACACTCTTACCTTGCAGCTTCGTGTGCTCAAACAAAAATGAAAGTACCTTTCACACATTCATAAGCTCTGCCAACTCAGAATTGGTTTGCTCTCTTCTGCAAGTGTTTTTTGCCATTGGTCCAAAATGACGTACAATATTCTGTGAAATGTAAAGCTTGTCTGGCTTACATATGCTGTTCAGAGTTTGCTGGTATCAACATGCGGCAGACAACATTTATTCATTTAATGAATCTCAGACTGAGTCACACCTTTGCAGTGCCTATTTGGCTTAAGACACCTCCTTTTGAAAGCCAACTTACCTAATGAGTGTTCCTACCATGATACTTACAGCTGCTTCTGTGTGTCTCTGCAACCCAGTTTTCCTACTATTTTGTTGTTGTTGTTTTTACTATGCATAGACCTACACAAATTAGAAAATACTTATGATTCTATTCTCAAATGATCAAATATTTCTTCTAGTATTATTCCACCATCAACAGTTTATAACAAAATTCCGAAGTATGAAGAGGGAAGGAAGTGGGATTTGATGAAGTCAATGTCTTCCTAGACTCGTGAGGTAAAATTTTGATCAGCCACTTGGTAACACTGGATTCTGCACAAGGCAGCATGTCCTACCAACAAAGTGGCTGTTGACCTAAGCTTTCTCCCTTTGCAGAGGAGCTCCACTTCCACCAGCTTCCATGGAAACATGCTCACAAGAGGTGATGTTTCCTTCCTGGGAGCAGCTGATCATAACACAAATTTTGCATGGAATACCCCGACAACAGATAATTGTTAACCCTGTTCACAGCACAACGCCACAAGTTATAAGCTCCTTTACCAACCCTGCAGCCAGATTTCTTTATCAGCTTCTGAGTCTGTAATCCCATGAGGTAAGCGATTTACTTCATGGATGACAGTTTGGGGAACAAAAGAGTTCAGCTGTTTACTGTGACTCCAGTTCACACAAACTACAGTAAGTAGTGGTTGTCCACTTTTTGCACAACAACCACAGCTGATTAGAAACAGCAGAAATGAATGGATGGAGCAAATCAGAATACTGTTTCATCTAGTGGACTAGTCTATAATGATGGTCTTAGAGTGTAAAGCAGACTGGAAAACAGGAGGCTATGAGAGCCAAGAACTAACTGGCTGAACTCCTCAGATGACCATCATCTTCTGTGCTTCAGTTTTTGCTGATTCAAAACAAAGAAACACTGCCCTACGGCAAAAGGAACAAGCAGAATATACCAATAGGTATTGAAAGCACCACAAAACTGATGTCAATGATGCACTTTGCAAGAGAAGGACAGCTGGGGCTTTCTCACCCAGAAATTTTAAACATCCTTTTCAAGTAAGAGAAACATCTGCAAAACTACGAAGTAGTAGTAGATAAACCTGATGGTATCAGTCTGTTCCTGACCCTAGCTGACTTTGCAGAGTGAAACGGTCATTGAACATATGTCTGAAAGTGAACAAATTGGAAAAGGAAAGTTAGAAAAAAATTTGCTTCAGGGGAAGGCTAATACAGTTTGAGCCTCTTCGCGATAAATTTGTCTTTGAAACCACTTTTTTTAAGTTCATCTCCATACTACAAAATCTAGAGAACAGTGACAACGATTGAACATGTGATGGAGGAAGACTAATGCTTCTTCTGATGCACTCTGGTTTCCCTCTGTTGTGTCTCAAATTCAAGCTTTATGAGAGAGGCACAGAGCCAGGCACAACAGCATCAAGCTCTTTGAATGGAGATTTCAGTTCCTACCATTACAAAAATGAGGAGTGGCTATCTTTATGTACACATCACGGATGTAATTAAAAACAGAAAACAAACTCTATATACCCTCAGTTTAAGTGTCACTAGCTATGATATTCTACATTTAAATATAATTTGTTGGCATTAATTTGACTGTAAGAACAGCACTAAGGTCTTCTGGTTAAGTATTTTTCCTCTCATGAATTATTTTAAGTTTTTCATTAGCACTTCTTCTTGTACTTTCAGCAATACCATGAGAAATAATGCCCAATGCTGTATTTTAGGAGAGGAAAAAGTTTGCACCCACAATGACGTCCGAAGTCCTTCCATCAGATTTACAGGATTATCTGGGTATTCTATTAAGTATTCTTTTATTCTCTTTT
The DNA here is from genome assembly GCF_964211825.1 of Aythya ferina. NCBI lineage: Eukaryota > Metazoa > Chordata > Aves > Anseriformes > Anatidae > Aythya > Aythya ferina. The sequence continues at coordinate 16,908,798 of NC_140314.1, read as the reverse complement.
TTGAGTTGCTTGGTTTCATAAAAGTACATCTTAATACTATGATTTAAGCTGGGGTGCTGTTGTTTCACATAAAATGGACCATGTTAGGATTGTCCCAGAACTACTCCTGTTCTTCATTACATACAACATTAATTTGTTGTATGTAAATTACATACATTATAAGGTCTCAATTTTTATGTCGCCTACTGCCCACTAAGAATCTCAGATTTCTTGAACCCAGCTTCATAAGTCTTTAAGTGCTTCCTGTCCTTAAGTTTGCAGAAGTCTGTTATAGACATTGTAATTTTTGTGCTTATAGACACCTGGAACTTGCAACAGAGTGCATTCCCCTCAGTACATGCTTGACAAATATAAGGGATTTCCCCACATCAGTTGTCAGGATGAACAAATCATCAAGAACAAATGCTGCTCAGACTATCAATGGCTAGGATGTCAGCTGAGAAAAATTGATCTTAGCATAGTCTCCTTAATCTATTTTGCATTTTGTGTTCTGCAAAAGATGGCAAAGAATAAGTCTTATTATGGCGTGACTATGTAAAGGGATATATGGGTGCTACCCCGAATGGGTGGATCTGCTTTAGCTGCTGTTGAATTACATTCTTTGCTTTTCTCTTCCTTACCTGCTCTCCACTGATGCACTTTGCACTATGTCACAATACAATCTCAATATGCAATAAACAAAAGTAAATCTTTAACAATGCAAAAAAGAAAAAGCTGATTTACCAGACATGTGCTTGGTTCCTGTTGGCTCATTATCTATGATGTTTTGAGGTCTACTGCCACAGAGGTTTAAACAAGAGTGGGGAATCAAAGTGTTCCAATACATGTCCCATTTCTCCACAAATGTCAGAGAAATCTTCCTTGCAAGGTCCTCTCTGTCTTTTTCATGGAGCAAGGCCTGATGGTACTCCTTGGATATCACATGTTCTTTCAGCATGAGGTTAAGCAATGCATGGTCATCAGAAGCTGTAGCACCTGAAAGAATCTTCCTTATTCTAGGCAGGATCTCCTTAAAAAGATTCATACTTGCAGCTGAGGATGCTTGAAGGAGGTCTGAGCAAAACCTGAACTGCTTCAATTAAAAGTAAAAAAATAAATAAATAATCTACTCAGTCAGCATGAAAAAGATGAAGTGAAAAAAAAAATGGTCAGAGACTTTGGCTTGCAGTAGCAGAGGTGTTTCCTCATTTCATTAAGCCTTTAAATAACATTTCCAAGAACAAATAGCTTCTTCATGAAATGACAAAACATCACAAATCTTCCAAGCATTCAACTCATAAAAGAATTTTCAAAATCAGCAACCTGATCAACTCAAAAAAATAACTAAAAAACATTTTTTCTATTAAAAAACGACTGTTACAGCTGTATCTTTTTCTCCCAGCAGAGCTGGAATGTAGATGCACTAGTGGACCCAGCTAGGTCACTGCTAAATCAGAACAGTACCAAAAGCTTCAGCACAAAACATATCCTCTGCAAGAGGTGTACGTTTAAAACTCAGAGACTTCAACATAGGATTAGAGATTCAGTTGTGAATTAATTTTGCTTTCACAAAAGTCAAACAAGTTAGAACCAGGGTAAAAACTCTGAGGTAGAAAATTATTCCAAATCTGGCTCTGGTTTCTGCCACATCTGAAGTTACGAGATTGAAAAAAGTAATTAGAAAAATTGGTCACGAGTACTATATATTCTTATTCAAAGGTAACATACTTATATTCCAAGGGGTGAATACTTTAAATTAAATTCCTTAAAGAGAAGTTTTAAAGTCCCCCAGTTCAAAAGAGCACCAAATCTTCCATAACAGTAACTCCAAATCTGCTACCACCTGACCCCTCACCTCAGCTCAAAACTAGGAAGAAATCTTTTTTAAAACTAGCTTTTTGAGTAATTTCTTGCTCTTCAAGAATAGGCAGTGTCTAATTAGAATGCTTCTAAAATTCACAAAATGTCTGACAATGGAAGGAGCCTCAGGGTCCATCCGCTCTCCCCTGCCCCAGCAGGGCCAACCTGAGCAGGGGGCCCAGGCCCATGCCAAGGTGGCTTCAGGAGATCTCCAACGAGAAAACTCCTTGACTCTGTGGGCAACCTGTGCCAGGCTCTAGCACCGGCACAGCACAGAAGTGCCTCCTGGTGCTCAGAGGGAGCCTTCTGTGCTCCAGTTTCTGCCCACTGCCTCTGGGCCTGGCCCTGGGCACCACTGAGCAGAGCCTGGCTCTGTCCTCTGAGTACCCTGCCTTCAGGGATTTGTAGGCATCTGTGAGATCCCCCTGAGCCTCCTCTTCTCCAGGCTGAGCGGGCCCTGCTTGCACAGCCTCTCCTCACAGGAGAGATGCTCTGGTCCCTCCATCATCATTGTGGCCCTACATTGGACTCTGTCCAGTATGTCCAGGTCTCTCTCATACTGGGAGGCTTAGCACAGGACCCAGGACTCCAGGTGTGGCCTCAGCAGTGCTGAGCAGAGGGGAAGGCTTGCCTCCCTCCACCTACAGGCTATACTTTGCCTAATGCAGCCAAGAACACCATAGTAAGTGCTTAACAGTGATTCTACTTTCTACTCAAAAGTTTCTACTTACTGATCTATATGGCATGTTGCAGCATCTTATGTTTGGGAGCTGTTTATGTTTAGGGAGGTGTTTTAGCATAGAAGACAGCAGTGGGTAAATAAACAATTACCCATTACTTTTCAGTTTACACTACAACTTTTTTTTTTCCTTTTTGAAAAACAAACAAACAAACAACAATGACAAACACAACAACAAAAACTTTGTTTTTAAATATCTGATGTTGGAGCAGAACATACAGCTTTAAAATGCATACTGGGGCAAAATTTGTAAGGCTGTTTGGGGGCTTACAGATGGATGGGAATCTTTAACATCCAGTCTGCTACATGGCTGCCTAAACAAGCCTATAGGCTACGTATGGGATTAAGATTGAAATATCTAACTACTTTTCTCATTATTTGCTTCTCAGTTTTACTACCTTGACTATTTCCATGATTTCTTTTCACCATCAGACACATTTCAAAGTGGAGCAATAATTCTACCTAGTTAGAAACAACACACTGACGGGAATTTGCTAATCTTTATAAAAGTTTGAAGTACACAACTGAAAACTCTGGTTTTCAGTTATAATGTCATGTTCTTTCCAAATGTTCATGTTTATGTTCAGTATCAGGAAATACATGCAAAACATAAGAAAAATAAGGAACCTCATTATCTAGCAGTACAATTGTGACCTGCAGTGCAGGTAGGTATCAAGTTTTACTGTAACTATTTAAATGGCAACCAAGACAAGCAAATTATTTTACTATATTTTATTATTATATTTTCCTTAGGGGAAAGTAAATCCCTTCAATTTCTTTTTTTTTTTTTTTTTTTTTTTTTCAGGCATGTTTTACTCATGCCAAATAATGGTTTTTTAAATGTATTTTCCTTTAAAGTTGCTGCCTACATTGATTCAAAACAGGAGAGAACATTAGTTCTGTTGAAGTATAAATAGTAAGACGGCCCTCTCTGCTTGGAGTAGTGCTGAAAAATAGTTTCCTTACTTTTACCAACATAAAGCTGCGCTGAATAAGATGCCTCCACATGTACATTATCATGATGTACATTATCATGATGTACATTATTATGGTGGACAGTCGGCTGAATATGAGCCAGCAGTGTGCTCAGGTGGCCAAGAAGGCCAACGGCATCCTGGCTTGTATTAGGAACAGCGTGACCAGCAGGGCTAGGGAGGTGATCGTCCCCCTGTACTCAGCTCTGGTGAGGCCGCACCTCGAGTACTGTGTTCAGTTTTGGGCCCCTCGCTACAAGAAGGACATTGAGGTGCTTGAGCGGGTGCAGAGAAGGGCAACGAAGCTGGTGAGGGGCCTGGAGAACAAGTCCTACGAGGAGCGGCTGAGGGAGCTGGGCTTGTTCAGCCTGGAGAAGAGGAGGCTCAGGGGTGACCTTATTGCTCTTTACAGATACCTTAAAGGAGGCTGTAGAGAGGTGGGGGTTGGCCTGTTCTCCCACGTGCCTGGTGACAGGACGAGGGGGAATGGGCTTAAGTTGAGCCAGGGGAGTTTTAGGTTAGATGTTAGGAAGAACTTCTTTACAGAAAGGGTTGTGAGGCATTGGAACAGGCTGCCCAGGGAAGTGGTGGAGTCACCATCCCTGGAAGTCTTCAAAAGACGCTTAGATGTAGAGCTTAGGGATATGGTTTAGTGGAGGGCTGTTAGCGTTAGGTTGGAGGTTGGACTCGATGACCTTGAGGTCTCTTCCAACCTAGAAAATTCTGTGATTCTGTGATATGAGTGGAGCACACATGGAAGGCAGATGAAAGCCTGCCTTGCAGAAAGTTGGAAACTGCTTGCTATTAGAGCAAACGAGAATGAGTTTACCACAGTTTGGTAAACACAGTCCAATCGCTTTTTAAATTCAGACAGGCTTGGTGCAGTGATTACGTCCCTGGGGAGCCTGTTCCAGTGTGCAACCCCCCACTCGGTGAAGAACCTCTTCCTGATGTCCAGCCTAAACTTCCCCTGCCTCAGCTTAACACCGTTCCCATGGGTCCTGTCACTGGTGTTTTCAGAGAATAGGTCACCTGCCTCTCCACTCCCCGTCGCGAGGAAGTTGTAGACCGCGATGAGGTTCCCCCTCAGCCTCCTCTTCTCCAGGCTGAGCAGGCCCAGTGCCCCCAGCCACTCCTCATACGTCTTCCCCTCTAGGCCCTTCACCATGTTCGTCGCCCTCCTCTGGACACTCTCCAACAGTTTAATGTCCTTCTAGTACTGTGGTGCCCAGAACTGCACACAGTACTCGAGGTGAGGCCGCACCAGCGCAGAGTAGAGCGGGACAATCACCTCCCTCGACTGACTAGCGATGCCGTGCTTGATGCACCCCAGGATACAGTTGGCCCTCCTGGCTGCCAGGGCACACTGCTGGCTCATATTCAACTTGCTGTCAACCACAACCCCCAGATCCCTCTCTGCAGGGCTGCTCTCCAGTGTTTTGTTGCCCAGTCTGTATGTATAGCCAGGGTTGCCCCATCCCAGGTGCAGGACCCAGCACTTGCCTTTGTTAAACTTCATGTGCTTGGTTATTGCCCAGCTCTCCAATCTGTCCAGATCTCTCTGCAAGGCCTTTCCACCCTCATCAGAATCCATAACTCCTCCAAGTTTGGTGTCATTGGCAAATTTGCTCAAAACACCTTCTAGTCCTACATCCAGATCATTTGTAAGGACATTTATAAAGGCCCTAAAATGGAGCCTTGAGGGACCCCACTAGTGACTATCCGCCAGCCAGATGTGGCCCCATTAACCACAACCCTTTGAGAAACACAGTAACACAGGGATGCCAGATTTCATTTTGTGGGCAAACAAGGAACTTGCATCCATGAGATAGTTTCCTCCAGATGTAGAAAAGCATGGAAATATCTTGTGATGCTTAATCACTATTACCACTTATGCATGAGGAAAGTAGATTTTCTGTGTTTCAAACATTAAACAGTTTCCACCCGCAAATGTACCCAGGGAACATCCTGCACAAAGAGGAGACTATAGGCTTTTCAACACAAATACATTTTTTTTTCCTGTTATACTTAGATTTGGGACAGATCCAAAGTGGGATTGCCTTCACACAGGTGTGAGTGTATAAGGATCTCAATCGATCCCTGTGTTTTACTCTTGCTATGTGTTTTCAGGATTCCCGGGTTTTCCAAAAATATATCCAAGATCATTTGTTGGGATGCATTTTTTATACAGCTGTCCCCAGCTTTGCTGGGCTACCGGCAAAGATATCAAGTACTAGAAGAACTCTGCCTTTGACTTTAAAAACTTTGACTTGTAGCTGTAAGCAAAATGAGCAGCAGGGGATTACAGTTACATGTTACATTAAGCCTTGAAAGCTTCACTTGACTTCTAGCACTGCTAATTTTCTATTTTGAAAAAATAAAATACAATACAATACAATACAATACAATAAAATAAAATAAAATAAAATAAAATAAAATAAAATAAAATAAAATAAAATAAAATAAAATAAAATATTTCTGCTTTTGTTTTTGCATTTGTAAAATTAAAAAATTCTCTTACTACCTTGACACCAGGTAAAATCTACTAAGGCTCGTGAGATACCCAGATGCCAGGTACTGAAGGCCGTACCCTTGCCTACACTAGTACACTTTCAGCTATATTACTGTCCCTGGGAAGACAGAGAAATTAATTGCCAACATTTTACTATGGTTATTTGGATTTCAAAATTAGCTGTAGACTACTATTTACTTAGAAGTGATACTTCCTCTCGATGCAGAGAAATCAAAAGCACGACTTCTCCTTTTTAAGTAACTTTCCTCTTTAAAATGTATCATAGCACAAACAATGTGTGTGAAAAAGAGAACTAAGTCAGAACGTGCATTTTTGCTATTTACTGCTAATGTTGCCACTGTTTAGCACCTTCTGTAGCTAAGGCAGAGCACTAGATTTCTTCTCCTTTTGACTTCAAGAGAAGACTACCACAATCATCCTTAAAAAGAGATACAGAGGCTATGCAGAATCCCATACCTAAATAGATAAGTGTGTCAGTTAAAGATAATTCTTAAAACAAGAAGGGAAGCTGTGCCACTGAATACACACATTCATCTGTGAAGCAAAGAAATGAAATGCTGATGCCAGTATACTACACAACTTGAATCATTACAATCAGAAAACATGGAAATTTGCTGAATAGACTTTTCAGTCCATGAAAAATTGTTCAAGCAACAGTATATTAGTGCTATGATTAGCCTGGAAAAATAGGGTTTCCCCCCCAAAATGTGGTATTGAATCCACTTTATGGCCAGTGACATAGCTGACTGGAAAACCAGAAACAACAGCTCACTCAACATTAAGGGTATTTTCAAGGAATTAACACATAACGTAGTATCCACTGAAATCAATCAGGTCTTTGCGGCAACATCCATGAGCATTAGAGAATGCTGCCCTTAGTGAATGTCTACATATCAGCATCCCCCCTAACTTTGTTGCGTTTTACAATGCTGGACCGTGGAAATTTGCCTTGGGTAAATATTAGAATGGAGATGTCTGTTACCAATGTACTTTTTTTTTTTTTTTTTTTTTTTTTTTTTTGTGATGTATACATAACCAGGATTTCCTAAGCAATTCTGTGTAAAGTCCTTCAGCAACCTTCTACACTGATGCCTCTAGTATTACCCACCATATTGCTTCCCAAACACTATGAAGAGCCTCAGTACTGCAGTATGAAGCCTACAGGTGAGATACATAGAGCCCAAGGTGACACACTACAACACTGCTGGTCATACTGGCTATTTCCCCAGAATATATTTGTCTCAGCTGAGGTTAGAAACTCAAAAGGTAGGGAATTTCCAGTCTAGCAAGTGCAAAAAAAAAAAAAAAAAAAAAAAATAGGACTGCAAATATTTGTGATCATTCAAAATCTCCCAGGAATTGACAAGCATTCTCAGAAAACTGATGGAGCAAGGCAGGCTGAACAAAAGAACTGTTAGATGGCTGCTTGACAACATCCTAATTGACTTTACCTTTGAAAGGTATTCCTTAAGAAATGTTTTTTAACTAGTCTGGGATACCCAATTTTGCTGCCAGTCTACCATAAATGTTCAGTGGAATTCCACTGCTTCCTGTAAAATATTAAAGTTAAAAAACTCATAGCCCTCACACTTTTAGCTTCACAGCATAAATAACAACAAATTTGCCAACCTGGCCTTTGCAGGCCAGATATTTTGTGTCAAGAGGACACTGCTACCACAAGGCTCTCTTCACGGAGAATTAAGCAGATACGTATGAAGACATTAAACTGTTTACAGCAGCAAGGTATCATTTTTCATACATCCTCTCTGTATTGAGAGGCAAACATCTAAACTGATCATTCCACTGCTTTCTACCTCACCTAAAATCACAGTGATTCATTACTTTCACTGGCACTAGAATGTGTGGAATTTCTCAGAAGAACTGCAACAACTGAAAACTAAATTAACAAAAATTTGTTGGTGTTCAAAACAAGCACTGCTCACTGACAAGCATGCTATTATCCTACCACACTATTTTCACCAGCACGCTGGACCTCTGTGATCTAAATTTAAACAGATTCTGTTCCTGTTCCAAGCGATCTGTTCTTCCTGGGAGTAGCTCCAAAGCTGATAGCAGAGGGGCTCTATTTTTCATGGACTTCTTCATGTCCTTAGACAAGGGACCAGCAAAGTTGAATGTGGGAATGTCCTAATGGGGTCATCAGTCTTAGATGCCTAACGGCTTGCTCACTTGTAAAACACCAGAAAGTTGTACGGGAAGGGAATACAGTGCCAGGGAATGCACCATTTCCAGTGCCAGGGAATGTACAGGAAGGGAATACAGTGCCAGGGAATGCACCATTTTAGGCTTTCTCAAGCAACAGTTTTCCTCCCATCTTCATGTAACACTGAGAAGCAGCTTATCTCTAGGTTTCAATACATAATTGTTCACAGTGCAAAGAACAGAGACATTTAGACAGACTTGTTGAGAAAGAATCAGAACTAGTTTATGGAAACAAATACAAAGGAGATTTTAGGTCATCTTCTGAATTTATGAAAAAAATATTGCAGTTACATTACACAATTGTTTATGAAAAACTGTCCAGATACTCTTTAATTTGTGGTGTACCTGAGCATAGTTTTTCTTACATTGGTAGTCTGTTTCAGTGACATTTCATTTGTTTTAAATGCTACCTGATGTTTGTTCCTAGCTATATGACCCCACCTCTTGCACAAACACAGCAGAAATGAATGAATTTCTTCCACCAATCCTGCCCACATGCTCAAGGAGGGTCAGCAGAGCTTTCCACACTTGCCTTGCAGAAACAGTTACACAGTGGGAAACATTCCTGAAATGACTTGTACTTATTCTCTGGAAAATGTTACAGAACTATCTTGTTTTCCACTGAAGCATAGTTGCTGAGGATTTCATCGCAATTAAGAATAACTGCACAAGTCCCATTGAAATATGTTATTTTCACCTGGAAGAGAAGAGGTGAAGAGAAGGCAAGAAGTTTCAGCAGACTACCAACAAACATTTCCATAGGAGCAGCATGGCCACAACAGTTAGCAAGGAAAAATTGTGACACTTCTCAGGGTGGGGAAGCCATCACTGTATAGGCAGAGGTACAGACCCGATAGTCTTAGGAAAAGAAGGTAACACCTGTCACACACAGGAAAAGTAATACCTTAAAGAAAAGTCATTTCACCAGAAAGCCATGGAGTGTGAAGGGTTTTCACTAGCAGTTGGCTGCAGCTGCATGCTCTGCAAGCATGCCGTGAGCACCAGGACTTGCAGCAGCATCCAGCTGCTCCCTGGCCTACAGACTGAGGGAGAGACAGAAAGGAGGTCTTACTCCTTCTCTCGATTTTCAAGAGGTCTGCAAGTTTTATGTAAATGCACAGATCTCTTGCCCATAGTTTTAAGACAGACAGGGCACAAGAGCACTCATCTTGTTAAAGAACTCTGTCATTTATCTATGAGAGTAATTACAAAAATTGATGAAAGAGGGAAAAAAAATATCCCGTATAAATGTAAATATGTAAAAAGAAATGTATATCCATCACTTGGACTTCACATAATTAGTCCAGTACACTGGAGCACGTGACAAAAATTGTAATTCCCCTTACACTAAAATAAAATATAGCAAGAATGGGAAACAGACTACAAATGCAAACCCAAACCAACAAGGAAAAGGACATGTGCAAAACCACAGCTCTGTGTCAAGTTTCAAAATTATGGAGAAGAGAAATCTGGGCAAAAACACTACACTGGCAGTTGAAGAAATCATGTATTTTAGGGGCTTCCCTGCAGTATTTCTGCACACACTAGACACAAAAGATACTAAAATATGCATCAGTCACAGTACCTCTATCTTTAGTCATTTGTATACATGTAAAATTGCCTTTACCATGACTTTTATTTCAGTAGCTGTGCAGTTTTTCTTGCAACTGCAGCCAGCAATTGTGATGATTGTAGGCACGGTCACACAGCCTTCTAAAGGAGCTTCACAATCCATGTTTCTGCAGCCCTGTAATGGAACCTTTGGGCTGCTCAGCTGCGGGGACAGGGAGCTTTCAAATCCTTCTGTTGAAGCTGTTTTACCCTGCACAGAGGATGAAAACAGACAGTTAGTGTATTCTGAAGAAACAACCCAAAGGTCTGTGTTCTTGTCCTTCTTCCAGGGTTTATTTTAATACCTTTATTTGGTGATTATTTACAGATTTTTATTTATGTATTTATTTTGATCATGAATTCAAGCACATCCACAGGAGGAACAGATGCTTCAGCCTCCAGTTTGAGAGTCATGCAGAACAGTTTTCATAAGAACAGCCTTAAGCTTCCTCTTCTCCCAAGCCAGCAGGCTGAGGTTTGTAACCTTACATGTGGCAGAAAGAACTGGAGTCTCTTCCTAAGCACAGATTCCATTGAAAAAAAGGCTCATAGGCCACTTAAAAGACAGACACGTACTGTGCTTTCGGTTCTGCCAAAAGAGATTAGACCCCGACCCTCAGGAGAGGTTCAGAATTGTGTACTGGATATAGGGCAAGTTATCTACAGTGGCATCTGGTGCATCTTAAAAAGAACATGCAAGTCAATGTGCTGGGCCCTGTTCCAAGATGTTTTATGTTTCTGAGGCTTATAGATCCAGATACCTGAAAAAAGCAACAATCTTGAGTACCTACATGTCTTCATATGATTCAGGCCTATAGAAACAGTATGGGTTCCTCAGACATCTTTTTTGGTGTCTTTGTTTCCTTGTCTTTGTTTCCTTGTACCCTCCTGTCAAAGATACCAATTTAGAATAAGTAAGAACAAATGCAAGCAGACCTAGCAAAAACCACTTAGCCACAGTGTCTACAACAAAAGATGAAGTAGACTTTGCCTTTGAAAGCTGTGGTTAAAGAACAAGGTCCAACATGGGCCTTGGGGATCTGAACAGGACTATCAGATACTGCTATCAGCAAGGAGAAAGCACCTTACAGCTTTTGTAAGTATTTTCACCTTTTACAGAGAAAGCAGTAAAAGCAACAGTACTGTCATTTTTTTCTACTAACCTTCTGTTGAACTCAGTTTCTCAACTCTTTGATTACCTTTAGGGACTTTTTTTTTTTTTTTTTTTTTTAATAGGTTTAGATTATTTTTACTCAGCAAGCCTACAGAGAACTGGCTCAAGTCAGCAGAAGTTAGATGCTTCTGTGAGTATGTACAGGCCTTTTACATTTATATAGGGAAGGAGGCAGTCAAACTCGAGCATCACTTCTGGTGAAATCAGAAGACTGCGATTCTGTGACATGCATCCGATCCCTGCTTACTGCAATGGATCTGTGAAGTCACATCAAACTTTTGATAGTTCCTTATTTCTGAAGTTCCCAAACTGAAAAATGAAATGATTTGCAGAAGTGACAAGTACCAGGAACTACAGCTGAGAATGTCTGAAGGTTTGAATGTATAAAGGGATGTATAAAGCTAAGCACACTAAGTAGTCTGCATCCCAAGTGCTGGGGAGCAATGCACCCTGACCTAGAAGACAGCTGATGGTTTTGCTTTGTTATGCCTTTGTTTTTGCTCTTTATATGTGACTACAGCATAGTCCAACCAGGAAAAGATACTGGAGTAAACTTGTTAATAATGCAAAACATTTTGTCTCCTGGGTAACTGCACCAGAGATTCCTACAGCTTGAGTTATGTAAGGCCTAAAGCTGCATGGTGATATAGAGAATAAACTGAACTATTTAATAAAAACGTATTTTTTTTTTTTCTCTCACTGAAAGCAACATAGACACTCTTGATCTCTACTCTGAGAACATTGCTAGGTATCACCCAACTGAAAGACGCTATTCTGATCTGTCATGCAACTGCTGTGTGTTCTATTAATACAGAACTACCAGTTACAATTAAGGTATGTACAACCAAAAAATCCCACAGAAATTGGTGTGGGGGCCAAAACAGGAAATTGGCTTTTACAAATTAATTAAAAGACAACACTATTAGAAATTTAATATTTAAAAATATTTAATATTTTCTGTAATTTGGCCCATCTCCTTAAAATTTGAGCATTTTATGGAACCCCATCAAAGCCCATAGGTGTATCTAATGCAAGCGAGCTAAAAGTTATTATTGAATTAACAATATTTCAAAGTATTCTGTTCCTCTGAATATAAAACTGTAACTGATATACTTAAATCACAGCAACTCTGATTGAGACATTCAAAATATCCTTGGTACAGTTTAAAGGGCAAGTCTCTGAAACCATGCCAGTGTAGATTCCAGGAAATACTCCAAAGAGAAAGAGAAAATCAGCTGACTTCAGTTAACTGAGTCAACAAAGTGCTGCACTAAACTTAGAAGATGTTCTATTTATTGTACGTGAAAGGAGTTGAGACAGTGAGATGCATAGAAGTTGTATAGCACTGATAATGCTCTACAATAGGAAGGCAATTATTTGTCCTGGGGTGATGAGTGTCCATAACCTTCTGTGTAAAGGCAAGTACACAGAAACAACTGGCAGTTTTGAAATATTTTATGCTATAGATCTTAGCAATTAGGTGAATTCTTAATATATTTCAAAAGTGGTTAAGGTTTGCCTGTATAAAAATCTGTCTCCCCTCAAAACCAAACCACAATTCATAATTTATCATAACTGAATCTTCAATGTGTGTTATTTGAGGATTTACGGTACCTTTACTGTGTTACTAATATTTCCACAGTTCAAATCATTTGTATTTTAATAAAAATCATTGTAAAATGTTGGGAATTGGATAGTTTCTCCTGTGAAGTACTAGAAAACACAGAAAACTTCTAATGAACAATGTTTTTCTAATAATTCACACATGAATTCCTTTGCAACTGTATACCGCAGACCCGTACTAAACCTGAAGAATTGATTTGACCAAGGATTCTTTCTAGATGCTAATTTACTTTGAAAGAAAATGATAACCCATACTACACCTTCAATAATCACAGAATGTAATTTAACAGAGCTTTCCAGAGAATACTGCTAAAATTACTTGCATGGTGTAGTGACAATCTTCTGTGGAATTGTTTAAAACTTTGTTAGGAAAACAGACAATCCCTGCAGTGAATCAGTGGAGACGAGCACTGGTAGAAGGGAAAATTAAAGAAACATTCATCAATTTTAATTTTAAAAGAATAAAACAAACTGTGCATTCTGTTTCTTTATTCAGCAGTATCATTCCATTGCTATTGAAGTCAATTAGCAGCAACAGAGTAGTAAAACAGATAGATAATGCTGGCTAATTCTTGCCTCTCCCACAGAACAGTATTGTCTTTCTTGAAAAAGAACACAGCATACAGTTTTTGCTGGGGCCTTAGAATAAAAAGTTAACAGCTGAGACAATATAAGAACATTATAGAATTACTAAACTCAAACAATCCAACTTGTTGGAAGAACTGTGCTGACAGGTGAAAGAAGAGCTAATACAATAGCTAAAATGAATAATCTGGCAGTCAAAAAGAGGCCAGGCCTCCACTACTGAATACCTGTAACTGCAGTTCTGGAGCTGCTTCTGAGTTAGAAGCTGGCTCTGTTTAAGTTGCTGCTAATTCTCATAAAACCACATTCTCATAAACCATAGTGCCCATTGGTACAGTAAGTGAACTATGTGTCAACTTCAGGTGTGTACAGAATCATTTAATAACTGTATCTCATGACAGATCTCAAAGAGATTAACTCTCTCTTCTTTGGAGTGGACACTTACCTAAATATTTCAATGTTGTAGGCTATCCACCCAGTTACAGACTGCCCAAGTTTTTAGTACAAGCCTGGTGTACTTACTGACACTGTAAAGTGTTGTTTTAAGGCTACCAAGGTCAAAATATAGCTACCACCATATGAACATCATTGCTTATAAAATATACCTTTCTCTCCTATAATTTGTGTTAATTGCTAATCCTACTGAAAACAGCTCTGGCATATTTTCTGATGCATTACGTATAGTCTTGCTCTAATAGGGCTTACACAGAACTACTTTGCAATTAATATTTTTAAATGTTCACTTTGGCAGCTTCTGTACTTACTAAAAATATACACTCTGCTTCGGTTAGGTATTTCAGAGAAGCCTACTATGCTGTTATTTGCAGGCTTACGTAATGCTAGTGAGATCTACAAATGACTGATGTATCAGCTCTTCCTTGATCCTTCACTTCACACTTTCCTGCCCGAGTTGTTTCCTTGATGCCTCGCTTCACTGTCCCCCAGTTATTGACCTTCCTGAACGCTTCCCGCTGCCGCTATCGCTGTCTCGTTCCACTTGTCCTTTACCGCTGCGCCATCCACCTGCAATTCAAAGCACACCCCACAGTTCTTCCCCAACCTTTTACCAAAGACCGAGCACCCCCGTTACGCTGGTGGTGCCCACAGCACCCTCATCTCCCAAGCCCATCTCCCCGGCGGCGCGGCCCCAGGCCCCTCCGGGGGTGTCCGTGCGGGGCTGCGGACGGCCCCCCAGGCTCCAGCCCAACCCCTGGGCCCCGAGCAGGCCGCGGCCGGGCCCTTTTCCTTGAACCCCCCCCCGCCCGGAGGATGAAGCAGGCGGGGACGGCGCAGCCCGGCCGCCCCTCGCCGCTGCCGGGCGCGCTGTGGGGGTCCCCGCCGCAGGCGCTGGGGGACGACACCGAAGACGTGTCGCTGGACTTGGGCGGCGAGGAGGAGTTAGCGCTGCGGAAAGCCCAAATCAGGTAACGACGGGGGACCGGAGCGGCCCCTTCCCGGGGGTGGGGGACAGGACACGCGTGAGGCAGCACCCGAGCGCCGGGCGGGGAGGCCCGAGGCCTGAGAGGACCGGCAGAGCCCACGGCAGCCGCCTTCTGCTCAGGGCCGGGCACCCGGCACGCTGCGGGGCGGCAGGAGGGCTCCCTCGTCCCCGGCAGCGAGCTCTGGCACTGCTCTGTGCACCCCGCTGAACGGGAGCGTTTGTTTGGGGTGGAAGCAGCAGCTCTTCCCACCAGGGGACGGTGATGCCTGGCATATGACACTGTAGCTCTTACCTGGGAAAGCCATAGAACCCCAACACCCTCGGGGTGAGCTGCCTGCAGCTGGGGACCGCACTTTTGTCCTATACGGAGCTTCACCCTTATCCCAGATCACTGCAGTCCATTACAACATTAATATTCTTGCATGTATAAACAAAGTAAAATAAGAGCTGGACATCTTACCTGAGTTACACAACCAACTGTGCAGCTTCACAGTACGATCAATCAGTTTTTCTAGTGTCTGCTGAAGCCTTACAGCCCTTCCACTGCATTGGACTTCGCAACAGGGCGCGTGCTTGATGAACCAGCCACAGTTAACATGACCAGAACCGCTTTGTTTTCAGTGCATTAGCGGCAGCCCACAGTTTAGATGCAGGTTTGTGTTTTTGTTTGTGTTTTGGTGCAGACTTGGAGCACATGAACAAATGAGACTAAACTGGAAAATACAGCTCCAGGGCATCTTGCACACACCAGCCACAGGTTCAGTCAGTGAGACCAGACTAGAGCCAGCATGAAGTGAAACTGCTGAAGCATTTATCTGAGGTCCCAAGGTGCACAGCACCAGTTCCTTGGCTGTCAAGATCTGTACTACAGGCTCAGTGAAGTGTTTAGGGTTGTAATAACTGTAGGCCTCTTGCTCACATACTTTCCCAGTAAACAGTCTTCAAAGTCTGACATCAGAACACATTCATTCTGTAATTCATCAGTATTCAACAGTAATTCATGATCTGACTTCCAAAATAAAGCACTATGACTTCTCCAAATAGCTTTTATTGCTAAAACATACCATTCATGGAACTCTTGTGTCCTGTTTGAGATAGCAAGGCCATGTCTGGGGTTGAGAGTTCACAGGAATCCCTCTTCTCCCCCCACCTACCCATCTGCTAGGGTCAGATAAAGCTCCTTTCACTTCAAATGTCACATGTTCAGTTTTTAAGTCAGAAGTAGTTTTTGGAAAGTTTGAGGTTAGTGTGGGCATGATCAGGAAGGAGTAAATGTAAACTTCAGCTGCATGTCATTCTTGCTTGCCCAGGCAAGCACATTTACTACTACAAGCACAACATTTCCATTATAGACTAGTTAATTTCTAGAATAGGCACACAGGAATAACATTCAAATAAAGATATACACATTAATTCTAATTTAAATGTAATTATATTTCAAATTTATGGAGAATTATAATTACTGTATATATGCATTATTTTTAATTATACATAATAAATAGAATTGTTAAAGTTAATTGTGGCTTGGGCCATACTGCTGTTAGTTGTTTAAAGATGTAGAGGGCCATCACTGATGGAAAAGTTATTTGGAAAACGGATTTTATTCATTCCAGTTTTAAAGGAAGAAGTTACTTAAATGGAATGTCCATTAAATTAATCTGGTTAATTGTCATTTTAAACTAATTAACAGAAACAACTATACAGTACAAGCTTTTGTACCTGGCATGTTACACTTCACTGTGCTTATTACAACTTTCCTCAAAACCCATGTCTTACTGTACAGGCCAAAATCCAGTTCTTTATAGTTCTTGTTCCAAAGTTTCCTTTTATTTCATAATAGAATTGTTTGATAAGAACAAATATCTAACAAAGTTAATGAACATTCATTCAAAAGACCTGTAAACTTCCTTAATTGTACTTCCTCTGTGAAAGGACATTTCTCAGTCATTGCATACTAAGGTTCATTTTGTCTTATGCTATATCTTTTGTTTTGATTTAAAACAAAAAACAACAACAAAAAACCTTCAGAGTTCCCATTCCTGTTTTCAAAATACTTCTGAAAGGCATGAGATCTGTCTCAATTCTACACTGACTGATTTCATGAAATAAGTTCGGAGTGCAGTGGTGAATGCAACCACTAGATTCCTTCATGCACTACCAAAGAAATGGATGAAAGAATGCAGATTTTGTGCCATCTTAGAGGAAGTTTTAACATGAACAACAGATCTTTTAGCTGTTGATTGGAGATTGGTTATTGGAAGAATTATCACTTTGGTAATACATCAACATATGAAATAACAGCAGATACAAATACAGATACTGTTACAGACTAGAACTAGTTGTGTTATACTGCATTGTTAGCAAGTATAAAACTGCCCTTCTTGTCCCGTAACTTCCTAAGTGCTCTCTGTTGTTTTTTCCAGGCACCCACTGGCCACCTTTTTCCACCTGTTTTTCCGAGTGAGTGCTATTATTACCTACTTGTTCTGTGACTGGTTCAGCAACAGCTTTGTTGCCTGTTTTGTCACAATTCTCCTCCTTCTATCCTTTGACTTCTGGTCAGTTAAGGTAAGATGACCCTGAACAGTAATTACCTTTGGAAGTATTATGTGCCATTAAATGAAAACGATAAGGAAGATGTGTACTGAACAGAGTGACAAAAACACTGATCTGTAGATCTATTAAACGTGTCTGACACATTTTATTGAAGACTTTTACATATCTTTAGTCACTGATATAAGTTACACATGGTGAGCAAGTTGCCTTGCCATAGGCAGATTTGTCTGTACACTTTCCGTCTTAGAAAAAATAAATTAACACTAGCTTTCAGTAATGGATTCCCAAGGATGCCCAAAGCTTCAATTCTGTGCCTCGCTGCCAGTGTGCAGGAGCTTCGTGATGCTGCCGGGAGCCCAGCTGAAGCAGCAGTGCCCTCACCATGGGCAGGCAGCTTGGTCAGGCCAGCCTTGAATCCCCTGAGGTTCAAAACAGAACAATGCTTCTGCACTGAAGCAAAGAACTCATTTCTCAGGCATCCTGAAAAAAATGCAGTATTCATCCAGGCACAAAAATGTTGTCTTAATTTGCTTGATTCCAAACTTGTTTATAATTAATCTTTCATTTTCCCTGAATGTTTTTGTTTTGTGTTCTCCTCTCTTACTAAGAATTTATCAGAGGCTTCTCCAAGATACTGACTTTGAAAGGGCACATCCTATAATTTCTTACCTAAATCAATGTTACTGTGCTACTTATCACATGAGGAGAACAGGCCTCTAATTTCTATTAACTCATCCATCATTAGTGACTGTTGTGCACAGGTTGACATAGTTTTTAGAACTAAATTTACTATTTGATAAAATTATTATTTTTTTAAGACATTTGTCTCAATTTTAAATGTTGTCTGACAAGTGAATTGTGCACTTGGTTAATGCAAATAACTGTGTCACCAGAATGTGACAGGAAGACTCCTGGTTGGTTTATGTTGGTGGAACCAGATTGATGAAGACGGAACAAGCCACTGGGTATTTGAAGCAAGAAGGGTAAGAATAATAACAAAAATAGGTTCAGGACAAACAAGAGTGCATATGAAAGCTTGTAAAGCCCATACTAATTCCAATAAAGGAACAAAAAAAGTAATTGTTACAAAAATGCTCAATATCTACTTTCTTTAGAAGATAAAACAAGTATTCAGCTGCAAGCACACCATGTTGTCAGTTCCTGGAAATATTCAGCTGAGGTCTTGCAACATTTCCATCACACTCATCATCAGAATAAATATTCATATCATGGTTCTATATATGACATTTCTGGTAGTTCTATTTTAATTTCAAGTGAGAACACCTTGTAATAAACACATCTTCCCTTAGTTAATTACAAAAGGGAATTCTCATCAGGAAAGAGCTAGGTTGAAAGCAAGGCTGAATAGTTCAAGTTCAGTTTTTAAAAGTTTTTTTTTAAGTTTTATTTGTGCTCAGGGAATATGCTGGGCTGTAGTACCTGGATCACAGAGCATTCCAACACTGCTAGTACTTGCCCAACACCCTGAGCAAAAATAGACAAACAAAAACCCAATTAAAAAAAAAAAAAAAGGCACTTGGCAGTGCCTTCAGGGTCAAGATTAAACAGTTTTCATGTTGGTTTCCTAACATTGTCCAAAATCCCATTGAGGCAAGCGGCTTGTAGAACAGCACTTGAAGTGCTGCTGACAGGAATGTCCCTTTTTCACAGACCCAGCTGTGCACACACCCCAAGTGCAGAGTCCAGCATAAAACACTGAAGGTGCAGGTCTGGAGCCCTGCCACAGCCAGTGTGGCTGCACGCAGGTAAGAAGCTAAGAGATGCCAGCTTTCTGCCTGTAAGCCACATGAAATTGGGAATACAGGAAAGTCTGCAGGAAAGCAGAGAAGCTAGAAGACCTCCAGAGTATCTTAGTTTCGTTGATCTGTGGCAGCAAGCAAGAACTTTCTTAGATCTTAAAAGCAAGGGTGTTCATGAGATCACCTCCTGACCGCAGTATTACTGTAAAATGAGTAAACATGTTCCCTAGTTCACTTACTACAGTTTGTTAATTCCAGTCTGGAAGTACAAAGTCAACTTACTCCTATGGGCTCAAGGCTTCCAAAACTTGTAGCAAATAGTTTGATACTATGTTCTATACTATGAAAATCATAGTATAGCATGTAATTAGGGTGGACTGTACTTGGTCATGGCTTGTCCATAACTGCTTTATCATTTACAAGCTCCAGAATACACACAATCAATCATCTTACTTTCCAGAGTTCCCACCTCCCTTCCCAGTTCTCTGGCAGCTTTTTGAAATCTCTTCCTCTAGGGAGTGGATCTGCTTAGAAATATTCCAAGTCACTCGCTAATAACAAGCGGCCAATTCCTGGTGCACTGCTACTGGGACAGAAGTTCAACCTAGAATTTTTTTTTTATTTATATTTTTTAGGGGGCTGCAGCCTTTTGTAATCTTGCTCATCAAGTTAATTAGTTCTTTCAGGTGTGGAGTTCTGAGGTGCACTGAGATTTTTATTCCCCTGCATAGTTTGTGCTAATACCCTGCTGGGTAATTTGTCAGTAGTTCTAGATACAGGTGATGAAGCTCTTTTACTGACTCAGAACATCTTTCTTTTTCTGTAATTGTGAAGGCACAGACCTCAGTGGTTTAGAGTGTATTTTGAAAAATTAGACACTTGCTAATTAATGCATCTTCAGGATTTTCTTTGGTGCAATAGAGTAGCTTAACCATGTTTGCTGGATACCACCATCTGTCTAACATGGGATGGATAGATGAATCTTATTTTCACACAGAGAACTCTAGGTACTGAACTAAGAGTCTTTTCAGTTTTCAAACTCCACAGTTTTCCTTTCCTGCTCAGAAGCTCGTATTTCAGAAGGTAGCACTGGTAATAGTTGAATGGCCTGATGTTTGGTGTGTGATTTTGAATTCTCTTCTCCCAGGAAGGATCAAAACCTTCTGAGTAAATTTCTGCTTGGTTTCTCTTAAGTGCTTGGAGCTAACAGTGATCCTTTTGAGTTGTGCTGACTAGAAGAAATCCACAACCTTTTTTTTTTTTGCAGCCTGCCTTGAGGCTTTTGGTCTCCCTGAAGAATGCAAATAGAGCACCTTGAATGATGAGAGGCGCCAGCAGTTGCTGTGGTGCCTAACAGTAGCGTTAGGCATTTTGAAGCTACATCTTAATTTATCAAATATCAATAGACATCATAAGCAAGACTGAACTGTTAGTTTACATAATATAAAACTAAGCATCACACCAGGTTTAAATTAAATTTAAATTAAATTTAAATTAAGCTATATGTGTTTTTATAAAAAGTGTAGAAATGGACACTTTTATGAGAATTTCATTGTCTGAACTGGAACCAACTGATCAATCCTGTGTGCATCTTTAAAGTTTGCTTGTTAGCACTTGGAATAGATACTCATTGCCACATTAGATATTATAGTTGTTTTCTGATACTACACTAATTTTTTTCCCAGTGCTTTTGACTTTTGATCATGGCACAAGTCACAAAACTACTCCTCAGACTGCAAAATACTCATGCTGAAGTTCTGCTTGTAACACTGTCGTCTGTTTCACATGTCTCTGAGCCCCTGGTAAAGTTTGAATCTAATATCAAATTTAACTTAGTCTTTCTGAAGTTTAACAGCAATGGCTAGCATACAGAACTTTTGACTACAAAATACTATTAATCTGTAGCATTAGTGGCAACTACCTTTGACAAAATGAATGGATTATCTAATAAGTGAGAACAGGAAAAAGAAAACAGTGCATTTTGAACAGAAAATACTGTCATGTACAGTAGGGCAGCACGCAGAAAATTTGGCATCAGTGACTTCTCTTCCTATTGAAAACACCCTGTCTGTATGCATATAATATATGAAATTTGGGTAAACAAGTAGTTTTGTCCATTCCTCCTCCTCCACTGATTTGTTACTTATTATGGGTTTTGTCTTTGTGACTAAAAGTTTCAGTAATTTTCTTGCTAGGTGTCTATGACAGCTGCCTCAACTGAAGCTGAAGCTCGAATCTTTTGGCTTGGCCTCATTATCTGTCCAGTCATTTGGACTGTATTTTTCTTCAGCACCTTGTTTTCCCTGAAGCTGAAATGGCTGGTAAGTCTGGCATTACTGAATGAGCTACAGCAGACAAGTAATGTTAATTGAGGGAAAACCCAGATCTGTAGTTTTGCAACAGTCTTTGTACCAAAATCTACAACTCTACAACTCTACAAAATCTACTCCTCTACAAGAGGAGTTTTCTGCAATCAAGCCCTGCAATCCAGAATGGATCATTTTTAGCATCACTTTTACTAGGTTAGCAACTGTAGCTACAATTAGCTACTTCAATTAGCTCCAGTAAAGCATCTTAAGTAGTTGACAGAATTGCAACCTCATTTTTAACTGTAGCATTTTACTTTTCTCCAACTTCTTTATTGACATCAAAAGATACTAGTGGGAGAGAACAAAAAGTGAACCAGAAGTGCTGGCTTTCAGGTTTTCACATCTCCTCAGGACTCGAATGTTATTAGCTCTTAAAAGTAAGGATTTTAGATTTCTGGCATCATTCCCGTTTGAATGGACCAGTATGAAAGCACTTAAAAATCTTGATAAATTAAGATATAACTATATAGTTTATAATTATTGCATTTATAAGTCATCCATTCTACGAAGGACAAGCAAAACATTACACATTTTTCTAAATAGAAATTGTACCCCATATATTGTATTATGCTGATGCTTTGTCTATGAAATTTGTTTTCCTCTGTATATTTTTCTATTGTGCTTGCATAATCACCATAGAATACATTTCATCAAGTTCTGAACTGTGCAAAGTACAATTTTATTATTAAAGATATAAAGCATCTTGCATACCCGCTGCTACAGAACAAATAATAACCAAGATTACATTTTGTTAGTAAATGAAATGGGAAATTCAGATAATGGGTATGAATCTATTGCAAATCATTAACTGCTTCCTTAAGCCCCAAGTGGCATAACTATACAAACAATAGTTAAAATTAAACCAGCTGTCTTCCTTCACAGCCCCACCTTTAGTTTTGAAAAACAGATTGTTTGCTAAGCAAAGAGCTAGCTGGAGAAGGAACCTAAGCTAGCGCAGAAGATGCAGGTTGTTCAGGTGTTTGTAAAACCACGTTACAAAATGAAAATTTGATAGCTTCCAGGAAATTAAGACAAACATTATTTTACCAGTTAATTAATTGGATTTTGCCTGCTGCTAAGCCTCTAGCACCATGAAAGGACCTACTCATTTACACTGCCTGCTAACGATGGATATTGATATACATCTGTTGATACTATTTGTAAATCTTCAAGTTACAGGATCTTTTGTGTAATAAGGCATTTGGCAGCTAAACATGTCTGCAGGCCTGCTGTGTGTTTGGATGTGAAGCTCTTAGATACAATTGGGCTTAAAAGATGAAATGATTATGAAATTGATCAAATAGGTGCTTTTTTGTATAGGTGCTCTTAGGAAAGTAATGAAGTTTTTCAAAATGCAGAATTACCTCAGCTAGAAAAAAAAAAAAAGCTACACAATTTTGATTAAAAAGGCATTTTGCAGAAAGGGACTACAATGTTTAGTACGGTTGGATCTCTTTTACGGTCCTTCGTTATTTGAAGGGACATTCCTTTCTTACAGCATTTTTGTATAGAGCAAGCATATATATTCTAATGCATAGTCTACGTATATGGCAGTATATTTGTCCCAGCCAATCTTTTGTTTGTCCGCAGGCTCTTGTGATAGCTGGGATTTCCCTTCAAACTGCTAATTTATATGGATACATCCACTGCAAATTAGAGGGACAAAAAAGCATCGGCAGAATAACTTCGAGATTTTTTGTCACAGCAGATATTCCCAAGAGTAAGTACCAAGCTGGACTGTCAGCTATAAGCCAAGAGGTATCAAATGCTGACCTGTTGGTTTTGGCTTTTCCTGGTATTAGTTCCTAATGTAGATTCTGACAGGGTTACCTTGATTCTCCAATAAGCCATTCTTGTGCGTT
The DNA here is from genome assembly GCF_964211825.1 of Aythya ferina. NCBI lineage: Eukaryota > Metazoa > Chordata > Aves > Anseriformes > Anatidae > Aythya > Aythya ferina. The sequence continues at coordinate 16,885,509 of NC_140314.1, read as the reverse complement.
CTCAGAGGGGCCGTACCCCATAGCAGTCTGCTCTGTACTCACGAGCCTTGCTGAAGCTTCACAACTGAGCTGCTTGCAGGGTCCATGAAGAATTTCCTCTAAGTTAAACCTTCAGTATGATGCTTTCTGAGGTACTGTAATGCCTAGGCACAGCTGGAAGAACAGTCTTAAACCCTGAGACTTCCACCAGCCTTTTCCGTTTATGATTCCTACATAATGGGTTATGGTCACACCTGCCTTTCCTGTGTTCATTCTGCAGGACAGACAAGAATTTCAGATGACTGCATTGAAGAACATGGAAAGACGGGCACTAGATAGTCATTTAAGGAAATAATAAAAAGACAACCAGTAAAAATACTGATTTATGAAAGCTGTTTTACATATTAAGTTACTGAAATGAAGCTCTTCTATAATTATACCTGCATGAAATAATGATTTTGTCATTTGTGTCTTCAGACTGAAAGGATTATAGCCTTTGGTAAAGACTCTACTTACTTCAAAATAAGACTTTCACCAAAAGGCAGTTTGCACAGGCATGAGAACAGTGCTTGTGGTTTACACAGGACTTTCATGAGCAGACCCGTCCTTGAGAAAAAACTGTGAACTAACCTGAAACTATTGGATTGTCCTGAGAATATAATCAAAAGACAATGATCACTTGTTTCATTTTCAAACTACAGTTAATAAAATGAAATTACCTTTTCCTCTTGTAGACATCACTGATTTCTCAGAGCTGATTCTGCAGTAAAAAGCGAAATTACAATCGTAAAGGGCCACTTGGTTATTTAAGATACCAAAAATTATTTTTTTTCTGTATTCAGGCTTAAGATCTAGTAGAAGAAAAAAAATCTTGCAGCAAGTCCACAGTGCACTTGTGTGGAGCAGCCACAGTTAAGTAATTAAAATATATTTATTTTATTCAATACCTGTAATAAAATATTGTATTTATGCTGTAATCATAGCTGCCTAAACTCCAGCAGGTTTTTATTTTAAAACTGATGCCAATAATAAAAGAAGACATAACTTCAACAATTCTACTCAAAATATAGATCTTTTACACTGAAAGAAAAAAATACTTATGGGATGTTTTGCAGTAAGAATGTGGGCGTTACAATTAATCCAAGTGCAGAGGGTAGGGCGAAGCCTACTACACATGCATATTAGATTCTTCAGATACAACACCCCAACATCAGTGAAATGTATTTTATGTTCAACTTTGTGAACAGAATCTTGCATACAGATGTTTTCAAAAGTCAACTTCATATTCATGTTATTAGTATGGTGACATTGAATTCAGATTACACCTTTGTAACACAGATGTACGTGTTTGTTTGTTTGTTTTGTTTTAAACTTTATAGCAAGCTTTGAGATGCCTGTGAACTTCAAGGAAATTGAAGTTCAATTATGGAAATAAAAGCCTAGGGCAAAGACATTAATAATAAGAATTTATTTGCAATATACAAAAAGAATACATTCCTTCTATTAAATCAAGGCATAGGTTACTTTTCTATAATTACACATGAAATACATTTTTACTTCACTCATAGTTAGATAATCTTTTCTTCTTGAGTATGTTGTAGATCACAGTATTCCTGAATCCCTGGAGAGACAAGGGAGAAAGTAATACAGATAACACCTCAGTTGCATATCAGGCATCAGCCTGTCTCCTATCAGTACAAATATCACAGTTTAGGCCTTAATCAGCACTAAAGGGCCTTAGGAATGTCCCCAACTGTTGGTATGTAAAAAACTGTGTGTCATCTGCTCTTAAGGGTGTGTGGTTTTTTTTGTTTTGTTTTGTTTTTGTGTAATTACATTTAGAGTGAAGGCAATAATTAGCCAGCTATATCTTACTCAGTAAGCTCCCCTCAACAGGCATGCTGAACAACTGCTTAAGAGCAAGCATATACACATCTTTTCTGAAAATTAATGACTTACACTAAACATTGAAACTGGTTATTAAATACAATTTAGTTATTGCTTTATAAGCCTATCATAACTGATGAACAAAAGTAAGCATTGTACTTGCGTATGTTACTTTCAGAATTGCTATACATATGTACTGTGCTTCTTTTAATAGTATGTGGCAGAATAACATAATTTTGTTTAACACCTTTATGCACTGCCAAAGGAAACGCTCAGAATGGAAAGGATTCACTTGCACTGAGATTTCCAGACTTACTCTGAATGATGTTCCTGTAAGATGATGTAGCTGGAGACTCAGGTGCTTCAGACAAGAAAGACTGACCTTTGTCACAACTTTTTCCTTAAAGGACAGGGAAAAACATGAAAACATACCAAGAGAAAAATTAAAGAAGAACTTGTCTTATTTTAAACTTCATCCTACTAGAAGTTATACCCTTCCAATGAGCCACTTAATCTATTCCTTCTAAGAAGTCATTGTGTCAGTAATACAACAGCTTAGCTTTACAAAGGAACACTATCAATAGAAAATTTCAGTCGTTATTTTGAAAGTACTGAACTGTTCCTTATGCCATTAAATCAAGTGTTAATTTCTAATAGGTGGTGGGTAAAGAACCAAGCCATCCCACAATCCACAAGAGGATTTGAGTCATGCCAGTAACATTGGGTAAAGCACTAATTTTAGCGCGTAGTATTTACAAGATGTTATTATTGGTAGTGGTTATGAATTTATTAATTCTGTACTTTCACATAATTACACTGAAGAGAAAGACACAGTGTACTTAGAATACAATTATACAGCTTCAGAGGTATATGATATAACCTTTATCAAAATGAATTTTCATGTTAAGTAAGTTATCCTAGCACTTTTCTCTTTTCACACCATGCTGTGTCACACTTCCAGTAACTTTTGATTCAAATAAAAATTCTATCTGAAAGCAGCTATTTACCCAAGAGACAAAAATGTTTAACGTTCCAATTTACCAGTGTCTAGGTCAGGCTTTCAAAGTTATAAATTCAGTACAAGATGAACAATGTGTTTTAAATGTAGTGCAATATGGTAACTTTACCTATTTGAGGATCTAGAGGCACTTTACCCAGGAGGGAAACGTTTAAGTTCTGGCACATTTTCTCTGCACCTCCAGTAGTTGGGGGAAAGATCTGAGATTCATTCTAGGAAAACATGAGTTAAAATACTGCAATTTAGAGTATACGGCATTTTTAGAGAAATGTTTTATATGCAAACAACATCAAGATAAAGAAGTGCTGTAAGATACAGCTAGCTTTACCTTACATTTTGGACATATAAAGCCACTCATATTTTCCACAACACCTATGATTGGCAGTTTCACTTTATGACAGAAGTTGATCTCCTTCCGAACATCCTGAAGTGATACTTCCTACAAACATTAGAAAACACTGCTACTTTGAATGTAATAATTTGATGCTGAAGCTACTAAGTTAATCCTTAGAACTATGTTAAAGTTTATAATCAATTATTACTGTCTCTTCATATTTTGAAGAACAAACTTATACTATGTAGTCCAGCAAAAAAAAATCTCAGAATAACAGTAGAACAGGCTAAAACTGTTCTAGCCTACAGAATGTGGTTTTATTTTGGAAGCTGACTTGACTCTAGTGTAGATTCAGCCATACCTATGTTTTATCTCTCATATTCATCTTCAATCGCTAGTTCTTTAAAATGGAACTTTCTCACATGTTCAGTTTACAGAAAGATCCTTGGCATCGTCAACAGCAGAGAAAGACAAGAACCTCTAGGCTTACACTTAATTTTTTCAAGTTACATTTTAAATAGCTTATCATCCCCTCAGAGTTTTTGCATATGTGCCTGACCTCATTTAGTTCTCCTTTTTCCTTCTCCTTTCCTCAACACCTATCTGTTATTGTCCTCAGCATTCCATTTCCTTTACATTTTATATTCTTTTGAGTGTTGTGAAAACACTTGGTGTTTTCTGCTAGCGTTATCTCCTATTTCTTTCCAAACCAGGGATTAAAACCAATGTTTTAATTTGATATCTTTTAAGTTTCATCTCTCCACAGTCAGATTTTTCTTTTAAGAACAAGTATCACAGAAATGTGCCTAATTTCCATTTGCAAGTCAGGTTTTCCTTGAGATTGTAAGTCTGTGTGACCTTCCTCTACTCCCTCTGACTTATGCAAAGGCCTAAACTTCTTACTGACTTCTGAACATTAAGCTATTGGGAATTACGAATTCCCAGCTATGCCAACTCTATTCTCAAAGAAGAAAGTGAAATACTGCATTTCACTTCACATTTCAGATCACAGCTGTTGTTGGTGAACAGATACGTGGTTTAGTGGCTCATTCAGATGGATGCCTCAGTGGAGTACGGGGTCTAACTCATAAAGCAGCCACCTGTAGGCACAAGGTCAGTCACTTCCCTCAGATTTTGTACCATCCTTTCTCTGAAGTTAAATACAGATTCTAAATCAAGGAACTGCCATGATGTTTCAATCAATGAAAATTAAGTTCTCTTACCTGAGGGGTAGTGATTATAACAGCGCCATCTACATGCGATGCACCAAGATACTGCACAATAGACAAGTGTTCGTCTGATGTTCCTGGAGGCGTATCTATTATCAAGTAGTCAATTTCACCCCAGTCCACATCGCGAAGAAATTGCTTGATCAGCCCTAGAAGAAAGGATTAGAATGTGCGATGAATAGAAAAGAAACAAAAACAAAACAAAACAACAACAACAAACAAACGAACGAACTTAGTGTATTTCAAGCTTTAGAGACTACTTCAAGTTTTAGAATCTAGGTATTAAGATTCTTCTGACTACAGCCAATTTAAGTACAGAAATGCTTGCTTTGCCAAAGCTTAAAAAAAAATATGCTCATGCAAAAACTGACTCAAACTAATGTACTTATTTAAAGGTTACTTAGATACCTTTATTTATGACAATAAAATAAAATGCTCGGAGCTGTATGTTTGTCTTCAAAATGATGCAGTTCTATACATGTAATGAACATCACAAAAAAACAACTTCTCCACATTTCCAATTTTGTAATAATTCTTCTCAGTCAATGTATTTTGTAATTCATCACACCATAACTAAAGCATCTAAGGTTGAGGAATCCTGGACCATTACAGCATTTATTATTAGTGCAGTTTGAGTAAATTTCAGCAAAGCATTACATTTGTTTTCATTTGATTTCACCTTCTTGACAATCATTTTACAATAGTTTCAACAATTAGATAGATTCCGCTCCTATGATTTATTGTCTTGAGAGGAAAAAGCAACTAGAAGTGAGACTTACAAAAATAATTTCCTTTGCAAAACTAAAATCTGTCTCTGTTACTACAGATTCATAATGAGCACAGACCTTTTATGACCTACTTTTTTAAGCTGAACATGTTCATTTGATGAAGTTAGAAGGTACTACAATTTACAAAACCATGAAACAACATTACCCACTGGTTTAACTGAATTATTTACTGTTGTTTCTTTTACTGTAGCTTGCTATATTGTGCAATTTATGCTATTAGACAAGTAAGTTCATCATTTGATATTCAGTCTTTTAACTACATAAATTATTGCCGAAAACACCTTATACGTACCATTTTTTTTTGGTCCTCTCCAGATGACAGCATCATCAGGACTACTGAGCAAGAACCCCACTGACATGACACTTAAGTTTTCTTCAACATACTAAAAGAGAAGAGAAACTTAGTAGAGAATACTGAACAGTAGAGAAAGAGCAGAGAAACCAACTCTGAACAGTCTTGTAGAAAAAGCAGCTTGAGGGGGGGAAAAAGATTAAAAAACAACAGCAGAGAACCTTATTCTACCCTTTTAACAAACGGCTTTAAAGACTGCGTAGGTTTTTCTGCAACTCTCACCAACTACATTCATAGATTGACAAAAAACTAGTTCTACTAAGTGTTACAGTGTTTGATGGAATCCCTGCGAGCAGTGTAAGGACAAAAGCAGTTCTCCCTCTCAGCATCAAGCTGTCTTATTAGCAGGACTCACACTGAATGTGGTCTTTAGAAACCAACAAACCACCCAACCTGGCATTTTCCCTGCATTTTGTGAAGATTAATGAGTTTTTTTTGGGGGGGGATGTAAGATCTGTCCATCGCTGAAAGGTTGGCATACTGTACATGTATAGCTGCATAATAGTCAAATACAAATATCAAGTAACCAATATTTATCGCCAATAGCATAGCAGAAAAGCCTATAAAGCAACAGAAATACAGTAATAAAGCCATTTTAAAAATACAGTATTATGATTAACAAAAGAAATTTAACACTGATATAACATATAGCCAGATTCTTTAGAATCTGCATATGTAATTAAGAAAAGAATTAATAGAGTAAGTATCTTCCGCTTCTCCCCATCCTTAAACATAGTACAAATTCACAGGGCAAACTCATTTTGAAACAACTGCACCAACTTACCACTGGTGACCATCCAGATCCACTCTGATGAACCTGAAAATTGAAGTGATACATACAAAGCTACATTAGAAAAAATTGCAAAAGTTACACAGAGGATGAACCTACGTCAAAACTGGATAAACAGATATCTTGCCCATGGGAGCAATGCCACTTCACTGGAACAGCTGAATTAAATAGTGCAGAAAGGCCAGATCTCCATTAATAAGTGAACTGCTTAACTCCTGCAGAAAATTCCCCCGTGATTTTATGTATTTATATGAAACATTCCAGGTTGGTAAAGAGCACCAGGCCTACATTACTGACGTTAACTGCTCACGTGTATCACAGAATCACAGAACTGAAGGGGTTGGAAGGGACCTCAAAAGATCATCAGGTCTAACCCCCCTGCCAAAGCAGGTTCCTTAGAGCAGGTTGCCCAGGTAGGCGTCCAGACAGGCCTTAAATATCTCCAGAGAAGGAGACTCCACAGCCTCCCTCCCTGGGCAGCCTGTTCCAGTGCTCCGTCACCCTCACCGTGAAGAAATTCTTTTGCGTGTTGGTGCGGAACTTCCTATGCACCATCTTGTGACCATTACTCCTTGTCCTGTCCCCACAAACCACTGAAAAGAGGCTGGCCAAATCCCTCTGTCTCCCACACCTCAAGTATTTATACACACTGATGAGATCCCCTCTCAGTCTTCTTTTGTCCAGGCTGAACAGACCCAGGTCTCTCAGCTTTTCCTCATAAGGAAGATGCTCCAGGCCCTGTATCATCTTTGTGGCCCTCCGCTGGACTGTTTCCAGGAGATCCTTGTCTTTTTTGTACTGGGGAGCCCAGGACTGGACACAGTATGGGGTAGATATGTGATAGATATGGAGCAAAAGCTGGTTTGCAGAACCGAAAGACACACAACTCTTTCACAAACTAAATCATGCCAAACTCACCCATTTCATCTAATTTCCCTGCCTACTGTCACACCTTTCCCAGTAAACATTAAGACTTCAATCTATGTAAAACTGAAATATGGATGAAAAAATGGGAATGCTTTTCAACCAGACATTTGAGCCCTCCCTACAGAAGCAATATGAGCATACCTGCTCTCCTTCCAGACCCATCATCTTCGGGATTGACGGCCCACAGATGTCTATATCCAGCAGAGCAACCTGGAAAACAAAGCACCGCAGCCCCCTGGGAACGAGCTGGCACGGGGCCGCTTTCGAGGGCCGGGTCGGGGAGGGGAAAGCTCCACGCAGCGGGCACGGTCAGAGCCCTGGGGAGAAGCGGCAGGGGCGGGGGCAGTCACAGCCCTGCCTGCAGCTCGGGACACAGCCCCGTGGCGCCCGGCGCCACCCACCTGCTTGCTCTCGTCCGCCGCCAGCCCGTGGGCCAGGAGGGCGCTGAAAGTGCTCTTGCCCACGCCGCCCTTGCCGGACAGAACCAGCACCACGTGCTTCACACACCGCAGCCGCTCCCGCAGCGCCGCCGCCTCCGCTGCGGGGTGGCACGGCCGCGGTCAGCCACCACCGGCCCCGCCCCCGTCCGGTTAGCCCCGCCCCCGGCGCGGCCTAGCCCCCCCCCCCCCAGGCCTCCCTCACCCGGGTCCGGGCCGGCGGCGCCGGCAGCGCACAGCTTCTGGTTGGGGCATCCCTGGCAAGCGGCGGCCCGGCCCGCCTGGGCACTGCCGGTCCCCGGGCAGTCTGCAACGGACAAGGAGAGCTGGGACGCGGGCACCGGCGGCGGTCACAGCCCCAGCCCACCCGCCGCGCCCCTCACCCTCCGGCTGCGGCCCGCCCGCGGCGTCCGCCATGGCGTCCACCGCGCGTCACATCCGCCGGGCGCCGCAGGGGCGGTGCTGCAGCGGGGCGCGTGCGCGGGCGGGCGGAGCTGAGCCCGAGAGGGGAGGTTCCGGGACTGAGGAGACGAAGGTGGGGGAGCGGCCGGGCTTAGGGCCCGCGCTCCGTGTTGGAGCCCCCGGTGGCCGCTCGCGAGGGCCCCAAACAGAGCCCGGTGCCCCGCTGCCACCCGTGTGCCGCCGGCACCGTGCGGCGGGGAGGGGGCGTTACGCGGCAATAAACGCGCCATGATTTCCTCTCTCTGAGGTTGTACAGCTCTGAGATTATCCCTTCAGTAAAATAATTCCATTGCCATATTTCGTACCAGTTCTGAGTATATTTATTTCCGTTCCTTGCTGTTACACAATTCATTCCCGTTAATTTAATTAGCGAATACGTTTGCAAGATTTTTCTACCTCGTTTTGGCCCATCAGCTTCTAGCAGTCTGATAACCGCTGTGTATGTAGGTAAAGGTCACTAAATCCACAAACCAAGGAAGCGTGCGCTTGGCTGTGGTGCAGTCTGGGCCTTGTTACCAGCACTTTACCATGACCGCTGCCTCTGTCTGCTTCCCCCACGTGTTTCCCAGCATGGTCCAGCCACACATAAGGTCAATACTATAGTGTTGGAGTGCAGGCTTGAAGCAGTGGTGACTACTCATTGTGCTGCTCATCAACCCATGATAAACCAACAATTCACCTGCCTAAAAGTTGTGGAAACTGCAGCTGTAAAACTGAGACCCCTACAGATACCAGCAAAGAATCCCTAACAGGGTAATTCAGATTCAGCAAAAAACAATTCCTGCCCCCAAGGGCTTGTGATCTAAATAGAGGTGAACATTGAACAGAACCGTTTTTAGTCTCATGAGAAGGAAAATGTTTCTTTGTCAATCTTTTTACCTTCCCTTCATTTTTTTCCATTACTTGTGTACACAGTTCTTGCAATGCTATTATAACTAAAACAGTGCAGAGCTGCAGCAATTGTAGATGCAGCAGCAGCCATCTGAAAGTAGTAACGTGAGTAAAATTTGTGGTTTTGCACAAGTTAAACCTTCTGAATAAGACTTTAAATAGTACAACCAATTTGCTTGGAAAAAATACATGCAATACTGAGAGATGAAGTTAAGAGAATCTTATCAAGTAGAGATAGAGCCCCGACAGCATTAAACTAGGATGCTACTTAGTGTCTTTGCTAACTATGGTACATTGTGCAAATTAACTAAAGCAAGAGGCCTTGGGCCCCTTACCAAGGTCAGTCACCTAATAAGAGTGTGAGCCTATCTTAAGAAACTGGTAGAAACTGGTCCTACGGACGGACAAGAGCCAAGGAGCAACGGAATCTGCGCAAAGACAACAGGTCAGCTAGTGGTGATGAGGAAGAGTCATCAATCTTCATCCCCACAACCCCTGACGACCACCACCAGGAGACACTGTGCAAGCGCAGATGGGAGCAGTTTATGGAAATTGAACTAATTTTAATATGAAGCAGGGACAGGTTGTGATTATGTTTAGGCATATTGTGAAACTTCATGCATATGTAACACTTTACTGCATATGACCATGGCAAATTGCCACGTCAGGTGCACACGATTTTGGTGGGACTACCCCCCGTGCTGCCCAGTGCTGAATAAACATACCTACTTTACAATCTTATTGATTGTGGAGTCTGTTTTCCTCAAGTCAATACATATGTGACCTTTAAAGAAGTTTTCAGTTTTCCTTGTGGAAATGCATATAATAAATGTAAGCCTTGAAACAGTCTTATATTGTATGGTTACTTTCCATAAAGTGTTGCTTGCTTCCGTGATGAAGCCGACAATTTCCAGTTTAAACACCACTAACAGCAACTCAAACTTGAGGGAGAGGCAGGTCTGTGGAGTGGTTTTGCATGAACAGTGCGTAAATCAACACACTTCCTGCTCACAAAGCCTCCTTCCATTGTTTTGGTTGAAGGTTCTGTAAAAATTGACTTTTTCTGATCTGAACACAGTCTGGAGTCTCAAGTATTTGAGTAAACTTGATTATTTTAACATACAATAGTTAACATGTAAGGTGGTCTCACCTTAGAAAAATAGTATATAGAAAAAAGCATCTGGTAATAGCTAGGAAGGTATCAGCAAACTGGTCCTTTTGACAGAAAAATACTGCGAAGTTACCTCTATGAAGACTATTCACTTCAACAACTGAAAATTTTGTGGAAATAGCATTCTGGGAAAAAATAAACAACAACAACCAAACACCATTCTAAATAACTGTCCACCTACAGATAATATAAACTAGGAAAAAGGTTTTAAAGTACATTTAAGTTAAGGTATTTGTGGAGTTTGGCCTCTGGTTCCAGTTATTACTGAATAGTCTTGTTACAAATTTTCCCTTTCAGGGATACTTATTCAGGTAAATGCTCATCACAACCTGATATGTGCAGAACTTCTGTATTTACTGCTCTGTAATTATCTTCTATGGGAAACCAATGACAAAAATGTTATGAGGAAATGGATCCAAGTGTTTAAGCAAATTCAAATGTCTGGACTGGGAAAAAGCTGGCCTTTCCTCTGAAAAAGTTGGCTCAACAGAGCACTTTAGGTGTGTGCTGCCTTTCAAACATATGGATTAGATTCACTGATGTCAGCAGGACTTTCCACAGTTTAAAATGAGGATCATGTTCAAATCTTTTTCTTTTGGGTCCAACAGACCATTCCCTGTTCTCAAGATTATAAAAAGCATTCCCCAGGAAAAGGAATTGCACTGGGCAACAGGTAGGCTTTGGAGAGTTTGAGTCAGGCTGAGTTCAGTGCTGAACTCTGCCAACACTCTTGCAGTCTCTCATGCTCAGGATTAACTTCACCCTCCTGGGCAGCTGCTGAGAATTATTTCCATTCATTATTACAAGAGGAAAGTTTTTTATGTGTGAGCATTTGTGTAACAATCCTTTGCTGTTGAGGCACACTGATGCAGAGCCCAGCCAGGCTGTGAGGTTCTGCTGCCTGAATCTCACCTCCCTATAGTTAGCACTTACATTTGTATGTGTTTTAAACTTCATGAGAAGATTTACTTAACTTACAATGACCATTTACTTGAAATTACCTCTACTGTTTTTTAGCTAAGGTGTAATGCCATGCTAGCTTTCTGAGACAAGATACATGTATGCTGCAATGTAATACATATAAATACATATATATTTTATTTTCCCACATTCCAAAAAAAAATGTAGCAAGCCGATTCATAGTTATGTATCTGGAGAAGGAGAATTGACAGCAACTGTTTTGCCTTTGACCTAGAAGAAAGCTGTGCTGATAGAAGGACTCGTAGGAGAATGAAATAGAGTGCCTAATTGCAAATCGTTATTTATGTTCAAAATCCTTGGCACAGAAGATGCGTGACAATGCAGTCTTAGAGCACTGGATTTCTTTGAAAAACAGACCAGAAGCCTGAAAGGAAAAAATTAGAAAAGTAATTTCTCTGACAAGTTACATAACATCTATAATTTGAGAGAAATCATCAGAAGAGGAAGGTCTCTCCAGCCTTTGTACTTATGGAAAATGAACACAGTTGAAGGGAATAGCAAAGCCCAAGGTATTTATATGTGTTTTCTGGTTGCAGATGGACCAAACCATCTGCAGACATCACTAGAAGGTCATGAGAGACAACACCCAGAGAATGTGTTTTGGTTCAGAAGGCTTGTCCCTGCTGCCATGAGTAACAGATAGCTGCGAACCACTAGGAAGTAAAACTGAAATTTCATTTCACTGAGGCACGCTAAATGAAAGCAAGCCCAGAGGCCCATCTGGAGTGAGCCTTCAGCAAATCCCTCTTTGCCAAATACTCCTACAGGATGGCAGGAGAACACCAGGAGGTGTGAAGGCCCTCAGAACCCTATGACACCACCACTGTGTCACAAGGCGTTGGGTGGCCCAGAGAACAGCACCAGTTGGGGACAGCCCTGAGAAGCATCCCACCATTTGGGGACAGCCTGAGGGCTGCTGCCTAAGCCCCAAGCAGGATGGAGTTTCTGGGGACCACACAGGTAGCCAGCTACTGTGGCACAAAGAAGAGCTGCCTGTTCCCAGACCCAGTCCCCACCAGCACCACCAAGGACTCCTACCAGTCTTACTACCTACCAGGATACCGCCACCTCAGCTCCTGGAGGCCCAGTCTGCTTCACAAAGTGATTTCAGTCCCTCCCGGCTCTGATGAGCCATATAATCCCACTGGGCGGCCACCTACCGTTCTGCCCACATTACGGTCCGCCCTGCACGCGCGCTACAGCATTCGTGACTGGCACCATGCAAACATGGTTCAATTAAAAGGCTCTGAAACCTCCAGGTACTGGGCTGGTAGGCTAAACACGGATTCAGTGCGACTGATGCAAGATAAGGACCAATTGACTTACCAGATGCAAGAAAACAGTAGAAGAAACCTGGGAGAGAGGATCTCCAACATTGATTTCTGGAGATCTGAGCTTGTCCATGAGCTAGAGTGTCTGTTGAGAGAGACCCAAGCCTTGGAAACCGCAAAGAAGCGTCTTGAATGTGCTGCAGATGAAATGCAAGGACCTCTGAAGGTAGGTGTGACACAGCTACTTACTTCACAACTGTGTTGTGGAATGGGTAAAGAAAATAGTTTTCTCTTTGTTTAATACTTCTAGGACTTTCACTATTGTCATCAAGACAGATCTTGGTCAAACATTATTCTCAGTAAGGAAGAAGCCTGGCCACTGTGGTTTTTACATGTACTAGTCAATACATGAACCTGTCAAGACACTTGTATGTCCTCTTTTCCCTCCTTTCTGACACTCCAGGAGGCTGAGTCTCCCTCAGTTACTGGTCCATCAGCTTAGTACCTTCCAGGAGAGCAGAAGATGGACATGTGAGCTGCAGTGTCCTGATATTATATTCTAGCTCTGATTTTTTTTTTTTTTTTTGTGATTGCTTAGGGAAAATAACGTTTTCTCTTAAAATGGCATGTCATTTGTGTTATATCTTGAAGTTCTCCAGAATCTTAATGGCAAATTAACTGCAACAGAGAAAGCCACGGTGATGTATGAGCCTATGAATGATGCTAGCAAAAACTCAAAGCATGCAGAAACTAAAGTCAAAGTTATCAAAATCTGGAATCTTGTAGATGAAAGCTGTTTTATCAGAAATGTTTCTATACAGGTACAAGTAGATAACCAAAATTCAGTATTCAATAATGACATTGTGTGTATCTGCATGGATTCAGACTGACAGGCTGAGGAGGCTTTCTATTTAGGGAACATTTTCTGTTGAAAGGCTTTGTGCCAACTGAACGTGTTTCATTTACTGCTATGGTTCTAAACAAGTGGCTGAGACATTACAAGTAAAGTCAGCCTGCTCAGACAGGTTAACTGGACTCATGACTGTAGCTATGAAACTTCCAAACTTCATCACTAGGTAAGGGAAGACTAGGGGAGGTGAGTTTAAAGGATTTTGCTATGAGTAAGTGTAGAACACAGGTGTTTTAAACCACTTTAAATCAAAGCTGGGACAAGTTGAGATGTAGGCCTTGCTACACAATAATGTGCAGCTAATCAAATGGAAGCTAAGGCAGCTGGCAGTCCCTAAAACATGTATTAGCAGTTAAGGAAGAACAAGCCACCAAGACTCATCAGTTGTGTGCAGTGAAGCTACCTCCCTGTTCTGTTTCAGCCTCAATAGCTGGTCATTACTTTATGTGTCAGCTCAGTGGCCCCTGCAGTTTGGCATTTACTCTCTATAATGTACAGAGCCTCTTACAAATGTTCCTTGATTTGCTTGCAGACTGCCCTGGAATGCTTGTACTACCGTGAGAAGCGGAAAGGCATAGACTTGGTTCATGATGATGTGGAAAAGAACCTCATAAAGGTAAGACTGGACTTCCTAGTTTATTTTAATAACTGAGGGAATAACCAAAATCCGACTAAATGCTTATCAGCAAAAGAATTAAAATATTTTCTTTCTTTAGTTGATTTGGAAGACTAAGAGGGGAAAGGAGACGAAACTGGGTTAAACTATGGTTAATGTTCTGTTCACTGTCCCTAGAGCAAGAGGAATAGCCTAGCATCCATGTGAGATCTTGTCTGGTTCTATCTTCTCAGAAGCTATAAAGCAACGTAGAAACAATCCCAGGATTGTTTTCTAGGCCACAGTCTGTAAAATCTCAGCAGTCCTTAGGGTGTAAAGTGCTGGTATAAAATGCTGGTTTGCTGCCTTGCTTTCTCTATACTCTTACTGAACAAAGAACATGAGGATAGTAGTGACTCCTATATCTTTTAAATAATAATAATAATAATAACGAAATTAATAAAATTTTGCAAAACTTTGAAAGAAATTATATTGGATATATATGAAAACAGAAATATTAGAAATTTATGGTACAATACCATTCTTTTCATTCTCGCCTACCATTCTTTAAGCATTTTTCTGGATTAGAAGATTTCAGAAGGATGTGCAGACCACTTCAATAACTGTTGTTCAGAGCCTACAGTTTGCAACTTGGTGTTTTAGAGTTTCCCGTGAAGAACCAAGGACAAAGGACTATTTTATCATAACATCAAAGCCAGTTCTAAAGTTGCTGTCATTCCTTCATATACAGTACAAGTACAGAGACAAAACTTGTATTTTTAAATCCAAGCTGTCTTAATCACTTCCAAATAATTTAAAACACTTTATTCAGTTTCAAAATGTATTTGTATGAATAATTTTACATGCTCAGGTAAGAGAGTACCTTGGGCTAAAAGAGGGTTTCTAAAAAGGAAAGAGGATGGAATACCAATAAGGGACTATGAGTACCATGTTTGCATAATTTCCAGTGTGAGATGTTTGAGGTTTTATTTCTTTATTTGAATCTGAGTGGAAACTTGGCTTTGAATTTTTTTGACTAGTATCATAGTTATGAAGAATTTTATAGTACTTATATTAGGGAGCCTGCTTCTGAAATCAGATATGGTTTTGACCTATTCTTCTATTAACAACGTGTTTGTATTGTAGAACAATGTAGCAGTAATTAGAGAGAATAGTTTAATGGACTAAGGCTCATGATACAAGTATCTTCATTATACCTAAGCCAAGGAAATTTGGCTTTCTCTTTATTAGAATGACTCAATCCATTAAAATCTACAGGCATGTTTGATGTAATATAAAAAGCTATACAAAAACAACTCCAGAGATAAAGCTTTGTAGCACTGAGGAAGAAAGGGAACAAAACTCATCCTTTCTTTATCCATATTACTTTTGAGATATATGAGATGGTTGCAACATCTAGAATGTAGAATAAAAATGGTATATTCACTAAAACAAATAGAGTTTGATGAAAACACTGACAACTGAATATTTTCCACTCTAGGAAGTTGATGTATTCAAGGATTGTCAAGAAATATTGGCAAAACTTGCCCAGAGAATCAATCATCAGTTGGGGTAAGACTTTACATTTAATTCCCGTTTTAAAGATAGGAAGCTGAATTCAGTGTTAGCTGATACCTAATGAAGACTATAAATAGCCAGTGCAAAATCAGAGGCTTAGCTTATTAGATGCTTCTGGCCTTCCACTTCTAATTCTTATGAAGGATAGAACAGTACGTTAAACTACAGAAGAGCAATACCTAGCATTTAAAGCACTAACTGAACCAAGACAATTTACCATCTTCTGTCAAAGATTTCTCCCATCTGCAGTTCTTCAGACTCATTCATATAAGACCACTACAAAGATGAGGGCATCTGTTTTTCAACTGTCTGACTTAAAAAAAAAAAAAAAAAAAGTTGCATTCATAGGGATAAAGAACAATCTCATATAACCACCTGGCTAAGAAATGACAATTTCTGTGATGAGACAAGCCATCCTAGGGTTCTGTTCTGGACAGAAATGAGAACAGGACTCCCATGCCATATTGCCATCCTACAGACTGCAAAGGCAGCATGCTTTCAAACAGCATGAAGTAGATGAAAAACTGGAGTTTCCAAAGGTAACTGTGACACAATTTTTAGAGTTATGTTAAACCTGAAATAATTAAAAAAGGGGGCACCAGAATTACAGTTTTGCTATGCCAATGCTGCTGTGTACCACACTGGAGCAAAGTTCAAAGAGAATAAAGGAATTATTTATATTTTTTTAATTACAAAACTAAATTCAAAAGCAAAATTTTTATTCACAAAAGAAACAGTAGTCTATGCACATCATAAGGTATGAATTGAGTTACAGATTAGAATTGACTTAAATTAATTTTATGTATGTTTATTTTATAGTTAATAATAGTTAAAACTATTCTGAATATAGCCTGTTCTGTTGACTACACTGAACTGATGCAAATTTACAAAGTAATATTTCTATGACATGACATGATTCTCAAAAGGAACAGGTGAAGTACTCACACACAATGAACATAACATTGTGAAGTACTTGATTATTATATTACCAGAGATAAAGACCTAAGCAGACTTTATAAATTATTGCTCTTATTAATGGCACTCAGAACTCACATGAGTAAGGTGATAACTGCAGCTCACCCCACTACTGTGACATATGAGGCATATGATCTGATAAAGGCTAAGTTCATACCTGATGGCATGAACTCTTTCTGGCTCTTTAGGGCAGCATTTCTGGTTACCTTTCATTCAATTTTGTGACCATGTCAGACAGACTAGTACTAATGGCAATTTATATTTACATCATGGAAACAGCAATATTTGCAAAAAAGTCAACACATTTGCAGTCTTCCTGATGCACTAGAATGCTGCACTTTGATTTTGTTCATCCATATTACTCCCATTACAGTCCAAAGGCCACATCAGGCATTCCCTGCTTTAGGAAGAGCCAAGGAGATTAAGTTATTCCAAAAGTTCTTTGTGGGTAAGAAAGCAGTGATGGAGCAACATATTTCTCTCCCACTAAGTGATTTTTTCCCCCCCAAATCAAGAGAGATGGCATACTATAACTCTGCTATGCACTTTTCTTTCTCACAGTTTTGCCAGCATGCAAACTATTACTGAATGCTTATTCGCTTTTGCTCCAAGGCTTTCCTTCATGCCACAAAACAGCTATCTGTTGTTTTTCATACCTGTGGTCAACTGTCATCAAAATGACAAGCATCATTCAATGCACTGAGTTAAATGCTGTTCTTTGGGGAATACTCACGATAGGCTAAAAGGAGTGCAGGAATGAATGGTACAGCAGCTCCCTCTAGTTAAATTACAGTGCAAAGCATTTTCATGCCACTGTAAATGCCAGCAAACTATAAAATGAAGCATTGCAGGGTGCTAATGAAGGCAATTAGCTACCTAGCACAAAAGCATTAAAGACAGTTCGTATTAAGGCAAGACTTTCCCTTCACAGCATCAACAGAGATGCACAGCATGCCCTGGAGCAGGACCTTTCTGACAAAAACTCTGCCCATTTTATTGATGAGAAGTGCTTTAACCTGAGGAACACATCAGACAGCATCAACTTCTACCATGGAGTGGAGAAAGTAGATGGGACGTGAGTATAAGTGGTCACTGTCACCCGCTCTTTCCATGTGCCCCGCTCTAAGCAGGAGGCTGGCTGCAGCACAAGTCCTTGCTTATATGTGAAAAGTGATACAGAAGTGGCTTCTCTCTGTGTACGCTTCTGTCTTTCCTTAGTGCAAAATCCTCTGTCACCCTCAGTTATTCCCTGCTTTCTAACAGCTGCCATGGTCGGAGGCCTGGCAGTCTGCAGCACCTATGATGTTCAATGTGCAGTGAGCTGTACGTTTCAGAGAAGACAATCCTTTACAACTGTGTTGCAGCCGACTCCTAGCCTTCAAACTGTTTCATGCAGATACCTCCCTGTGGTATTGATTTATAATCTGTGGCCTTCAGGTTTCAAAACCACAGAAAATCAAAGCAAAATCCAGCTAAGGTGTGCAGTTAAGTGCAATGGGGTGAACTGCATGCAAGTGTACACCAAGGACTATATAGATACTTTTTTTCTTTTGTAAATTAGGCCATCAAGATACAGAGGTACATATTAAATAGTATGACCAGAAAAGATTTGGCATAGTTTAGCACTACTGACTGAATTAAAATTTCCCAATTATAAACAGTTTTAAAACTTTATCAGTAGTTGCCTTATCAACACCTGCATCCAATCCTGAAGCAACAGCAGCGGGAAAACAACTTGCAATAGAGGGCAGTGTTTTTGTGTTGATGACTTGCTAGTTCCCTTCTCACTCTTTAGCATAGCAGTATCTGAATGGTGAATGTACTCTACAATCTCAAATGATGGCGACTCTGTCTTCTTGGACAGAGAAGGGAAATTCCTTGTTATTTGTTTACTTATATTCTGCTTTTCATTAAATGATCACCTAATTCATTACTGAAATAAGGGAACATCTGAGAGAAACTTGGCAAGCATTCTGCTGACTCTAGTAACACTACCTACTTTCAGGATTAGCAATGAATAAAAATATTCTTGTCAACTCTAGTAAAAAAGGAGATTCATGTGGATAAATTTAACAACCCTTTTACTTTCTAACTAACCATAATCCAAGGCAATGCCATTTTTCATTAACATTTTACTGAAATCATTTGGCAGACTGAGACATATCTGCAGCACTCAGGAGCAGAGCAGGTGCTTTCTGCTTGAGTCATTCACCAAAGTCAGCCAGATAAATTAGTCTGGAAAAACGTTAAAGAACAGATTAAGTACTAAATATTTCAAACAGTCAAGATGAAAACCTTCTTGGAAACTTTATTTTCTGATCAGAAAATGAGTATAATCCAGGAGACCAAAAAGATGAAGACAAAAAAAAAAAAGAAAGAAAGAAAGAACAAATGTCCTGCAGAAAGTACACTGAGATCATTTGGATAAATAGTTGTAAACACTGTCAGCTCAGATTTAATACACTGATTTATGCACTCTACTATGAAATCATGTCGGGTGCCTGAAATTTTTCAGGGCAACTGCCTAAATGAATGTGTAGCACTAAGGATTTCTTAAATGATTTAGGAAGATCGGTGCTCAGTTTGGAGAGAGAGGAATGCCCTATGAAAAACTGAAAAAAAGGCCACTTAGAAAACAAGCACTGGCAATTTTTATTTATTTATTTATTTGCCTCTTTTAGTATTAATTTTCAGTGTTAAATTAAAATCTAAATAAAGTAATTGTGAGACTCGAAAAATGGTGACTTATCCATGCAGAGTTTAACGTGCAGGCATAGTTCTTAGAAGGAAGTTTTGTGTGGAGAAGGAAGTCTAAAAGTAGGCAGAAGTTTGTCTCAGCCTTTCAGCTGGTAACTAAAACATGGATCTTTATGGATCTTTCCATAAAACATGCTAAATATTTCTGGTTGAAGGGCAAAGTGATCTAGTAGGCTAAGCAATGCATTAAATGGGGTTGTGAATTTAACTCCAAAGAGGGTAGCTTATGTTCCACCACTTTTCAAGCTGGGGGCTCAGGTGGCAAGTTCAGAGTCCCACAGACTCCCAGGTTGGAAAAATCTGAGTCTGGGATTTAGGTTCAACTAATTATGATATTGAAGGTCATCTGTGAAGGCTGAGCATGAAACCGAGCATCCCAAAATTTGTTTGGCTACAGGATATTGCAGAGGGAACATTCATGGGTGGTATTTTCAGTGCTGGAACCCTACATTCAGTTTTTCTCTCTCTATTCGTAGACTTTTCCATAACAATGCCATTTCTGTATGTCCCATAGATACTGAAAATTTAACAATAATAGGCCTGTATGTTAAAGCAGAAATGTTCATTATAATACATGGAAAAGTAAGAGGATGAAAATACTCCAAATGATAGAGATGGAGAGTGATGGAGCTGGGAGAAAATTCCTTTTTCCTTCCTCCTATCCTAGCTCAGTCAGTGCCTTATCCGTTTTCCTGCTACCATTCATTCTGATGATGAAAGCTACTAGGAGGCCTGAACCACTTGCTTTATTGTGTAGGTTATATATATCTCATGAGGCAGGGCTGCTCTGACAGCAGACCAGAAGTGTTGCCTAACAATCCTTCTCTTGTGGCTTCTTTTTCATTTTCCTTGGGTTCTCACGTCATCTGGTAGTTGGTGACACACAACTCAGTTTCCCAGGACAAAGGCTTTGGGTTCATGAAAGTAAACAGTATTTGAATCTATTATGATGGTGTGCAATGGACAGGAGATCATGTGTTGGGAATTGGCACAAAGGGCGTGGACATGAGTCTGTGGAACAGTTGTTCGATCTGAGCTTGTTTTAAGCAACCAAGAGTAGGCCTCAGCAAACCCCATGGCCTGCTGTAGCTGAGCAAACCAAGCTAACAGGGCAACTATGAGAAGTTCTCACGACAGTGTTCCCATGTCGCCCAATTGAGGAATTCAGAAAAATATTGTTACCAGCAGCTGGCTTCAAGGACAAGGTATACGTGTCTGCTAATCACAAGGGGGTTGTTTTCTTGCAGGTGGGGTTGTTTTCTTGTAGTTGTTTGTCTGAGTGCTTTTGACCAATAATCTTGTGTGAAACACTGTCCGCCCCTGTTAAGTTCACTATAAAAGTTAGGCTATTCGGGCAATAAAATGGAGCATGATCTGACTCTACTGGTGTCTGTCGTGCTTTCGGCCGTGCTTCCTGCAATGCGCTCTAACAATCATGTTAAATTATCTAATAATCAATTAAGGCCACAAGCACTCTTAAACTTGAAACAAAGAAATGAGTCAAATTTCATTTGACATATAGCAGGTATGAACTCAGACAACCACCTAGTCTGTTAAAGGCTGGAAGAAGCTGCATTGCTGACATTCTTACTTGATCCCAAATAAATATATTTTTAAGCATCACTATACATATACAGCAAAACATAAACTTACTGTGGAGTTGATGTCAGAGGCAGTGAGACCTTTAGTTAGCAGCTATACAAATATTGCCTGGAAAATGAAGATTTTGCTGGGGATTAATATAATTTAATTATCCAACTTTGAGGAAATTAGAGATTTTCATTCTCTCTCAAAAACAAAACAAAACAAAACAATTTTTTCTACAATCTTCAAGCAAGCCATTGGAACTCTGTAGAAGCAACAGCTCTCCAAAATCTCAGTGTGAACAAATCTTTGATGTATATGAAATCATGTGAAACAGAGAAGAAAGAAAAAAATGCATATGAAACCCATAAAATCATCTGATGTATGTGCTTGCATAGTTTGTACAATTCAGTGGATGGACACTTAATCTCAGTGTAATTGCCAATTAATAGAAGATAGCTCACCTAAGCTTTTACTTCTATTTTCCTTACTAGTGTTTCAGTTCCTGTAACATGGGCTAAATTCAGTGAAGACAATATCAGATGCTCTCAGCATGCAAGGGCCAACTCTGTCAAGCTCCGTGAGGACACAGAGGTTGGACTGGAGAGCACATCTGAGGAGATGTGGAATCAATTCGTCAGCACCAACTTGGCCTTCAATAATCGCATTGCCGAAGTAGCTGATGCAAAGAACAAACTCCAAGCACAACTGGCCAAGGTAAGATTCACTAAGGGTTGGCAGCTGCGTATTATCTTAGTTGTACCTGAAAGGCAAAAATCTTCTCTAGAATTTACATTATTCCCGAATAAGCACCTCCCCAAAAGTCATGGCTGCATTAGCCATGACTTTTGCATTACCTTTTTGCAAACAATGCACTTGAATCACAGCAGAAGAGCTCACTCAAAGATGAGCAGACTTGACAAGGTGACAAAGTTTTACAAGAAACCACACAATATCTGTCCTAAATGGAGAGTCAGTGTGATTATGTTCATTTGCAACTTACATGTCCAAAGTGGGGAAAAATATCTTAGATGGCTTTTTTTTTTCTGTTTTTCATTTATTGAGGATATTCCCTGGTGATTTCCTGATCAAAGAAAAGTACACAAACTACTTGGGGAGTAGGGGTGTTAAACAGCGAAATAACTTTGGAAAGCAAATAAATAAAAAGTCCCACAAAGAGTATCACGACTTCTTTCCTTTAGAGGAAAAAGATTAAGTTTTTGCACTTTCATTTTGCTGCAGCAAATGAAAAGTCCTGAATTTAAAAATACTTATATTCAAAATGTCATTAGTCTGTCTCTGAACCTAAGTTCCAAGTTTTTTTCCACCTTTTAATAAAACACTTCCACATCTTTAACAAGAATTTTTGCCTGGTCGTGGTTGAAAACAGTCAACTCAGTTGAGTGGGTCAGACAGTTAACTTTTCAAACGTTTGTTCTGTCTTTGTTTTCACATGGTAAAATGCAGAAATGGAAAAGGAGACCTGTATTAAATCCTACCTGTATTACTTTTTCATTCAATTTTCACTGAAAAATGTGACATGTTGGAAGCATATTAGTTGAGTTCTGAAACATAGTCTGAAGTTAGCAAGAGGTGTTGCCTTTGTACTGACAGATAAAATCTTGTTAAGCGATCAAGTCTCACTGTGTTACTTTTATATGACTTCAGGGTTCACTAAGTTCTTCCATTTAGAATCCTTCTCTTATAGAGGAGACTCATGTTCACTTGTTTGTTTCAATGCACATTTGGAAACAATAGAGTTTTCCTGCCATTCTATTTGCCATAAGTAGTTTAAGATGTTTTCAGTTTATTTTTAGGGACTTTTTGGAAAGTGCAAACCAACTAGCTAAATATGTATCAAGTCACAGCACATAAAGTAATGTTTTTTTCTATTTTTTCCTTCTTATAAAGCATAAAAGATACTGAATGTAGTTTTTGTGTGGTTTGGAACTTACACAAATGAAGCACTTTATCCCTGAATTGGCCATCCAGGTTTCTCATGGATTTAATCTATGAACATTTGTTTCACATTTTCCATTGGCATTTTCTAGTGCTTTTGAGTGTCCTTTTTGTAAAAGAATGTACAGCATAAGGTAGCACAGGGAGTACATATGGAACCACAAAGTGCATTGTGAGTTATCAACCTACTACAAAAGATTTGGTCACGAAGTTCAGCTGACACAACCTAACTGCTGACAACTTGTACATAAGGGAAGAAAAACTGACTTGTGTCCCTACGCTATCCACACCATTAGATTGCAATAATAAACAAACTGGAGAAACTGAAGTAATCACATTTTTATAAAGAATATTTAGTTTGTGTCATACACACAGATAAAAAACATCATACAAATTTGCACTCTATGAACTGCTGTTTTTACTGCTGAGTTGTGTAGTGATAGCACATATGTAGCAGAGAGATCTTCATCTCAAACTCCACAGTAATGTAGTTATATCAGAATAACAAAATGCTGGAAGAAAACTGCACAAGCTAGTGAGGAATAATTCAGGCTGGTCAGTGTTGTCAATTTTGAAGGAAAGGTAATGGTTTTGTTTTCATTCACCATGCAGCTTCCACAGGCTGTCGCTTCCTGAGGAACTGAGTAAAAATTATTCTCAGGTCTTCTGGATAACAGAAGAGGGCTAAGGGCCCTTCTTAGTCTACCAGTATCCACACTATAATGTGGGTGTCTAGTTTTGATTTTTGATTGCAACCTACAGGTCTATACATGGCAGAAGCCAAAAGCATGGAGTAACTATGAAAAGAAAAATGCCATGGCTTTATTGAGCAAAAGCATTGCTGGTTAAGCTGTGGATGAGGTTATATGATAGAAATCCTACTATTTCTCTTGCTCGTGATGATACCTTAAAAACACAAGAGCAAAGAGAAATAAAACAAGGGAAGAAGTGAGTAAGGAGTGAGTACTCATTTAACAGCCATCTATAGCTAAGCATAGCAGACTACCTTTTCTTCTTTCTCCTGGCTTGCAGTATAGCCTGTAACACTCAGAGAAAAAAGTACTGCTAGGGTATTTTAATAAGACAGCCAACAGTGTGGCTGGGACCCAAGGCTTTCCCTTAAACTCTACTACATTTCTGTTCTTCCTTTGGGATGTGATAATAGTCAAATGCAGCTAAACTATGGTTCCTGTTCCTTTCACATCTAATAGCAACCAGACAATGGGTGCCACAATTTTTTTTTTTTGCATTTAGAAAATGAATCATTCTTTCAAAGGCTGTCTTTGCACTGACTTCTCAAGCAATGAATGCTGCTATTAGAGACCTCCTTCCCTCTGCGAAACTCTTCTCATAGCTAAACAGTCTACCTCCATGAATTGACAGAAGAGTGAGCATAGAAAAGGTATGCTGTCTTGGAAAAATGAAAAGTTTTATATTTAATGAGGTCTGGAGCCCATTTCTGAATGAAAAAATGTTTTTCTGCTTTGTGAAACAACCAAATCTCTTCCAGACAAAAAGGCTATACAGGGAACCTCCTACAACCATTTGTTTCTAAAATCTGTACCCTCAGAATGGAAAGAATAAAAAAAAAGTATACATAAAAGAGTAAACACTATGAATATGTGGTCAAAAAATTACCACATATTGAAATAGCATATTTTCTTCTGTTTATGTCACTTGCACATAAAAGATCAGCTGGCTAAGATTATGAACCAAATGTCCAGTGCTTCAGCTTGTGTTCCACTACATTTTCTTTAACAACATAGAGGACCAGGTGGAATATTTTTTGTCTTAGTTGTAGATTTCATCTACTGGCTCTGGAAACATTTTGTTATCCTTTGGAAGTAAACCTTTTGTAAAAACTTGGAAAATCTGGGATCCATACACTGAGTTAGTGTCTGTGATTGATACTGTGGTGGAGATGCATGCTGTGGTTAGCATTTGCACTTAAAATGTTGTACATTTATGTACGTAAAATGTTTCTCCTAGCCTGAGTTTTTTTCATATTTTGTTTATATTGCAGGGATATATAATGGTGAATACCAGTCAAACTAATTCCACCCTTTCATTGAGTTATTTTAAAAAATAACATCCCATATGGAAAACCCCTGTTTATTTTTCTTCTGCTAGTTAAAAAAAAAAAAATCTCCCTTATTAGAGGAGTTCTATGTCACTTGGCCACAGCATGATAATGCCTACTCGTATACCTATCTTGCTATCACAGCAGAAAAACAACTCTGTTAGTCTTCACATGTGCAAAAGTACATATGCACCTCCATCCACTGCCAGTGGATGGACTTTGACTGAAGCTCAAGAAATAATATTTATCCAAAAATAAAGTGGGTGACATTATACATGCCTGGGTCATGACTGTAGCGACAAAAGGCCAGCCTCCGTTTCGGGGATGGGAAGCATCAAGGAACAGTTAGCACCCAACTCCCTTTGTCAGAATCCTTTAATATTTACATGAAAACAGTTCACATACTCTACATACATGTATTCTGTGCTGTAGGGATATGCCAGAAGGAGGGAATGACTGTTTCTGTCAGAGGGGTAGGACCACAAGACAACAAAGTCTAGTCATGGATAAATTGCATTAAAAACAGTAATACCAAGTGATACATGGAACAGAGGTGTATCAGTGAAGTGTGAGATCTCTGTTCACCATGTAGACTGTCCTTACAGCCACACTTTTATGATCCTAACTTTCTCTGCAAGAATGCCATTGCTTCAAACCTGTTTAGGAAAAGGCACTACCAAAAGGAACATGGAGATTGATTTTGTAATAGTCCATTAGAACATTGTTGTATTGCCGTTCTCAACTGGTAAATAGCCTCTCTCTTCCTGCCTTTCTTTCCTTTGCTTGATGACGGTATTGTATCACACACAAGATTATGTGAACAGAGTGCTACTTCTTTATTGCTTGGAAAACAATCAACTAGAAAAAAATACAGGAATGAACAAGATTTACTTAGTTCTGAATTTATGCAGGCAAACTAAGAAATATCACATGGAGATTGCTATACATGTACCTGTTATTTTTCAGAGCTAGGATTTTCTCCTTAGTGGACATTTGCACGTGTTGCATCATGTATCTTCTTTCCTGCATGCTGTTGCCTGCAGGGCTGCTTTACAGAGCTGCTGTGCAGGAGAATTGTTGGGGAGACATTCTAGTTCACAAGTGCCTGGTAACAGTTACGCTATCGAAGGCTCTGTGTGGACGCTCCCTAGCATTCTTTCCAGCTCTTCTTCCTCCTCCTAAAACAAAAAAATACCACATTTATATTAAAAAAAAAAATATATATATATATATATATATAAAGAAGAACAGTATCTATTATTATATCTGTTTAGTTTTACTGTAGGATATTGTCTTCCTTTATGTCCAGCTAAATATGTTCTTTTTACTGTAAGACACACAGAACGTCTCAATGCAATGAAGGTATTCTGTTGTTTTTACTTCTATCAAGCATTATGCCAGGAGTTTTGCCAGGACCTTCTCCATCAATGACATAATGTCTCCATTTCATGTTACAAACTACAAGTCTGAGTAATGACTACACAGCAGTCCGTCTGCTTTTATAAGTATTTTGTCTGCTACTAGTAGTTCTTTCTAGTGGATTTGTACCTCAGTTTCTACCATGTTCTTGCACCATTTACCTTGAATTATTGACACACAATTAAATAGCAGATCCCAAGAACATTCCTGTTGCAACCGATTGAGGTACTGTCACAGCATTTAGCCTTGTTTCCCACTACAGAGCATCCACATGGCATATTTAGAAACACATGAACAAAACACATTCTTCAGAGAAAGACTTCGTATAGTTTGTCTTAACTATATACAGTTCCCAATTCAGTTAAGGTCAAGGGATGCACCTAAGAACTCTTCCTGGCAGGCATTTGATAAACAAACCTGAAAAAGATATTTAAAGAGCAGTGGAGCAAAAACTCCAACAATCAAATGCATGACACAGCCTTTGCTTCTTTTTCTTATCTAAATCAGTCCAAACAAGACCAAATGCTTTCAATTTTTCATCATCAGACAATGCACAAGGAGGAAAACACACATGCACTATCATTTTATAGTACATATCACCTGCTCCACTGCATTTTTTAACAATAAATCTACACTAATTTGCATTTAGCTAAAGGAATGCTTTAGTGACTTACAGATGTCTTGTCTTGTGTTAGAGCAGCTATGTTTTTACCCTTTATTCTACTTGGAGTTTGGTCTGAGTGTCAGTACTGAATAGGCTCCAAGTTCAGATCAGGTTTCCAAGTCAGCACAAGGAAAGTCTCCAAAGAGCATTGTTTGTCAGTGATTCGTACTTGCCTTTTTACATTCTCAGTCCAGCTGCTGTCTGCTCTCACTGTTACTCCATTGATGTATTCAGGAAACCATCTGAGTTCTCTTCACTTTGGATTTTCATCACCTGCTATTTGGCTTTTCCTGCCTGCCACTTCTTTGTGTGAGGCTGGCTGGCTGGTGACAGCCTCCAAGTCTATCAGAAGAGACTTGCATAGGGGAACAGTAAAAAGGGATTAAAGTGCTTTTATACGGCTTTGAACATTAATCTACTGAATGCAGAAAGGAAATGCTGTCCTTAAAAACTTGCTTTATAAGGTTCCCCATCTAGTTCACGATACAGCTTCCATGCAGAATTATCCCCTTCCCACTTAGTTTGATTGCCACTGTAAAGATGGCAAATTGTCTCAGTCTTCTAGAAAAAAAATCAACCAAAGTACATGGAAGCAAGGGTGTGGTATAAAGCATTCCTTACTGCAACTCCAAAGCCTAGAAGTCATCACAACTGCAAGAATGCTTAAAGGATTGGAAAGCAGGCATTTGCTTGAATAAGTTCCTCAACTTTCTCCATAGCAGGCTGAAAAGGATGACGTTAGTAGCACTAGATGACACCACTTTGTTTAGCTTATCCAAATAACTGTTGTGTAGGGCAGAGAATTTGCTAAATCCACAAATATGTATACAGAAGACAAAAGAATTATAATAGAAGACTCTTTGCTTGAGCAGACAAAAACAAAGAAGAATTGGTGGCCAGACAAATCCAGATGGAAAACATAAACCCTTATTTTTCAGAGCAAAGGAATTCATCACTGCAACAGCTTACCACAGATAGGTTGCTTCATTAGCACCAGGAATCAGGATCACTGTTCTCCCTGAAAGCTCAGCTCTTTCTACAGGCACAGGCTTATGAAGAGGAATTACTGCAGGACTGCCTAACATCCTGCAGGCAGTGCAGGCAGCTAGATTACTAAAACTTCCTTCTCACCCTGAGATTGAATATTTCCTATTTCCATTTTGGTCCCAACTTCACAAGTCTGTCATTAATTCTTCTTACTTGATTCTGGGATTAATCAAGGTCATAACAATGTGAGGTTCATCCAGAATTTGGATGGCAGAACCCTAGAAATATGAGGTGCTGGAGGCAAAAGACGAAGAGTCCTGGCTGGCTCATTGGCCAGGGTTAGCGCCCAAACCAAGGAAGGTGTTACAGCTCCGCTGTGTTTCATTGTCACTGGGCTCCCAGTGGATGTGGTTGTTTGGGGATGGAAATGTTCTGTAAGAGTCTAATCACAATGTATAACTCTGGTCAGACTCAGAGCTTTTCTAGAACCTGATTTTTAGGTGAATAGAAAATATAGCCTATGGAATACAATGTAGGAGATAGTGATATGGCACCTTCATGCCTCACTGCAAGAAACATTCAATTTATGACAAGAAAAATTATGGTAAATATATTTTACATCTGATGTAAACTGTACACAATCTTTAGGAAAAGTAATAAAACCTTTAATCATGGTGCCAACCCCTCATTAGTATGTTTGCATCTGTTTTCCATAAAGTTAATATTAACATAAGTATTTACCTTGGCCTCACTCTCCTGGAAATACCCAATAGGACAGGATGTTTACACGCAATAGCTCTGAGAATCAGTCAGACCAGACAGCAAGTGACCTGTCTATGTAGCCCACTATTTATACCATGCCTAAACACCAGATTATCTCAGCGAGCACCATGCAAGACAGAACACCTGCACTCTGCTCAGAAGCATTTGTATGCTCAGAGGCAGAGCTGCCCAGCACCACCCTTCCTGCAAGGTTTGCTATTCCTCTACCTGGGAGCACAGGGATCAGAAACATTCTGGAAAAACAGATACATGTTTAGAAAACCAAGAAAAAATAACCACCTACTCCAAAAAACAAGAAACCATGATTCTGAGTATTTCCATTCAGTTCACTGAGAACGTATGCTCTTAAAAACAGTTTCCCCTGCTCTTTTTTCTTTTTTTCTTTTTTCTTTCTTTTTAACCCCTAGGGTCTGAAAAGTCAGTGTACTACATCAACATATGATGGAAATTAACTCTTGCCTTTTTGCTTGATATATTTTACTCTATACCTGAAGAACCTACAGAATTCTTTTTTAGTAAGTTACTCCATCTCTTAAGCAGGTCACCCTCTCAGACGTTCCATCCCTCACACAGTATTTTTTATTACATTTAAATTTATTTATAAATTAAATCAACCAACCTTTCCTGTCTTAGCAACTACTGAATATGTTTATATGGTGGCTAGACAAAAATATGGAATACATTTTATACTCAAACCATTTACTTCTAATTCAAAGAATAAACCTACTTACATATATAACTAGCATAAAACACAGGATGAAAACCAGGAAAACCTCAGTGGCAGTAGAACAAGGAACTGACTACCAGCCTCTGAAAGAATTTTCAAAATACGCATCTGTGAAATTCTAAGAGGAGCCTGCCTATGGCTGTTGAAAAGGCCTTGCTCTGAACAGGGCCATAAAGAACTCCTGAAGTCAGACAGGCAGTGCCCACCCAAGCTGCATAAAGGAGAGGGGAGGCAGGGCTGTGAGCAGGAGCACGCATATAGGAGAGGGAGCACCTTCCCCATGGCACTCTCCCCACGTAAGGCATTCATCTCAGACCCTGATGTATCCTCACGTAAATTTTATGCATGTTTTTTTTGCCACTTTCTTCTCTTCCTTATTTTATGTCTTAAAACCTGAGTCACTTACAGTTACTCGTGCCTGTTCCTGGTGGCTGGGTATACACTTAAGCTTATTGTTTAATATTGGAACCTGTTGGACGATTAACGAAGAGTGACTCAGAATTGGTTGGGAAGGTGTGTGCTGGTTGGTGTAAGCAGCTCAAACTTGCCTGGAAAAACCTGTTTGAAGGAGGAAATAATTATTTAAGCTGGGACTACATACACATTAGACTGTTACCTACAAACCGAGAAGTTACAGGTGCAAACTAAGGCACTAACTTGAAAACAAAAGTAGATTTCTGTCTCCTAAAATGGTTGCGTCATCTCACAAAATCATAAAGACTTGCGTAGACTAGACCAGAGTACTAACTCTGGGCAAGTGGAGAATCCTGGCTTCTCAGCATGCCATGCAGCAATGCTCCACTTCATGGAATAGCCTAAGGGGAACATGAAATGAGGTAGGCTAGAATAAGCATAATCAAATGAGAGCGATTGCTCATCAGGATGCATTCAGGTTATCATGAATCCATGTGCCTTTATTTGCAAAATCTCACACCAAGAGACACACTTCCAGCTGCCAAGTACAGGCAGCCTGGATTGAATGAAAACAAGCTTTTTCTGACATTGATATAGAAGACAACATTTTTCTGCTGTGACATTTAAATATGAGAAACAGAGGTGGTTGTTACTACTACTGCTCCCTCCCCTGCAGCCCATCTGCACTCAGGCAATTCATATAGGCTTCCAGAGGAAACAGGATTTAGTTCAAGGCAGCAGTGCTCATATATGTTTATAAAACTGTTCCTTATTCTCAGAAAGGGCTGTCTTGTACCAAAACAAGAGATGAGTGTATGCAGTAGCTTGTCTAGAAAAGAAGCATTTTCAGGCTTTAAAGATCATGAGACAAGCATCGACAACATAGCTTAGTGTGAGGGGGTTTACGTTTCTTAATGACTACAAAGAATCTCATTTCTAACAAGAATCAGTAGCTGCACGAGCCATAGCGGTTTCTCTCTCTGGCATCATCTCTGTCTAGAGGCATCTTTTCTCTATTAAAGGGATGTGTACACTTCTCTCAGATGAAGTAACTTGAGACAGAATGGTGTGCACAAGACTCAAACTGCATATTTAATTGTTATTTTGACCAGGTTTAGCAAAACCACATTAATAATAGAGTATTTTATGATACGCCTAAAATGCTGGTCCCGCAGCATCCGAAGGTATGAAACAGTGTAAAATTGTAGAAAAATATGACAGAACTTCTGAGCCTTATTGTTCTCCTTCAAT
The DNA here is from genome assembly GCF_964211825.1 of Aythya ferina. Classification (NCBI taxonomy): domain Eukaryota; kingdom Metazoa; phylum Chordata; class Aves; order Anseriformes; family Anatidae; genus Aythya; species Aythya ferina. Next base: position 16,854,309 of record NC_140314.1, on the reverse strand, counting down.
AGTTAAGCATATAGCAATGATGTATACAAATAGTTAAGCATTTTCTTGTGTATAGTTATGTCTTCCTCTGTTATTTTGAAAATATTTTTGCAAATCCAGGCCAAGTTAAATGATCCCATACTTTTTTCCCCCTTTAATTTAAATAAAGCTGTTTTAAAATAAACATCTTGTACATTTTAGGGACAGTGGAAAAGTTAAATAGAAACTGCATATAAGTGTGAAATTGATTGGATTATTCTCAAGGATAAAAATTAAAAAATGCATATATGAATTCAGTGGAAGGAGGCTTTTTAGAGGGTTGGAAATTGTTTCAATAAATATATGAAAGGCTCAGATTTCCTGGTCCTCTTTCAATATGTACGGGGTAGACGGGTAAACCATGCAGAAACTGATTGTAAGGACACTGATTAAATATCCAGATATGTATTTAATGACTTCTTTGTTCTATAAGTAGTATTTACATTCTAATAGTTTTTTTTTTTTTTTTTTTTTTTTTTTTTTCCCCTTCTCTATCTCTTCTGTGAAAATGTTATGTTTAAGACAAGGTAAAGAAAATGTTGGGAATTTTGTATGTTTCCTTTGGCACACATGATGTTTAAAGTATGCTTTAGCTTTCAGATTTGTTGACTGTACTTATGCCATCCCTATTCCCATTGTTATGAAGCTTTATAAATAAAAACTTGCAGTATTCCCAAGCACAGACCAATCCAGTGGAGACTCTTGATGTCCCTGGTGAATTGTGCAATGCATTGATTTGAAGATCTTTTCCTAGGGCCCAAACTAATCAGCTGCTTCTCTTAACTGTGGCATTTAGACATCCCATACAAATATACACAAAAAATGCACAAAACCACTGCTCAAAATGATTCTAACTTTTCTAAAATACAGTTAAACTAGTTGAGTCATTACCTCCTGATATTACATTCTGTTGAGAAATGTGACTATTAAATGTTTGTTTTCTTTTGTTAAATGATTCCCGGACTATTTCTTACCATCATCTGAATTAAACAAACAAACAAACAAACAAACAAAACTTTATAAATCATAAAATGATGACCTGCAATTAAGCTTCAAAAGAAATAAACCCTAAACACCAGAGCAAAGAACATGGTAATGTCTATTAAGAATTTGGCTATCATATGACAGTAAAAATTATTCTAATGCATTTCACATTTGAGATCTGGGTTACACTTGTAATCCAAAGATTGAAAGATAACATAGCTTTAATATGAAATAATGTGCTCATGTGCTCTAAAATGAATCAGCCACATTTACACTATTTAAATATGATAACTTACAATAAACTTAAAAATTTTAAAGAATTAATTGATTGAAATATGGAAATGTGGATGAAAAAAGTTTTTAAAAGTGAGATACACAATATTAAATATAAAGGAATTTACAAAAGTAGGAGGCAGCTGCCTCCCACCATATTATGTAGCTGCTGCTTTTTGCATTCAGCTACCAAACACTGAGTAAACTTCAGAAGCAAAAAGGAGTAATGATAACTGTCAGACCATAGCATTTTAAAGATGCTTGTGTTGTCCATATGACTATCCTGATTACAAGATGAAACACGTGTGACTTTAGTGCCTCTTTCTCCCAGTCTTTCTGTGTACTCAGCCTATGAAAATTCACGTCCTTGGTGAAGTGAGAGAGTGGCAGGAGAGCAGTTTTCTGAAAGCTCTCAAGAATGCTGCAGCACAAAACTTTCCTCATGTCCTGGAAGGGAAGGTTTCCGGATGGACAGCTGCCTGAGCCAGTCCCTCACCATGCTCTCTTAAGAACACACTGCTCAGCATTTGTTGTTTTTGCTCCTTGCCTTTGGAGGTCATCCAGAAATGACGTAGGCTGGTGCAGCACTATCTGGTGATCCTCCCCACCAATCCGTTTATGTAGAGTAGATTATCTAAATCATTTTATCCAATGTGTAGCCCGAATGAATAATCAAAAATTGTTAGTACAAGGCTTCTGTGATGTGTTGTAGGTGGTTCCCCTGAGGGCATTTTAGTCTGTAGGTCTCAACTGACAGCACTTAAAAAAAAATAATAAAAAAAAAAGTAAGAAAAAAAAGAGAACACACAATGAATCTAAACCACATCCACTTATAGGCAGCCAGGCAGGATTTAAAGATGGCTGCATAGTTTAACATTTGAATTTTAAGTTCACAGGCAGGTTTAAACTTTTTTTTTTTTTTTTAAGCAAATGACTAGGATTTGCTCAGTAGCACTCATCATTTGCCTTGGTTGTGCATAAAGCTTTTGTGGACCGCTGGCATTATTATAAGCACAAGGTGCTTTAGTGTCCTGAAGTCCTGTGGCATGAGGGTATTCTGTAGTTACTATGCATTATGCAGAAACAACATTACAAGGGTTGGATATACAACTGAATTCTCTGTGACTCAGATAAAAGCTCTTTTTTCACAACTTATGAATTACCAGATTTTCAATAAAGGGAAATATTTTCTATTTAGACTCATGCGCTTGCCCTTCTCAAACATAAACATTGTGTGAATTTGTAGGCTGTGCAAGCTTTAAATACTTTGAGTCACTAAATATGACTAGATACAAGAAGACTCTTGTCCTATGCCAGTTTTATGTGTTAGTATTCTAAAAAGAAAGGACTATACAATCTCCTGCCTCTCTATCACTAAGATATCACCAAGGTGTTTTTTACATGTGTAGCGGGCAACAAGGTCCAGCCAGATGCAAACTCAAAGCACAGTAGGTGCTGTGAAGGGACAGAAACAAATCTCAGGTTTGATGAATACCAACATTCACACACCTGAAACATTAGTACTGAAATCAAAATACATGGGTTTGTGGTTTGGTGGTTGTACTTGCACTGTGGCCATATGAATGCATGAGAAGAGGATTCAAGAGAAGTGTGGCTTCGGAAAGCCTCTCTTGTAAAGTTCTTTCTGCTAGGTGAACTTGAAAATGGCACTCCTAAGGGACTGAGGATAGATTATACATGGGCAATCTGCTCAGTATGGTATGTACTAGAATCGGCTTGTTCCTCCTACATCTTAATGTAATTTACCGTTTCAGACATGCAGAAGGCAAGAGTAAAGGGCACCAAGCCGTAACAGAAGCACTATCATGTATTAATAGACTTGCCATTGTTTGCTATAGCCCAAATAATGATTACTGTTACCTGAAATACAGAAGACTACTAAATTTCTTCCCTGGTCTTCTATATAAATTTGGATACTGCTTCCAGAATTTGCTGCAGTTAGTGTTTCTGAGCACATGCTGAGTCCCCTTTGAGGGCTTCCTGTTTTCCTTCAATGTATAGAATATACATGAGATACTTACGAGAGAGAGGGCAGAAAAAAATATATCAGAAAATGTTCTTTTTATCTCCTTACACTTCTTTAACTTGCTCAGAACAACTTGCATTAATTACCCACAAAATAGCTTGTAACTTCACTCCACTACCTGAATAAATGGCATTTTGATTCATGCTGTCATGAGACAAGGTAGCAGCACAGTGACTATATTACATAGGTACTATAACATGAGCACATTTCTAAACTGCTACATTGGTCTGCGGGAGCTGCTTTCACAGACACAGTTCATTTCTAATGAAGTGCTCTAGGTAGCTTTAATTGCTCTGTTTCACTGACAGATTTCCCCCACAAAAGTGGATTTCCACCTGATGCCAAAGAGAGAAAACGTTACCACCAACAAAGCTCAAAGTGTAAACCACAGAGGTCTTACTCAGAATCAGGACTGAGAACACAAATCCCCCCTCTCTTTCATTATAGGTAGAAAACAAATATTCACCCAATTGTTTCTTAAATTGAAACATAACTTTGCCCTGTTCTTACCAGGCTGAGGAGATGTGTGTGACTTTGTTCCATTGCTTTTACTTTGATTTACACTTTATTATTAGAAAGAAAATCTACTTACAATTTACTGTAAATTGGAAGATGTTTACTATAAATTGTAAGCAGAATGACTGTGAGAGGCAATACCCTCACTGCAGGTACCAGAAGACCAGCACAGTGGACTCAGCCCCCTACACGCAGCAAGGCGTAGCATGGGAAACTCCATAGCAGTGAGAGAAGCTGTAAGATAAACACAGGAAAGGAGGGCCCTGGCTCAGCAGTGGGTGACCTCTAAACACATTGCCTATTCTTTCCTCTCAGCCTTGGTATGTCCCCACAGGTTGATATTTTGGTTGGCAATGAAGGTGAAAGATGTGAACAACAGTTAGGACCGACAAGCTTGTAAGAGCTCCCCAACATCCCTTTAATTGCCAGCAGCCTACCTGGGGACTATATCTCACCTTCATCATGTACAAATGAGCAAACAGAGGATACTCTTAGCAAATTGCTAAAGAGTGAAGTTCTGGCAACAGCACAAGCTACTCTAATTCTACTTCTAAGCAGCAGAAGACCCAAAGCCTTTGTGTTTTCAGGGAAAAAAAAAAAAAAAAAGATGACTTTCTGCATAATGAAGGCACCTAAGTTTATTTATATATGTGTATATATATATTAACTACAGAAAATTGTGTATGTAACTGGTAGAACTGTAAAAAAGTTAGAAAACAACATATTTAACAATGCACTCTGACCATAAGTAGCTCCTCAAATAGCTACCCAAGCACACTGGCCTACCTGCGTATTCCCGTACCAGTGTGCTTTGTATTCCCTGTAAAACACAGCTTACTTACAGTGATTATTTAATTAAGAAAGAACTGGTGTAGAATGAAACTACAGGGAGAGATTTACTACTCTGAACTTCGTTTTCTTTCGTACTGTGTTCCTTTCATAACAAACCAGCCTTTTCCCCAGCAGTCTGTATGCAGTAAAGGCTTCTTTCAGGTGAAGATGTTCTCAAGCCTGCTCAGTGAGAACCCAAATGAGACCCAAAAGACTCAGTGAGGAGACACTTGCTGCCTTTAAATCACAACAGGCATATTCATAGGCTGCCATTGGAAAGTGGCGTTACTGCAAAGGGCGAACTGGTTTGCACAGTGCTAGCCAGGTCTCTTGCCTTGCCCCACTACACATCACCAACAAGCTCTTAAGGATTTGGCCTGGGGTGCAGGCTCTTGGCATCCTTAGCCCTTTGGGTTTTGTCTATAACTAACTTTTCAGCAGCAAGAACTAATTGTGTTTTTAAACTACATACATCATTAGATAACACGGTACAACTGAGCACATAGGCAAGATCCGAACAGCAGCATAACTCAAATAGCATTATGACATTTTTAGTGGTTGTTGAAATTCAAGTTGCATTGATTTTAGTAGACTGGCTGAGAAATGACATCAGTTCAATTTGTTCTCTTCCATTTTAAACCTGTCTACAGGAAAAACTTGAACTTGTTCACTATGTTGGCTGTAATTAATTGTGGTAAATTAAAGTAATGTAATAATCAATTGGCTAGGGAATGTTACCTGAATATAAATGTTTTAATCCCTCTCTCTCTTTTTATGACTGAGAAAAGCTTTCCCCTTGCAGTTTGTGTGTTTCCATCAGTATGGAAAAGAACGGAAAGAGCAGTTACAGTACCCTAAGGAATAACATAAAGTATATGATAATATACTCTGCAACTAAAACTATGCTATTCTAATTCTGTGGGCCTCTTTTTGATGATGTTTCACTCCATACCTTTCCCATTTAGAGAAAATAAGCTTTTAAAGCAAGCTGTTCTTCCCTTTAGAGTTCCCAGTGTGTTTGCAAAACTTTCAGAAGTTAGTTTCAGTATGAAAATATTATTTGTGCTTATATATTCTTGCAGCAGATGTCCTCAAAATACTTGGAATATGAAACAATTTCAGAGAGCACGTATTTGATGGCTTTTGAATTTTTATGAGGCAAAAGGAAATAAGAATTGAATGAAAGTTTGAATGAAAGTGGCAGTTTGTTGAAATTTTAATGCTGCAAAATGGTCCCTGGTCAATCAGCAGTTATTTTATTTAGTAGAAAAAGTAGATAATGAAGTAAAAATGGAAATGAGTCTATTTAGAGCTATAAACATTGCCTCTATGAAAATGGCTTTACACACACACACACACACACACAATTCCCTTTCACAAGAATTCAGTGCTTCTCCTGCTTGTTATATAGTTATATTCCAGTTTGCATTAAAATTCCGTAATGTTATAACAGCAAACAAAGTTGCATTTCTTAGCATAAATATTGCCCAGTGTTGCTATCCATCTTTCAAGGAACAACATCATTACATGCTTTAATGGCATTTAATGGCCTCTGGCTCTTCTAAGAACTGTGATTGCTGTATAACCTTTGTAAAAAATGGCAAGATCAAGCCAACAAATTATACAGATACATCTGATTACTGTGAGATTACAGCAATCTCCTCCCTTAAATTAAAGGGAAGTGACATGCCAGAATCGAAGCAGTTCCAATAGGAGTGTCTAAAGCAGGGGGGAGTTATGGTTTCGTATGCACACGAGGCTTACAAAAATGTTCGGCTTTTTCAGGTACTTCAAGAAATCTTCCAGACAGAAGATACAATCATGCTATTGGAGAGATCCATAATGGCAAAGGAGTACCCTCTGAAAGTGGCTCAGACACGCCTGGAGACGAGAACTAAACGACCCAATATAGAGCTCTGCCGTGATGAACCTCAGTACCAGTAAGTAGAGGCCAGACCACTCCATCCCCTCCTCAGTCAGCTACTCAAGAAAGAGAGATTTAGCAACAATGAAATTGTTCAACAGGATTAGAATTGTATTCATTATGTGACGATAGAAACTCTGGAAAAACAAACTAAAATCCAAGTATCTATGTTGAAGTAATGGGCCAAATGTTACGTGCGTGTGCCTTTAGAGACCCTTTCCAAGGACACTTTGGAGTTCATTTGCTTGTTGGTGGTTCATATGCTTGGGGTTTCAGTCTCATGCCTGAGTGGGATTTATTAATTGATTTTAATTCCATTCAGGATGAAACACCAAGATTTCAATTCAGGAAATACCTTATTTTAGAAACATGTTTTCCAAGACAAAATTCTGTCTTGATACAAAAGTTATCTAATGGTCAAGCTCCTTTAAAAGTTAATTGCAAATAAGAATGAGGCAGCAACTCTTACTGCCTGAACTCATTTTCAGTACTTTTATCCAACCATATGGTGATTCCAGTATCATCTCTGGACACTTTAGCTCATCTAGCATGCATTTTGGTCACGTAGCTGTAGGGCCTTTCCAACATATGTTGGCATCAGCTTGGTGATCCTTGTGCTATAGTACATTGAACAGTGTGTATTGTGTCCTCCTGGATATACAAGAAGGTGTCCAAGACACTAGTCTTCCCTCCCTAATGAAGGAAGCTTCTTCTGAAATTTAATCCTGTTTATCTCCCTCCCTCCCGACACGTTAGTGTCCAAGAGAACCCTATCAAGTATATCTTATTTAAAATACTGTCTCCAAAATATTCTGTGGGGGTTTTCTCAAGAAATACTGCAGCAGGGTTCCTGCCATAGATGGAGTGAATTTCACAGTCCAGTACAAGAATTTTTGCATATTTTTCCAGAAAGTAGGAAGCTAGTCCCTTTTGGCATTTGTCTCTAACAAAATCCTACTGCATACAACAGGTTCATATACAGTAAGATTAATAAAGTACATAGTGTTTAAGCTGAGTATTTATATTACTGTTCCTAAACATGTTTTATCAGCTCAAAAACCTTCTATTCAAACAAGGAAATGGCAGTGAATCATAGTTTATTGTACTGGCATCTTTTCACTTTTTCTTCCAACTTCTTAGCCCATAAATTGTAGAATGCAATATCTATTTTTTTCAGCTTCATAACTTCTTAATCAGATCTTGACATTTCCTTTGGTGTATCCACATATTAGATTCCTTCAACTTAATGCTCTGCTTTCCAAATCCATTCTCATAAAATATTGTTTTGGATATGAAGTCTTTTATATCCATTTGGGTAGTTTTATTTATGTGTCCTTTTATATCACACAAATCATGCCTGTTCTAGATGCAGGAATTCAGCTGTGAAAAAATAAGAACTTCTGATCTAGGCACTATAGCATAAACTCAGCACTTATCTTTACTCTGGGAGCAGATCACTCACAACTTCAGTTACTGCTGCACCATCAATTAGGTATGGAAATAAACTAGTGTCAGCTTTTTATTTAACAACAAGAAAAAAGAAAAAAAAAACAACACCACCAACAAGACAGCCTTAAATAATACAGTTTCAGTCCTTACTCACTGAGTCTTGTTCTCTTCCTGTTTCCCCCTGACAATCTCTTCCACAAAAATGTCTGCAGCAGTAGGATTGATATCAATCTATTCAGCAGGACTGCATATATCGAAGATACAAAACTTGTCCAAACTGGGATCAAAAGTGTGCTGAAGCAGAGTCACATTATTCCTCTTCCTTCCCACAAGTGCCAGTGATGCTGTTGACATTCCAAAGGGTCCTGTTTGAAAAAGTTCACAAGCCTCATCTGAAATTACTGTAAATCAGAATGTCTTTGAATATTTTCTTAAACTAGAGTGAAAAGACATAAATGTGAAATTCTTGAATATATATATAGGTGTTCTGAATCATTCCAACTCCTACCAGCTTACAGGTTATATAAAAACTTTGCAAGCAGTTGTGCAGGTATTCAGAAGTATTTTAGGTTTATTCTACACACAAGTTCGCCAACAGCCTGATATGATTTCTAATATTTCAACACCAATTTTTGTACAAGTATGCTGTTTACTAGACACAGTTATAACAACAGATTATTAGTGTATCCTATTCTCCTTCCTCCAACATATGTGAATTTTGTTATGCCACAGCTCCCCAGTCCAGGCCAAATTATTTTGGATGCTTTAGTTGATCCAAATCTTTGTATGTTATGTTCATCATAACCGCAGTTAGTGGTGGAAATTCTGACAGAGGGTATTTGAAACATGGATGCTTTTATTTCTATTGCAGTTTTTGGTTGAGCTCACATCTCAAATAAAATATATTTTCTTAGAGAAGTTCCTATCTGAGAAAGCAAAACCTTTTGCTAATTCACTTTTTAAGGATTTTATTTTTTACTTTTAAATAATTCAAGTGCATTTCTCTTGTTGTTTAAAGCACAAAGATTCAGCCTAATAGTTCAATTGCAATAGAAAAAGAAAACATCAAATGAACCACTTCTTTGTAACATGTAAATGTTATCTGAGTTTGCTGCTTTTTAAAAAGGAAGTGCTGATGTTGGCACTTGTTCTCTGTGTGTGCTGCCAACTTTGTAGTGAAGGGATTAGACAGAAAACAAATTAATAAAGCCTAGTTTTTCTGTGCTGTTCTGTGCTAAATCAACTGGGACTGTCCCAAAACAAGTTAAAGCTGATTCTAGAAATTTGTATTTATTTTTTTTAATAGGCTATGGTGCTTTGCTCATTTAATAGAACATTAGATAATAAACAAAGTTGACAGCATTAAAGAGAATTTATCAACTCAGTGACTACACAAGAAGCTTTGCCACATCTGTGTTGATAGGCCACTGGAAGAAATATGGCTAGTATCACAGAAAATCTTGATTTCAGAGCTCTACTTTCAGTGGTTGTTCTGATAAGTAATTCTTGTTTGTATTAATATGCTCCTCCACCAAATCTAGATCATTTAGCACGCATGCTGCACAGGTTTGAGCTGTCAGAAACTACAAGGAGTCCAGTAATATCCATCCCAAACATATAAACATCCCAAACATATATATATCCATCCAAAACATGTACTTCAGAACTATATGTTAAGCATTCAACCTGGTCATGCTAGCTCTAGAGAGGCTACACAAGTAGTCTGCAAGCGAGGAGGTATCAGATAAAATTCAGAGTGGCTTCATGGGCTATTGCAGGTCAATGCAGGCAAGAAACCACACTTACAGGTGCTATGCAAGTTAGTTTTGTATAAATTCAGTCCAAGAAGGCTGTTCAAATTCTGCCTCAAAATCTGACCTGTCCACTGTCAAAAAAGGAACATGGTGAGGGACTGCTAAAGTTACGTGAGCAACCTGTCCCCTTCTTTTTTTTCAGGCTTGTCACTGAAGTTTACACTATAGATGACACCTTACAGACCTTAAAGAAACGTCTGCAAGAAGCCCGTGATACTCTGCAGATGCTGCTTGCCAACAAATCAAAGCTAGAACATGACATATCTGTGAAGGCAAACTCCTTCTTCATTGACAAGAAGTGTATGGACATGCGCAAAACTTTCCCCAGCACCCCACGCCTCATTGGCTACACTTGAGCAGTAAACTTTGATATCTTTTGTGCACAATATAAAAGTTGCAAAGATTTTCTGAAGAGAACTTTTTTCCCCCAGTAACAAAATCCAATAGAAGTAAAATAACCCAAATCAATATTGTGCTTCTCTCCTTTGAACAACTGCGTAGTCTTAGCTGAAGCTGCACTATGGTGTACTTGTGGACTTGTTCTAACAGAATCAGAGCATGCTAAAAAAGACAGACAAATATTACAGGACATTTGTGAGTTACTAGCTAGAGAGAGCAATAGACAAATATGCTGTAGTACTTCTCAATGGAGTAAGTACAATACAGGCTTTAACTGTCTGGCATATTGTGCTGTTTGTGTTTCAATCCTTGTATGGTAAAGTTGTGTTTAAATGCTTACCCTGTCCTTCGACTCTCCTCCTGTGTAGCAGTGATAAATTTGGTGTTTGTTTAGAATTAGAGGACATCGAACAAGCTTGATTTGTAGAAGTTGAAGGACAATTTCAGTGCAACAACTTCAGGTGCACATGTAGCCTGTATTCACTGAGAGAGAATCTTTTCATCCCTACTTTTTTTTTTTCTTCTTTAATTTGATCTTTCATACCTTTAAGCATAAGGAAAATATTGTGTATTTACATGAACTATTCATGAAAGATGTCTAAAGGTCTTAACTTTATAGAAATGTGTAGTATCCAGCAGTGGATCTCAAAGGACTTCGTGAACAATGACAATACCATTGCTCCATCATCACCAGTGAGAAAGTTAAGATAAAGAAGGGGGAATGGAACCAGCATACAGACTATGATGTAACTACAATGACTGCACTGTCATTGTCCTTCAGTCTGTAAATCAAGATCTCTCAGCTTTCTAGATCTCAACAGAGCACTACTCAGTGTAGTGGAAAGTATTTGGAAGAATGGGCTTTGAGATCAGACTTTTCCAGGTGAAGGTTGAAACACTGATCGTGCAGTGAAGGACTTGAGGAAGAACTAGTTTTAACTCATGCTAAAACCATCTGACTTTTGGACAAAATGGAATAAAAATGTTTTTCTGCTATTTGTGTTTCTCTACTGGGTTTACTCACACCCACGTAGTACAGCATAACCAGCAAAGCACAATTGTAGTAACTGAGCTGTTTCCTGCTCCCTTAGGTCCTCTTTACAGAACAGCTCTAGAAACACATAAAACACTTTTTTTTTTTTTTTTTTTTTTTTTTTTTTTTTTTTTACGCTGGACCAAAGCCCAATCTGAAACAATGCTAGATTTGAATAAACTGACTGTGTTCCTTACCTTTTGTTTTGCGTGGGTGGTGACTTAATCCAGCACCCAATAAAAGGAACATTGCTGAGGATCACGGACCCCAGTGGTGCTGATACTTCCTTGCAAGTTAACCTCAGTTTTCAGTGAGTGTGGCTGTGGCTGAGCTGTTTCACACTAAATTTCATTCCTTCAGTTAAAAAAATAAAATAAAATAAAATTGGATCTCCTGCTTATTGTGTCAAACTATTTACACAGTGAAATATTTCTACATATGTAAAATCCCAGGAAAACATTTTGGAACACACATTTGGTAAGTGACATCTGTGCCTTCTCTGGTACTCGTTAAATGCGTCTCACATTGACTGCACTGCACCTTGATTTTCTAAATTAGGGTAATTCCTGGTAGCGCACACTGTCTCCAACTCCCTGGGAGGAATTCCCCCCAACATGGGGAAAACAGAAACACAACTTGTGGTTATATTGTGATACATGACTGCAGAGCAGCCCAAGGGGCCACTGTATGTAGGAGGGACTCTTACAGAAGACATCTCTGGTAATCTGGTTTGAATTAAGTCATATCTTATTGTTTCTTACTTGGAAATGCTTAACAACAAACTTCAAGTGCAGACTCCCCTTGGGACAAGCCTTTAGGTAAGAGGAATGAGGAATCTGGCTGTGTTTTGTTTCTCAGCGGGAAGACTGTTACCTCTGTTAACATTTTCCTCCTTATGTATGCCTTTGTAAGGCAGCAAGGGAGGTTTTATCACTTTTTTTCTGTTACCACCAAAGTGTAGGTGTTTGATTTTCATTTCTTATATTATTCTTACAATGTATGAACAATAATATATGTGTTGAGCTGTTAAATATTGACAATAGTACCTCCCTATTTGTCAAATACTGACAGCTGACCAAGCAGAAGAGTAAAAATTATTTGGAAATTTGGATCAACTTCAAGTCTTTAAATACATTTCTAGAAGTTGGAGGCTTTCCCAGTTCACGCAGCTACTTTAGAAATAGATTCTCCCCTCCTTATGCCAAGAACCCAGTTAAGAAGCATATAGCAGAAGGAAAGCACGTTTAAGAGAGTTGAATTCTTACAACACTTTTTGACAGAAAAAGAAAAAAGGAAAAAATCTTTTTGTGCAAGCAGGCAACATGACTGACAAGCGGGCCTGAATCAAAGCCCTGAATTTGTGAATCTGGGGGCTTAGGGACAGAGATGCTGGGGTTGAGCCATGGCTTGGAACATCATAAATTCCAGCTCCTTACCGTGCCTTTCTTCGGTCATGTTCTCTCCAAGACTGCAGCTCTGCTTTTGGGTGGAGTGCTCACTTTATAGTCAGTGCAAACACTGAACTTGTTTGAACAGTGCGAACTCCTCCCAGGAGTGACTGAGTAAAACCAGGGGTCTACATTCTGCACAAGAACAGTAGTTCTGAGATTCAGCGACCATTGACAAGAATAAACTGAGTACTGCAAAAACAAGAACAGAGTAGACAATCATTTTCTTCCTTAAATACCCCAAATTATTATTTATTAACCTAGTATATTATATATACCTTTATATATATTTACATATTATTTATATAATTTCCTAGTATACTATATATCAACCTAGTGGAAAAACCTTAGTGAATAAAATGTTCACATCTTTCATTAATGATACCGATACATGCAGCATATTTAAGTGCTGATAATGTATAGCCTCTTTGTAAATGTAAACAGTGTCCTTTATACTATCTAAGAAAAGGGGGAAACTTCTATAGGCCTAGGCTATAAAGCTATATAGTTCAAAAAGACTGGATCTCAGCTACCAAATTTTAGAGGATGGAGAGATAAGTCAGTATTTGCTTCTTAGAAGTCCGGGTAGATGGATAAGGCAGAAAACCTGGATTGTCATCTTGTTCTGCCAGTGATTTACTGTGTAAATGAATTCACAAGGCATCCAGAATGCTGTTAACAGAAGCTATGATGGGAATACGTCATAAGAAACACATTTCTAATAAGCATAAAGATACTCACCCAGATAAACCCGAGAATATCTTAAGCATATATAAACATCCTTTTTTTTTTTTTTTTTTTTTTTTTATCTCTCTCTCCTTATGAACAGGATCCTTAATGTACTCACATGCAGCCACAGACCTCAAGAAGCCAGATCTACTGATTTCCATGTATAAACCCACAGATCTAATGAGCAGATCCATAAAATTTGAAAGATAAGATCTGTTTTTATAGCAAATAAACCAATGCAAAAGAGACCAACATCTGTCCTTGCCTGTTTCAAACAATTAGATACTTTTAGTTCCAGATAAGCTATTATCTAAACTCTTAAAAGTTTAGGGACACAACCTCCAGAGTAAAAGAACAATGGATCTAAGTATTTTCACTACTGATAATCCCACTTCAGCACAACACAATTAATGTATTGAAGACAGCTCATTTTACCCAGATCTACCAGTAGTTTATTCCTTTTATTTTACGAAATCACAGCAAGGAAGTAAAATTTGTCACGTGTAGCTAGAGTTTCCTTCCCCACAGAACTTACAGATGGTGTCCCTAGTCAATATACATGACGGTGCTCATTTGACAAGTCTTTCCAGTAGAACTACTCACCATGTAAGACTTGGCGTGCGTTTTCAGCACAGGATGTTAAGGTGTGAACAATGGGAGACAAAGAAGGAATATTAACTATGGAGACAAGTGCTGACTTTGGAAATTACATTCAAATATAAGTTACAGTTTGGTAATATGGTTGTACGATTCCATTTTTCCATAACATTACTATATTTTTGTTTCACTAGGTAGGACAAGGTGGGAAGTTTTCTCTAGTTTTCCTTTTGTTGCTCATACACTTGTAGCTCCTTTCTTGTAGTTCTTCACGTGCCTTGCAAGATTCAGCTGCAGGTGGATTTGGGTTTTCCTAACCATCCCTGCATGCTTGGACACTGACTCTGTACTCATCCTGTGTGACTTGACAGCATTTTCACTTCTTATATGTTGTTGGTTTTTTTTTGGCCTGAGTTTTGTCAGCAACTCTTTGTTTATGTGTACAGGCCTCCCGCAACCTTTGATCTATTTCCTGAACGTTTTAATGGACAATTCTTGAACTCAGAGGAATTGATACGATTGGGGAGAAAAAAAAAATCAGTAAAACCCCGATGATCCCCCTTCCCTTCATGGCCATATCACCACTGGATTCCCAAAGAGGTCAAAGTCTGTCCTCTTGAAGTCCAGGGCTGTCATTCAACTATTTGTTTTGTTTCTTTTCAGAATCTGATCCTCAGAATTTTGTTCCTTGAAACATGGAAATAAAACAATCCACAACCTGGACATCTCATGTTAAACCTCTGAAATTAAACATAAGGAAAAATTAACTCACTCCTGGTGGTAGTGCTAACAAAACAAAACCCTACTATTTCTTTCTATCCCTTAGATATAAAATCCCTTCTTTTCCCCACAAGAATGGAGGTGGGTGAAAGAATTTCTTACTTCTTTTTTTTAAATCCTTTCTTACAAAAAGGAAACACACCCTGAGTAAATTATTACAGGCTTCTTTTTTAAACCAATGGACTCAATTCTTATAGTAAAGTTACAACCAATTCCAACAATGAAATATAAATTACCAAGGGACAAATAGATAAATGCTTTACCATACAATAAAACGTTTAAATTTATAGGCAATGCAAAACAGCAGATCTTTCTTCTACTGCACATTGCTTTGAAGTGTTAAGGAATGGCAGAAATTTTAGTATCCCTGCGTTATGATCCCACAGCATGTAAGAACATGCTTGCTGTATTTTCTCAAGGCATAAAACCACCACTGCCTCCTTATTACATGTTACCAGTTCAAATCTGTTCTCTGGCCTCAAGCCTGCTGAAAACCATGCTATAAAACAAACCTTCTATTATAACTTAGTCAGGAGAATAAGACACAGGTCAGACTGGTCTGAATGTTATTAGTTGAAGGAAAGACCCTCCTAACTATTTGGACTTTACAGATCTTATTATTTTTCAACTGAAATCTGTAAATGTTTAGCCACTCTTCCTATGATGTCCTTTGATCCCTTAGATTTTTATTTTCAAAAACATAGATAACATTCCTGTATCTCTATTAGACAAATATGTAGAGGGGACAACACAGTAGCTTAAACTTTTGTTTGGATGTTCTCTGAGGATTTATAAACACCAAGGCAGTCCTTCATTGGTTGCCAATGCAAAGAAATTCAAGCTTATATAAAATACCCTGGAGTGTTTAATCTAAGGCCAATCTACGCTATACAAATAAGAGTCCCCATCTTTTTTTTTTATTTAATTATTATTTTTTAAGGATTTTTCTGTTATATTACTGTCATTGAAGCCAACAATATTGAATGGAATTTTTAAAGCGGAAAAAAAAAGGAGGGAAATATGTCTAAATAAACAAGGCAGAGGTTGTCTTCTGGAGGGAAATTTCTTAAAGTTGTGAAACAAACATTCACAAGAAAATTCAGCACAAAAAAAACCAAGGCTTTATACAAAGAAAAGTCAGTGGTAAAAATAATCTCTAGGTCAGAGGGCATGGAACAAAGCATGGTCAGGAAGGTGTTGGGGCACTGAGTGACAGCAGGTCCCGACTCTCCAGCCCCTACAAGCCCATCACAGTTGCTGATTTCACAGCCAAGTAGAGCTGGCACAGCAAGAGTAAGGGGCTTCAGTGAAACCACAGGGCACTGAGTGGCATGGGCTGATGCACTGGGCTTCAACATAGTCACAGAAGCCACCCTGCGCGCTGCCGATTGCTGAGATCACAGCCATCCTGCAACGAGCCCTGCAAAATGCCGCTTGCAGCCTGTTCATCTGTGTGGTGCTTTGCCTTAGTACACAAGAAAGAAAGGCATACATCACACAGGCAGCTGATCCAGATGGGCTCGGGCTGCACACCAAGGCACCTCAGCTTCCATGCTGTAAGTTAAGGTACTGTGGAAGGAAGAGGCAACATTATTTTAAAAACTGGGCTTCAGAAACAAAAACAGTCATGTTACTACAAACATGCAACAGAGAGGAGCGTTCATCCCCTCATATCACATCTGTGCCCTGCAGGCAATGTTCTGAGAGAAGTCTGTGAAACTTGTACTTGCAGCTATCTCAGCCAGCTCCACCTATAACTGTCTCAGCCCTGAATCCATGCCAGGAATGTGTACGTGACCCCTCATGTTCCTGCCTAGTACTGGCTGCATTCAACTAGCAAGCATTTACAAACACGTCATACAGGAAAGCAAGGTAAACATGAAAATGGGATCAGGAGTTTCATTTGTATCTGCAGTGTCTGTTTGCCTGCACTCAGGCAGGCACAGGGAGCCAAACACACCGGCACCACTGTGCCTCTGGGAAGGGCTCTGCAGCTGCCATAATCCTGCCCCATGGCCAGGCGGTTTGTGGTACCCCGGTGCTGCAGATGCTGCTGTGACTTCAGCCTGTACAATGAGTTCATTAAATGTTAACCAAGAATTTCGGTATGTGTTTTAGAGCCAAAACTGAGCTCTATGCTGCTGTGTTTTTTGCATTATCGCCATTAGTTGCATTATTATTCGATGCTTTTGTTTTGACCTCTGTTGTCTGGGCCACTCTCTCCTGCAGCATCAGCATTCCCTAAACCTCAGTGATCCTAACCCGTAAGTGGCATTAGCAATACTGCTGCTGCCCCACTGGCGCCAGGGAGTGTTCCCAGTCCCAGTGCTCTGAGATCAGGAAGGACTGGCTGGAGAGCTCCACCAGATGCCTTGGCTGAAGGGAAGACAAGAAGCAGCACCCACAGGGCTGGCCCACCAACGGGGAGCAACAGCAGCTTGGCCAAACCCAGCAGGTAGAATCCCAAGCCAACTGCCCACAGGCATCCTTTATGATACGCAACATTTTACTATATCACAGGAGATGTTGGCTAGCTGGCTAAAAACATTTACAGGCACAAATCAAATCAGCATCTTGGTTTGTGGTGCCTTTGGCTGCCTGTAAAAGCAATCTATCCATACAGCTAAAGCAATGCTATTTTCAGCTGTTTTCACCCTGTTTTCAGCAGCCTGTCTGCACTACTGTTCAACATCGCACAGCACTGCCCAGTGCACTTCAGGGACTTACAGTGGCTGACACTCACCTAGCTGTTACCACACAGTTTTTACAGCCAGCTGTGCCAAAGCCTGCTCTCACCCTTGCTGCAGAATTACTCAAAGGAGCAAGAAGTGGCTGTTGAGGAGAAACCTGGAAAACCTCACCTAGAAGAGCAGAGCAATTTTTGCTTCGTTACTGCCCATGGCTCCATGAAGGAAAAGTGCTTTTTCCCAGGGTCTGGAGACACAGGCCCACAAACATTTGCATAACACACCAGATCTGCACAGACTTCAGTGTGAAACTTCTCTTAATCCTTTCATGGCAAGAGTACACACTGGAGTGAACCATGCTGGTACCTTCACTATTAGAAAACCAGCTATTCTGGCTAGCTACTTCAGATACCCTGAGAACTGCTTTAGTTTTGGCACATCAATGGTTGTTCTACCCATGGCACAGACCTGGTGTAAATGCTTACCTCTTAATTGTCAGTGTTAATGATGCACCTGAAACACACCTGCTGCCCCGAGAATGTATTTTCAAACCAAATGGAATTAGCAATGAATACTGCACATCCTACCTCTTACCCTTCAAAGGAAGAAACGAGAAGTATACGTGCTTTCTCTGCAGAGTCTGGGGGGCATGAGGATCCCTGTGCACACTCCCTTGCTGGAGTTATACAGAGCCATGCCCTAGCAACAAAGAGCCACCAAGAAAACTCAATTATGCATGCAGCCACTGCAGAGCTGGGCTTGTGCTCTTACTGGTTAAGTTTAGTTTGGTTAAACTGGCTGCTGAAATTGCAGCTGCTTGTTCTAACCTGCCTCTGGCAAGCTCTAGTCTGCACCACTGCTGCTCCCTGTCCACAAAGCCTGTCCCCTCTCCCTGGGAGCTACAGCTCGAGCTTTGCCCTTCCCACCGACACTCCTTTCTGCTTGCTCAGGCTCTGTGTCCTCACTTTACCTTTCTTGTGTAAGGAAAGAGCACAGCCCTTGCCAGGACCCTCCCTGCAGCCATATGAGGCACCAAAGAAAGGGCACCACCATGCCCCCATCTCATGCAGGAAAATATGCATCTAGCAGACTCAGAAGAAAAGTCATTAGATGCCAGTGCCACAAATGGTCTCTGCACCATCCAACCTCCTTGATGGCAGCAAAGACACACATACCCCTATAAAGAAGGCAAGTCCCCAAAATGATCAGGATTCTATCTGAATCTTGTAAATGGCAGGTACCACCCAAGCCACCTGGGCTCAGTGGTACCATACAGTCCATGCTTAAAGCAAGGCGAGTTTAATAGCTAAATGCTAATGCACATCCCATATCTTGCATTACAAATCATGCTTCCTCTTCCAGAACTTCAAAGCTGTGATTATTCCTTAAATCTACTGGAGGAAGAGTCCATCTGGATCAGTTATTTAGTGACTAATTCGTTGTACTGACCATGAATGGATTTGCCCAACAGAATACCAGCTCATGTATTTGTCCTCATGTTTGTTAGTCTGAGTAGAGAGAGTCTACAGCTAGATGGAGGAATGCCTGTTAAAAAATGTATTCTGAATACTCTGGTGAAGATTTTTGGCATAGCTGAGGTTTCCTGTGTCCCGAACACAGAACAGACAATCCGTGCCTAAGCAAACAATGCCATTTTACTGAAGTCACAACTCTATACAAGGAGAAACTCAGGAATAATATGGCCTAGCAGAGATGTTAAGTGCTGCAGAGAGACTACTGGGTGGGTTTTGCTTGTTTGTTAACCTGCAAGCGATGCACGAAGTTTTGCTGATAAACAAATCTTTAGGAGGTGGTGGAAAACATTAGTTTTTCCCTCATCAGCAGTTTGTGCAGCAGAGCTGACAGCCTTGCCAGGCTGACAGCCCCAAATGAAACTTTTTTTTTTTTGTACCCCAGCTGAAGGCAGAAGAGCTACAACCTTGTTTTCCCCAGGGGCAGCTAAATAACAGCTATGCATTGGAGAGCTGCACAGTTTTCTATAGATAAACATAGGCACTAGGATTTATTACTAGTAGGTAGCTCCAGCACACAGTCCATATATCTTTCATATTCCTAGAACTATTTTTGGTATGAGAACATTTACAACAGAGTTTATGCAGCCAGACAGATTTACCTACTTGAGGCTACCACTTTGTATTTAGACCTGTCATAAGCTTGTCGAGTGCCCTGGCACATGGCACTGAGCCTGGTGGCAAGCCATATGCCACATGGGAAAGCAGCACCTCCAGACTACATGGGGAATTAACTCTGTTGAAAATAATACCAAATAATACAAGAATTGTTAGGTAAAGAGGTGACAAGGGGCTGCAATCTCCACCATCACTGCTACTTTCCTGCTCCCACCATTTCCTCTGCAGGGCTGCTGAACATGGACCTCTCTGGCTTCTCCCCCACTTTGTTGACAAATGTAACAATTAGCCAACAGAGGCATCAACTGGTCAAATCACAACTCAGTGCTGAGGTGCCTAAATGCATGCTTTAGAATGATTTTTTCTTCCTTTGTTTTTTTTTTTTTTTTTTTTACCTGAAAAACAGATATTACAGACCACTTACCAATATACAATTTATAGCGCTAGGTGCTTGTATAAAAAAAATGTCTTTCAAAGCTGGTAGTAAGAAATCAAGCAAAGCAACAACAGAGGAAGGATAGAAAGAGGCAAATAAATTAAGAAAGCCAGTTACTGTTGACAAAACCCCTTCCTGATGAAGAAGAGAGATACTGCATCCTATTTTCCTACTGAGGAAACAATGACATTACAAAAAATTGCAACATATTAAGGCTGATAATCAACTAAACATAGCAGAAAAGTATTTTGTCCAGATTTCATCTTTATTGCTAGTATGAGTAGACTGTCACGCTAGTCAGTCACCTGATGGTACTGTTGTGACTACACCAGCCCTACGAGCTGGTGGTTTGTGTGTTGGTGTCTGAAGCCAAGATGTCTGACGAAGCCCACGGCCTTCAAAGTGATCAATGTCTTAGCAATGCAAATTGATGCCCAATTTTGTGTGCTCAGTCTGGATTTTCCATCATTATAGGAACAACTTTGTGAGAAGCCTGGGAATAAGGAGAAAGATGAAATAATTGCAACCCTTCATCTTCAAATCAGTAAACCTACCCAATTCTTCCTAGAGAAGAACAGTCTTAAAGCAGCAATGCATACAACAACTGTTAGCCAAAGACAGTTCCCAGCTTTAAATACACAGAATTCCTTAAGATGCTTTTCATTGGAATCAGTATGGATTTCCAACTCAAAACTAGCAATCAACATGCACAGACTACAAGAGCAGCAATAGCTTTTTATTTTTGTTCAGAATGCAGAGAAAGACTCACAAGGAACAGGACAGCTACTGAATTTGGTACTGACAAAGCTACAGACCATAGATATTTAAAATGCATTTATTATTGCATTCCTGACCTTTTCTTTCAGGGAGATTAACTTGACAGGGAAAAATAATCCAAGGTAATGTTGTTTGGCTCAGTAGATGCCTTCATGACTTAGAGAAGAATTGCTGTAAAGTTCATACATAAAACTGGATTTTTTTTTCTCTTCTCCATTTTTTAATTTCAGTGGAGAGTAGTTGCTTTTAAAAATTGCAATTTTCTTACTGACATTGAAGCAGACTCAAAATCTTAATTCCTCCATCCACAGCTTTTGACAAGCATTGCCCTGCAAGCTCAGTTTATCTCAGGTGCCAAGACTGAGAACTACTCTTTTAACTGGAGCTAATGTATTTGGAGTCAGGACTCAAATTGTTTCACTACCCAAGGAAAACATGTTTTTTCTCCATTACTAATGCTCACAACCATGCATTGACTGACTTGGCTGCTCCCTGGCAAAACAAGTAGTGACTGCCACCCAGAGCACAGTAAGCACTGAGAAAGCTTTTGAGAAGAAAATTGCTACACTGCTAGCTGTGAAAGACAAGTGGTGGAAAAAGAACATCCAGGAAGAGTAATATGGGACAAGTTATAGAAGAACGGGGGGAAAAACACGTACAGGCAAAAGAGGGGCAGGGGAAGATGTTCAGAGAGGGAGTTATCAGCATAATTTTATCATATACACGAGGAAAGTGGAGAATGTAATAGTCACCATCCAAATTCTTTCTTGCAGAAGGCATTTCCTTCCTGCCTGACAAATTCACCAATGGCAGCTCAAGCACATTGTGACCTTTGCTTTTCAGCTCATCTCAATAATGAAGTGAAAGAATTGCAATGAACAGCATTTGCTGCAGAGTAAACATACTGTTTTTTTCAGTCAGGCACTGACAATTAGATACTCCAGGCCTGCAATTCAGGCTGTGGTATACAGTTATGCTAAGCATTCACTGCAAAACCTTACATGCTTTATTGCATCCTCCCTGTTCCCTCACTTGCTTGCTTCTGTCCAGCAAACAGCAGATCACGGTCTTCTCTCCGGACTCATTGTGCTGAGATGTTTTACAGCTCTTCCCCAGGCTACCACAGAAAACCTCATCTGTGCTTTAAAACACTTGTGGAAAGTGTGTTCAAGAAGAAAGGGAACTTGAATGATTTCTAACCGCTTCCTCACAGCAGAACAATCATACTGCAAACTGTTAAATACGCAGCTCCAGCTAATAGCTAATTTTAAAGCACTCCCATAGGTGTGTTGAACGTGAAGAACTGGGTAATGTAGTCAGTTAATAGTACAAAGTTCATTTTGTAAAGAAAATAAATGGATAATGGACATCCTTCCCTTGGGAGCAGACACAGAATGAAATGACACTGTCAGATCAGCGAGAATCACTCACAAACAACTTTTCCTGATGGTGGTTATCAGCCACTCAGCCCTTACTTACAGAAGTCTGTCATTCTGACCAGGGAGCATTGATTCTGGGTGCAACAGGTTTTAGTGCTGTAGCTGTGGGTGCACTTTTTTTTTGTATGGGAAGGCCATATTCTACTAAAATGTTAAAGGCCTTTGGCACCAAGTCTGTGAACAGTACTGAATGGGAATAACCTCTGAACAGGCTTATAAGAGAACAAGCTTTTTTAAAGCCAGCTCCACTGTCAGGAATGACAGGACAGGAAAGAAAAGTTAATCACTTCCCTAGTTGCTACTCTGTTCATCAGACCCTTTGATCTTTATGATTTATGTGATATAGCTCATCAGTGGTCCAAATGATACTGATATGTGTGTGTCATTTCTTTCTTCAGGAAGAGAGTCTGGGATTTATACTAAGTACAATGTCTGACTCTCTGGGCATGTCTAATTGTTCTCAATATTTCTAGTATAACATATGATTACCAATCAAATTCATAATAAACTTTTCAAGTTGTTATATTTGGCAAATCCAGGAGAAAGACAACTCTTCCACAAGTGTTCTGCATTCTTCTCTTGTTTAGAAATGTCAGGGTGTAAACAGAAAACAAAGTAGAAGCTTGTTTCCATTTTTGCTGTGCTGAGTGCACTAAACAAGTGGCCTCTTACATACTGGACATAGGGGAAAAACAATGCAAGCAATTAAAATACCAATTTTATTATTTTCAGACTTCTCACATACAGGACATTCCTCAACATTAGCAAAGCTAACAGCCATTTATTTAAAAAATGAAATCCTAAGAAGCTGGAAAAGCCTTAAGAAATTTTCTCCATTTCTCTAGAACTAAAAATGCCCAATGTTTCTACACAATATTACTCAAACTAATCTTTCCACACAAAAAAAGCCTTCTACTTTTTTTTTTCTTCTTCTTCTTCCTCATCCTTAAAACACAAAAACTTGTTTTGAAAGAAATATGAAAGGAATCAAAGGGGTTGTGTTGAGCCAAAAGACCTCCTTTCTCCAACCTCAGTGTACTCGTCTGGAAAGTGTCTGACAAAGAAAGCTACTGATAGCTTAGAAAAACCTTTTATCTATCCTTATGAGCTTAAGAGAAGTGTATTAGTATTTCATTAACTCATTCATTGTATGTTTCCTTTATATTATTCCAACTTTGAAAACAAAGAGTACAGCAGAACATCTACCATGTTCCTAAAAAAAAAAAAAAAAGCCTTCAGGACAGAGCACCAGCTATGCTGTCTCAATGTTATCCTCCCAGTGGCAGCACAAAGACATGCCAGCACAAGGAGCCTACCTGACTCCAGCTGGGACTACTGCTCATTATTTGGTTATGCTGGATCAACTATGCCCATATCCTAAATCTCATCTTACTGCTTTATTCTTTCCTTTACACCACATTTTCCAGCCTTTAAGATATTCAAAGTAGCTGTATTGCTGCTGACTATAGAGAAGAGGAGCAGAACTAGGTCCAAACTGGTTCTGCATGCAACTGCTGGGCTCTCCCTTGAGTCGCACTCCTCATTTTCCAAATCCTTGGCATTATAAATAACACAGGGGACTTCGGTTCTCATTAAATGCTGCTGCGTTCAAATGTATAGAAGGACTTTGTACTAAATACAGAAGAAGAGTTTTTATAGCTCCCTTAAAACATGTTGAATGTTCACTATTAAATATGACTGTTGTCTGAACAAAGTTGGTATGCAGATAACTTATAGAAATACCATCACTCAAAGTGAATGAAGACCAAATGATATCATTCTATAGCCTTCCTAAGGGAAACCAACTTACAGAAAGTAGTCAATGTACAATTAGTCAGAATTATTGGGAATAAAAGCAAGTTTAATAGGAACTATATAATTGTTTGTGATTTTTTTTTTTTTTTTTTTTTTTTTGGGGGGGGGGAAGGGAGAGGTCGGGGAGAAAGCGACAAAAGCCAAATTTCTGAGTCTGACCTGCTACTCTTCTTCCCTACAGCAAGGCCTGCATGTATTCACACACACACACTCTTTCAAGGAAGTGGCATGGAAATGAACAAGTTCACACCTCCATCTTCATGCAGACTACAGCAGGGAAATAAAAGGGACTCCCAGACAGGATTCATCCCATATGACATTAAACCAGATCCTTGGTGTCACACTTTCTTCTATATGGAGTCAAAACTGAAGTTTATACATGTATAGCTGAAAAACTTTATGGCATGGCAGCATTTGGAAAGGCCCCTTCGTCCATTAGACCACTGTTTAATCAGTCTGTTGACCCAGAAGGTTCCAGTTCTTGTCTTAAATATAATATACTTGAAGCAGTGTTTTGCTGTTGATATCAATTGGAAGGAGGCACAAGTTCAGAGATGGACCAAAGACTTTGGCTGCTGAAATTCAACTTTTACATTTAACCTCCTTATTATAACACTCCGATAGCTACTAATACAGACCGTTGTCCCTAGCTCAACTGAATTCTGAAATATCTTACAAGCTGCAAAACCAGATAGGCATAGTTTTCAATAATGCTTCAGTCATTACATCGAACAGGAATAATTTCCTTTGGGTAACAATGTTAACATCAGTTCCTCCCACCCTTTATAACACAATTGCAGTGGTAATCCCAAAAAACAATTCTTTCCCAACAGAATATAACTAGTTCCATTCTCTCAGATGACCACTTTTCATTGCAGTTTTGTTTTTTTTTCCCTAAGTAACTTTTTTCTAGTACATTGCACTCTACACACATAGCTAGCTAACAAAACTAAATGCAGTCAGACAGCCTATAAATCTTGCCTCCATACTTGAAGTCAAATCATAACCTCTACAACTAGCAATATAAAGTATACATTTCTCTCCTGGTGCATAGAATTAAAAAGCATGTAGGACAGCGAGAAGGAAATTAGGAGCTGCACTGCCTTCCATCTACATTTATGTAAATTCCATGATTACATTAACTAATCAAAACAGCTCTATGTAAAACTGAACATTCATAATTGAATAAATGCAAATATTTATACAAGAGAGTTTAAGTGGAAAACACTTTGGATGGTTCTCTGCAAGGAAAAGATTAATTCTCAAATAGCTGATCACTCTAAAGTGCAATCTGCTTATTAGAATCAAGCATTCAGCAGACATTTGATCCCTTAAGGAATCCAATTCCCCCCACGGTGAAAACTTAACCTTAAACCAGTATGAAATGTCTAATTAATATCCTGTCTATAAAAAACTCCCAATGTTTGTTTACAGTTTTCTTAGTATTTATCGCTGCAGGAAGCTAAATACAAGTATTCTAATGCCATTTCCCATATAAAACCACCACGGCACTGTTTTCTTGATCCTTCTTCCTGAAATACGTAGGATGTACATGCAAAGTTAGAAAAAGGTCAATCTGTTTTGTTTTGTTTTAAAAACACATTGCATGAACAACTGCAATGTATTTTTTGGCACATGCATAGTCTCAGAAGTTATTTTAAATCTGTTAAAGAAGTTAAAACAGGTTTGTGAATGATTCAGACTTTGTGGAGAGCTCTTGGGAGTGCTTTCTTGGCTGTCTTGCAAGTCAAAACTGGGAAAAGAAGGAGGAAGGAAGAATAGCATTATGCACAAATGGTTTCACACTTTTAATGCTATCAAAGTGCATATTCAAGGCCTTCATTTCTGCCGTTAAGATTTCACACGACTTGAAATCTCATGTACCTCAACCATACCCCACACAGCATTCTTCATCAAAATGAAAGAGCTTCATGCTGCTAAAGAGTACAAAGTCTTCTGGGTAGTATGAGCCACTAAGTTTCTGGGATGATACTTCCAGCTGGAAAGCAAAAGAAAAGCTTTCATTTGTCCACGTTTCTACTTCAGATTTACAATGAGGGCTAAAATTTGTTTTGAAGGACTTATTTGAGAATGCAGTGCAGATCTGTGGAAGCTACCGTGCTAATGATATTGCATAGTGTTTGGCAGCCCTCACTGTCTTGCCACATACACTTCCCAGCTGCAATTCCATTTTTGCCATTCCACTGAACTCCTTTTGGAGAGCTATCAGACCTTGTGGATAACCCTGGTGCTAACAGCTACCAATAGCTAAACACAAACCCAATTACATTTTCTTTTCCTGAATGGATGACTACTCTTCTCCTCCTAGAGACAGCAGATATTTGAGACTGAGTGAGTTACCATTCTAACAACACACTATCATTACACAGGAGTTTCTACTTGACTGTCACACACCGGGGAGAAGACTCACTGCCTCTCCAGCAATCTGGTTTATACACAGAAGAGTGCAGTAGGTTCTCTGCCATATTATTTTGCTTTCCTTCTTTTGATTTCCTTCTACTTGATACACGTTTTACCTTCCTATCTCTGCATTCAATTATTAGAGCCTAACTTGAAATGGACAAAACCTTTGCTACTAGATTACTTTTACACAAGGAGATTTGGATCCTTTTCCAGGATAAGTGAACTGGACAAAACTTTAGTGAGAAATTAGAGAAGTTCCAAGGGCTGCTTGTCATCTGTTGGCTGGGTAAGAAGAAACAAACCCCAGACATTAAAAAAATAATCCTCTTTCAGTAGAATAAAAACAACATTTAGAAGATTCAGACTGAGCTAGCATACAATGAACTACTACATCTGCCAGTCCTCACTTGTTATTTATTATATACTTTTTAAAGTATTACAGCATCCCACTTCTCTCATGAAGCATCATATGATGTGTGCTTCATTGAGAATTTTCAATTTATTATTTCAGCCACTTATTCCATCTCAGATTTGGGGGATAGAGAGCTCTCTGACAAGAAAACCCATTGGGAAACTGACTCCCAAACTGTTAGGAATTAATGGAGAGAGGCATGAACAGAAGAATAAGCATGAGCTTAACATAAGGTCCATTTAATGCAAAACAATGAATGCCACTGCATTAAAAAAAAGTTGGGAGGTGACTGTGCTTAAGGTTGGGTGGAAATTTAAACTGGGTGCCAGAATTTTGGTCAAGTACCAGAAAATTCAGAATTTATGTTGTTTCACAGCTACCACGAGAACACTAGAAAACAAACACAATCTAGAAAAAAAAAAAAAAAAAACAAAACAAAACACACACAAACTAGAAAAAAACACAGTTAGTGAAAAGCCCAGCCATAAGGCTAACTCTAACAATGCAGTGGGTGCATTCAGGTTGATTACATCCAGACTTTTGCAACAGGAAAGGAGAACTAAGTTCTCCTTTCTCAGTTTTAAGATACTGAATGTCCTGAAGTGACACGATCAGATTTCATGCTGACCATTTGGCTTCTATATACATTTGACACCCCAGAAGGGTTCTGACCTCCTTTCTCTTTGCAGCTCACAGTTTACATTTTATAGATGTGATCTATAAAATGTATGAGAATCTTCCTAGCACAAAAGTCACTGATTTAGAAGATAACAAGCAAGTACTAGCAGGACTAGGCAGTTTACAGTAGAGATCATAGCTTCACAAGTCAAAACATTACCAGTCTACTGCTAGACCAAGTAAATGGAAAAATTAAACCAGATTTTGGTGTTTAAGACTTTTTCATTTTTGCCTGCATTCATCTGAAGCAAAACAAGCCCACACATCCATTCTACTTAGGTTTTCTATGTTTGCATTCCTTTGCAAAAGCTACATATCTAACTCTAATTATTATTTGTGTTAATTTAATTAAGGATCAAGGAGACTTGCACCTTGCAGCAGTTAATGCAGCTCAAAGAGCTGATGCCTCTTCTCCCCCTTTCGTGGTTCACTTTGTCCATTTTTTTTTTTATTATTATTTTTTTCCTGCCTTTGTGGGTCCGGAGCTGTTCCTGACTCTGTTGATAGTCAGTGTATATACATATCTGAGGGGTGGGGGACAGAAGGATGTAGCCAACCTCTTTTCAGTGGTTTGTGGGGACCTTGAAAGATCATCGGGTCCAACCCCCCCTGCAGCCTGTCCTGCCTGGGCAGAACAGGCTGCCCAGGTAGGTGTCCAGGCAGGCCTTGAATATCTCCAGAGAAGGAGACTCCACAACCTCCCTAGGCAGCCTGTTCCAATGCTCCGTCACCCTCACCGTGAAGAAGTTCTTTCACATGTCAGTGCGGAACTTCCTGTGCTCTAACTTGCAGCCATTGCCCCTTGTCCTATCCCCACAAACCACTGAGAAAAGGTTGGCTACATCCTTCTGTCCCCCACCCCTCAGATATATACACTGAGAAGATCCCTCTCAGTCTTCTCCAGGCTGAACAGGCCCAGGTCTCTCAGCCTTTCTTCATACGGAAGATGCTCCAGGCCCCGTATCATCTTTGTGGCCCTCCGCTGGACTCTTTCCAGGAGATCCCTGTCTTCCTTGTACCGGGGAGCCCAGAACTGGACACAGTACTCCAGGTGAGGCCTGACCAGGGCAGAGTAGAGGCGGAGGATCACCTCCCTTGACCTGCTGGCCACACTCCTTTTAATGCACACCACGATCCCATTGTCCCTCTTGGCCACGAGGGCACACTGCTGGCTCATGGTCAACCTGTCATCCACCAGGACCCCCAGGTCCTTTTTGTCAGAGCTCCTCTCCAGCAGGCCATCCCCCAGCCTGTACTGATACTTCGGGTTGTTCCTTCCCAGGTTTAGGACTCTACACTTGCTCTTATTAAATCTCACTTGGTTTCTTCCTGCCCATCTCTCCAGCCGGTCCAGGTCTCGTTGAATGGCAGCACAGCCTTCTGGCGTGTCAGCCACTCCTCCCAGCTTTGTGTCATCGGTGTACTTGCTGAGGGTGGACACTATCCCCTCATCAAGGTCGTTGATGAAGATGTTGAACAAGACCGGACCCAGCACCGACCCCTGGGGAACACCGCTAGTCACAGGCCTCCAGCCAGACTCTGCTCCGCCATTGACCACCCTCTGAGCTCGGCCAGTCAGCCAGTTCTCAACCCACCTTGCTGCCCACTCATCTATCCCACACTTTCTCAGCTTTGCTAGTAGGATGTCATGGGAGACAGTATCGAAAGCCTTGCTAAAGTCAAGGTAGATGACATCCACTGCTTTGCCCCCATCTACCCAGCTGGTGATGCCATCATAGAAGGCAAAGAGGTTGGTCAAGCACGACTTCCCCTCGGTGAATCCATGCTGACTACTCCTCATAACCTTCTTCTCTTCCAATTGCTTGGAGATGGCATCCAGAACAAGCTGCTGCAATACCTTTCCAGGGACAGAGGTGAGACTGACTGTCCTGTAGTTTCCTGGATCCTCCTTCCTGCCCTTCTTGAAGACTGGAGTGACACTGGCTATCCTCCAGTCTTCAGGCACCTCACCCATTTTCCAGGACCTTTCAAAGATGTTAGAGAGCGGTTCGGCGATCACATCTGCCAGCTCCCTTAGCACACGCAGATGCATCCCATTGGGATCCAGGGATTTGTGTGCATTGAGCTCACTCAGACGCTCCCGAACCACTCTCACATCCACCAGAGGGGAGCCCTCCATTTCCCAGACCCTTTGTCCTATTGCCGGGGTTGAGGAGTCCTGGGGGAGTGTCCTTGAAGCAAAGACAGAAGCAAAGAAAGCATTCAGTATCTCCGCCTTCTCAGCGTCTCCCATTACCAGCAAGGGACCCACATTATCCCTGGTCTTCCTCTTGCTGTTTACATACTTAAAAAAACCCTTCTTAGTATCCTTTATCTCTTTTGCAAGCCTCATCTCTCGGTGGGCTTTAGCCTTCCTTGTCGCGTCCCTGCAGGCCCTGACAACACTTCTATACTCCTCCCAAGAGGACAGGACCTTTTTCCACATTTCATAGACCTTCCTCTTCCTTTTGATCTTATTGATGAGCTCCTTGCTCATCCACGCAGGTTTCCTGCTCCCCTTCCCCAATTTCCTATTCTTCTGGATGCACCGATCCTGAGCATGGAAGAAGTGCTCTTTAAATGTAGCCCAGCTCTCACATGCATCCTTGCCTTCTAGCAGCCTAGCCCATGAGATACCCCCAAGCAGGTCCCAGAAGAGGTCGAAGTTGGCTCTTCGAAAGTCCAGGGAAGCAATCCTGCTTTTAGCCTTACTTCTTCCACCAAGTTCCATCTTGAACTCCACCATCTCATAGTCGCTGCATCCCAAGCTGCCCCCGACCTTCACATCCCTAACAAGGTCATCCCTGTTGGTAAGGACAAGGTGCAGGAGCACCCCCTGCCTCGTCAGCTCTTCCACCACCTGCGTCAGAAAATTGTCTTCAATGCATTGTACAAACAGTTTGGACTGCACGTGTCTGGCCGAGTTGCTTACCCAACAGTTGTCTGGGTAATTGAAGTCCCCCATGAGGACCAGCGCTTGCGACTGTGAGGCTATTACCAGCTGCTTGTAGAAGGCCTCATCGACCTCCTCATCCTGATCTGGTGACCTGTAGTATACCCCCACAACAGTGTCCCCCATACCAGCCCACCCCTTAATTCTCACCCACAAGCTCTCCACTTGTCCTTCACCCTCCCCCAGCTGGAGCTGGGTACACTCTAATTGCTCCCTCACATAAAGGGCAACCCCACCCCCTCGCTTCCCCAGCCTGTCTCTCCTAAAGAGGACATAGCCCTCCATGACAGCATTCCAGTCATGCGAGCTGTCCCACCACGTCTCAGTGATCACAACGAGATCATGGCCCCGCGACTGAACACAGATCTCGAGCTCATCCTGTTTATTTCCCATGCCCGTGTATTGGTGTAAAGGCACATTAGGGAAGCAGCAGGTGCAGTTACCCCTGGGGGGATGCAAGAAGAAGATACTGGATGGGGGATCGGGAATGCTACCTTCTCTGAGGAGCCCTCAGACAATCCTATGGGAGAGCTCAGAAGTTTTTCCCTGTCTTCAACACTGACAGTAGTGATGACTTCCCCCAGCCCTTCTCTGTCACTTTTAGCTCCCCTCCCTTCCCCCATCAAACCTAGTTTAAAGCCCTGGTAATTAGCCCAGAGAGCTTGCTCCCTAGTTTAAAGCCCTGGTAATTAGCCCAGAGAGCTTGCTCCCCAACACACTTGTGCCCCACTTGCTGTGCTGAAGTCGGTCAGCAGCCCACACACCCAGCTTCTCAAAGGGCTGCCCAAGATCAAAATACCCAAATCCTTGGTCCAGACACCACCCCCTCAGCCAGTCGTTCACCTTTCCTGTTCTCCTTCTTCTTTCTGGGTCCCAGTCACCCAGAGGAAGGACAGAGGAGAATACTACCTGCACCCCCGATCCTCTCAACAACCTTCCCAGGGATGCAAAGTCCTTTTTAATATTCTTCATTTTTCTAATAGCAGCTTCCCGGGATCCAACTTGAATGACAACAAGAGGATAGTAGTCCTCCGGTTTAATGAGTTGTGGCATAGGCTTCCTAATGTCTCTGACACATGCCCCAGGAAGGCAGCACACTTCTCTGGCTAGGTTATTTGGGCAACAAATAGGAGCCTCAGTGCCCCTCAGCAAGGTGTCCCCAGTCACCAGGACTCTCTGTTTCTTTTTTTTTGTGGCACAGGTTACAATGTGGTGCTCCATCCGGCCCTGATCCAAATGTTTTGCATTTCCCCCAATCTTGACTCTCTTCTCAGGGTTGATTCCCAGGTTTGGACTACTATCCAGACCCTCAGCCTCTTCCACAACCTCCCTGAGAGCCTCAAATCTATTTCCCAGGGACACCATGGGGGTAGGTGGCACCGTGGGTGTTGGGGGCAGACATCTCTTTCTGCTCCAAGCCAGGACAAGGGTCCAGCCCCTTGTGTCTTCTGGACAGTCTAGCCCTCTGTTCTGCATGTGTTCAACAGGGGCATCCTCTACCCCTTGTCAGGACATAGGAGAGGGCTGCCGAGCAACAGCAGCCTTCTTCATTTAAAACTTGATATATATTTTATTAAAAAGGTGGAGCTTAATTCATGAGATGGAAGGCAGGGAGAAGAAATACTTTACTTACATCAATAAAACTAGAAGTAAAAAAGGAAAGCCCAACCACGCAGAGCATTACAAGAAGGAAAAATGAATTAACAGTCCTTGCCCTTAAATTCATACTCTACTTGGGGCTGCTCTCCAGCCTGAGCATAACATCCAGCTGTGACTCACAGGTTAGCAGTGAGAACCTGGCAGCTTTCCACAGGGTCAGGGCATTTGATGTCCTCTGCTTCCCCTCCAGCTCTACCCACAGGACTGCTGTTAGGTCATGCTTGCAGGTAAGATCCAGAGTGCTGCCTAACAACATGATTCTGCTTCAATAGGGAGCTTAGTTACAAACCTGTCAGGTCTGAGCTCCTGCCTCAGCAGCCAGGTCAAGCTAGACAGTTGCTAAACAGACCACAGTCTGCATTTGCCTGAATCATTGACCCCTCTCCCAGAGGAGAGTATTGTCTCTCTGCCAAGGGGTAGTGGATATCCATGCTCTCTAGGTGTCATCGTCATGAAGAGACAGCAGCGAGACTGGATCTAGATATATTTTAAGTGGAATTTCTTTTGCTATTACATACAGCTGTAAAGTGAGATATCCAGTACAACAAAGAATTATTGTAGATGCTCCCTAGGTTGTATTAACAAAACAGTTCTTATACACCAACCATACCACCAATTCATACCTTCACGCTATTTGGGGTCTATTCATATCTTCTGCAACTCAAACCTCACACATCTCAGCGTATCAGAAGTTACCCTTTCTCTAGGGACAGTTTTCTCCTTCCTGAATTTACTTTTTTCCTGGGAGTCCATTGCAAGTAAACTCAATGTTATCCATACTCCCTTTAAGAAAAGCTACTTGCAAGCTGACTCTTGCTCAATATGCAACAGTTAGATGAGAAACATAACAAGTGTGCAGGAATTTTAAGGGTGTGCCAAAAATATGAGGAGACTATAAGTACATACTAGTAGAAGGTTTCAGGCAAAGGAATCTCCATCAGCATATTACCACTATGCTTGTATGCAAATCCTAGCAGCACATCACTTAGGCATGGTCTCAAGATAATCAGCCTCCTAGATCTTTTATTTTTCCATTGGAAGAGCCTCAAATCAAATTTAGCCTCTGGATAGCATTGCCAATGGTGCAACTACATATATACATTAGATAAACAAATAAAGCTTCTCCCATAGTCCGTACTGACAGGCTATGATGACAGGCCTACTTCTTTTATTGACAAATCCTATAATCTAATGCTTCCACAATCCAAACGCAACCCTTTGGATCCTCCTGAATGCTCC
This sequence comes from Aythya ferina, assembly GCF_964211825.1. Lineage (NCBI taxonomy): Eukaryota > Metazoa > Chordata > Aves > Anseriformes > Anatidae > Aythya > Aythya ferina. The sequence continues at coordinate 16,820,798 of NC_140314.1, read as the reverse complement.
TTCTTGTAGTTGTGTTGTTGGCAGAGCAAGTGCAGTGACAACTGGTATTAATGGAAAACTCACACAAGCCTTGAACTGGGACATTCACAGACATCTAAAGGGTAATCTCTCTTGTAACTATGGCCATAGAAATACAGCACAAAATACAAAATTATTGAGTTTTTTTTCCATGTTGCTATGTTGAGGATTTCAACCTGTAGGTAGTGGACTTTTCTTCCAGACTGAGAAGCTTGACGCATTTAATAACAGGTTTGATTGCAGGAAAAGACATAAAATCCTATCCAGATAGTTTTGTATAACTGTTGGTACATTCTCCACAATCATCTCTAGTTATGGAAGGCTTGGGTCTCAGAAAAAAAGAGCACAACACTAAGTTCCAGATATCCAACACTAAGTTCCAGATATCCCTCCCACATCCCCAAAACACAGAGATTTGCATTCCTGCAGACTATGTTTAATTATGAAAAATATACATTCAGTCTAATGAGAGGAAAAAAAATGAAACTGGGTGCCCAGGCTGATATGAAAAACACCATTAAATGCACAACCGCTGGCAATGAACAGTGTGTTGTTTGCTTACTCCCTGCAACAGTTTATCCACTTAGACATGCCTTGAAATTAGAGGACAAGCAAAAAAAGGTTAATAAGAATGGATAAGGGAAAAGAGGGAAGATGCAAACAACCCTCCCTAACCATCCTCTTTACCACTTACCAGACTACTCCTGTTTAACATTGCCTTGAGGTATCATCAATAGACATTGCATGGAAACATACCATATGGTGTTAGAAACACTCGTACATATGTACAGTTTTCATGGAAGAGCAGGATTATTTCCTATGCTAGTTCACTCAATGATTTGATCATCTATTACCTTACTCTTTCAGACCTTCCAAAAAGTCTTTTCCTGACAACTCTCCTTTATGAAGTTTAAAATGGATGAAGTTCATCTGCCTACAAAGTTTCAGAAGATCAAAAGGTATCACACCATCTGTGGAAAAGTGAAAAAGTCTTCGGAAATCAAAAATAACAGCTACTTCCCTTCTTCCCCTCCCTTACCGTTCTTGGGTTTACAGAACATAGCATAAATTGGACTGCATGAAATACATGAAGTGGCAGTCAGAGGAATTTAGCTTAGTGATATGTTTAGTGGAGGACTTGTTAGTGTTAGGTCAGAGGTTGGATTCGATGATCTTGAGGTCTCTTCCAACCTAGACAATTCTGTGATTCTGTGATTCTGTGAATTGTATTCTGCCTTGTCCTTGTCAGGGAACACATTTACTAGGTGCTATTCCTCTCTCCTGTTCATAACATGGTCATATTAGCTGTTAAACCAACCTTGGAGAGAAGCTTGGAGAGAAACTATCCACAAATTAGCTTCCTGAACTTTTTCTGGGTTTCAAGTTCTCTCTTCCACTACAATAAATACAGCTATTTTGGGAAAGAGGCAATATGGTTTATTTTTGGCACAGTTGTGTGAGGCTATCATTAATGCTAGACATTCAAAAAAGCAAACAAGTTAAATCTAGCAAAACAGAATATTACATTCTTGATTACAAAGTAGGAAAAAAGTTACCAAAACCAAAACAAAGACAGAACACACTTGAAACAGCTCATTTCTCCCAGCTGTCTGAAGACTTTTCTGAGTCATGTCTCAGGAGAAGATAGGGGAGATTTAAGAGTTGTACAGAATCCTGAGTTTTGACTTTCAGAAATAACCTCATATTATCATAGAACTGGAGTTATTCCTTGAAGTTGCTCAGACCTGAAGCTACCACTCTCTTCTCTACAGTGGCAGGGAGGGGTACAGAGAGGACACGGAAAGCCCACCTGTTAAACACTTGGCCCCAGGGCTGGTGCCAACACAGAAATCTTGGGTTTTTCGATCATGGGGCACTTTACTCAGCACCTGGCCTGATGGCCACAGACGGGTCCCTATCTTTTAGGGGAAAACGGATCCTGGGCCAGGAGCTGGCAGGGCTCATTGAGAGGGCTTTAAACTAGGTAGGAAGGGGGATGGGGCTGAAGCAAGGATTGTTGGGGCTGTGCCAGGGGGAACAATGGCAAGGCTGGGGGATAAGGCAATGGCCCAGCTGAAGTGCATCTACACCAATGCACACAGCATGGGTAACAAACAGGAGGAGCTGGAAGCCATCATGCAGCAGGCAGGCTACGACTTGGTTGCCATCACGGAGACATGGTGGGACCAGTCTCATGACTGGAGTGCTGCAATGCCTGGCTATAAGCTCTTCAGAAGGGACAGGCAGCACAGAAGGGGTGGTGGGGTGGCTCTCTATATTAGAGAGTCTTTCGATGTTGTAGAACTCGAGGCTGGGAATGACAAGGTCAAGTCCCTTTGGGTTAGGATCAGCAGGGACAACAAGGCTAGTGTCCTGGTCGGGGTCTGCTATAGACCGCCGAACCAGGATGAGGAGACGGATGAGGAGTTCTACAGGCTGCTGACAGAAGTTGTGAAATCTTCAGCGCTTGTACTTGTGGGGGACTTCAACTTCCCTGACATACCTTGGAAGCACAACAAAGCCCTGAGAAAGCAGTCTAGGAGGTTTCTGGAGAGCGTGGAAGATAGCTTCCTGACGCAGCTGGTTAGTGAACCTACCAGGGGTGGTGCCCCGCTAGACCTTCTCTTCACAAACAGAGAAGGACTGGTGGAGGATGTGATTGTCGGGAGCTGTCTTGGGCAGAGTGACCACGAAATGGTGGAGTTCACTATTCTTGGCAAGGCCAGGAAGGGGACCAGTAAAACCGCTGTATTGGACTTTCGGAGGGCTGACTTTGAGCTGCTCAGGACACTAGTTGGTGGAGTCCCTTGGGAGGCGGTTCTGAAGGGCAGAGGGGTCCAGGAAGGCTGGGCGCTCTTCAAGAGGGAAATCTTAATGGCACAGGAACGGTCTGTCCCCATGTGCCCAAAGACGAGCTGGCGGGGAAGAAGACCAGCCTGGTTCAACAGAGAATTGTGGTTTGATCTTAGGAGAAAAAAGAGGGTTTATAATCTTTGGAAAAGTGGGCAGGCCACTAGGGAGGACTATAAGGATGTAGCGAGGCTGTGCAGGGACAAAATTAGGAAGGCCAAAGCTCATCTGGAGCTCAATCTGGCTACTGCCATTAAAGATAACAAAAAACGTTTCTATAAATACATCAACACAAAAAGGAGGACTAAGGAGAATCTCCATCCTTTACTGGATGCGGGGGGAAACTTAGTTACAAGAGATGAGGAAAAGGCGGAGGTGCTCAATGCCTTCTTTGCCTCAGTATTTAGCGGCAATACCGGTTGTTCTCTGGATACCCAGTACCCTGAGCTGGTGGAAGGGGATGGGGAGCAGGATGTGGCCCTCACTATCCACAAAGAACTGTTTGGTGACCTGCTACGGCACTTGGATGTGCACAAGTCAATGGGGCCGGATGGGATCCACCCAAGGGTACTGAGAGAACTGGCAGAGGAGCTGGCCAAGCCACTATCCATCATTTATCAACAGTCCTGGCTATCGGGGGAGGTCCCAGTTGACTGGCGGCTAGCAAATGTGACGCCCATCTACAAGAAGGGCCGGAGGGCAGACCCGGGGAACTATAGGCCTGTCAGTTTGACCTCAGTACCAGCAGATCCTCCTGAGAGTCATCACGCAGCACTTGCAGGGCAGGCAGGCGATCAGGCCCAGTCAGCATGGGTTTATGAAAGGCAGGTCCTGCTTGACGAACCTGATCTCCTTCTATGACAAAGTGACGCACTGGGTGGATGAGGGAAAGGCTGTGGATGTGGTCTACCTTGACTTCAGCAAGGCTTTTGACACCATCTCCCACAGCATTCTCCTCAAGAAACTGGCTGCTCTTGGCTTGGACTGGCGCACGCTTCGTTGGGTTAGAAACTGGCTGGATAATCAGGCCCAAAGAGTCGTGGTAAATGGAGTCAAGTCCAGTTGGAGGCCAGTCACTAGTGGCATCCCCCAGGGCTCGGTGTTGGGGCTGGTCCTCTTTAATATCTTCATCGATGATCTGGACGAGGGCATTGAGTGCACCCTCAGTAAGTTCGCAGATGACACCAAGTTAGGTGCGTGTGTCGATCTACGCAAGGGTAGGAAGGCTCTGCAGGAGAATCTGGATAGGCTGCACCGATGGGCTGAGGTCAACTGCATGAAGTTCAATAAGGCCAAGTGCCGGGTCCTGCACCTGGGGCGCAATAACCCCAAGCAGAGCTACAGGCTGGGAGATGAGTGGTTGGAAAGCTGCCAGGCAGAGAAGGACCTGGGAGTGATGGTGGATAGTTGGCTGAATATGAGCCATCAGTGTGCTCAGGTGGCCAAGAAGGCCAACACCATCCTGGCTTGTATCAGAAACAGTGTGACCAGCAGGGCTAGGGAGGTGATCATCCCCCTGAACTCAGCTCTGGTGAGGCCGCACCTCGAGTACTGTGTTCAGTTTTGGGCCCCTCGCTACAAGAAGGACATCGAGGTGCTTGAGCGGGTGCAGAGAAGGGCGACGAAGCTGGTGAGGGGCCTGGAGAACAAGTCCTACGAGGAGCGGCTGAGGGAGCTGGGCTTGTTCAGCCTGGAGAAGAGGAGGCTCAGGGGTGACCTTATTGCTCTCTACAGATACCTTAAAGGAGGCTGTAGTGAGGTGGGGGTTGGTTTGTTCTCCCACGTGCCTGGTGACAGGACGAGGGGGAATGGGCTTAAGTTGCGCCAGGGGAGTTTTAGGTTAGATGTTAGGAAGAACTTCTTTACCGAAAGGGTCGTTAGACACTGGAACAGGCTGCCCAGGGAAGTGGTGGAGTCACCATCCCTGGAAGTCTTTAAAAGACGTTTAGATGTAGAGCTTAGGGATATGGTTTAGTGGGGACTGCTAGCGTTAGGTCAGAGGTTGGACTCGATGATCTTGAGGTCTCTTCCAACCTAGAAATTCTGTGATTCTGTGATTCTGTGATTCATTTCATGCCATTTCCTTCCTCTTGTGTTCCCAGCTTCCCTGCTGGGGTGATTTTCTGGCTTTACAGTTAGTCTCTTCGCTTTCTTTTAGTTTAAACAATCTTAAGGGGGGATAAAATTCTTCAAGGTTCACGTAGCATCTTATAAGTCATACTGCTTAATCAACACCAGTATACCTACTCCCTAGCACATTTTGTTATATCTTCAGAGAGGTCACTGTGCAATACTAATCATAAAGATGATAGACCTGGTTGCAAAATTGCATTCACTCACCAGCATTTATGGGAAAAAAACTTTCAGTTAAGGCATGTTCCCCTTTCCTTCATCCTAAAACGCCAGAATGGCTGAGATTGGAAGGGACCTCTGGTTGGACCAGGTGACTTCCACCTGCTCAAGCAGGGACACCATTCCTCCTCTCCCCACAGAGTAGCAACCTAGCATCACACCTAACTACTATCTCCATCTTCACAGGCCTTCAGGACTCTGCTAGACACAGCTACCGCTGATCTGGTCTAATGATAACAATAGCTCTGCTTCACAGCAGTGGTTGGACCAAATGATCTGGAGAGCTACCTTCCACCCACATCTCTAATTTCAATATATCAATGTGCTTCATTGAATTGAATGATTTTCTTTGCCAAAGAACTATCCCACTAACAGCAAATCAAAGATCACTTCAGCCACCCTGCCTTATTACATTTGTCTTCATGCACACATTGCATCTCTACATCCACTTCCAGACCATTAGACAACTCCCTACAAACTTCAGGTGCTGCCTTTGTAGAAAATATACAGCTATGCATTTTTAATGCTGTTATAGTTTGGTTCTGTAACAACTCTAGATGAGCCTCATCTTCCTTTCATTAAATATTCATGGCTTTTGGGGAATATTTTGTACACCCATCTTTTTTTCCATTCAGCTAAAAGCTCTTGCTCCTATTTGCATAATAAGGAACTGTTTTAGTGAACAAAGATAACAGCAGCTAGGTGAAGAACAATAGGAACAAATTAAAGCAGATAAAGCCATATAGAATTAAACAAAGCAACATACACAGCCACAATATTTCAGTTTATTATTCCTTACAAAAATATTCTTCACATTACACCTTGTATTAAATGAACAAGAGTTAAGCCATTATGTTCCATTCAACTACAAAATCACCATCAGCTTTTGGGAACAGTTTTGTTGTGTTTATTAAACACCTGCAAAAGAGCTTGTATTTGGAAGTACTAGAAATAAATTTTGATTTGTTATCGAAAGCTATACAACCAGTTACTTTTCTCTTATTCATAGGCTGAGTCTGTTCTTGACAAAGTCACTTCCCTTCCATCTAAGCCCTGCCATGGTTTCACCCAGCAGTTTCTTGGTTCCAGCGGAGTGCAGCCATTGTTGGAGCTCTGAGCATTTAGGCACTTGTACTAATCCTGTGGAAGGTTATCAGTTGTGCCTTGGGCCTGGTATGGATTTATTATGTTCAAGAGAGCCAAGACAGTAGTAAGGTAAGCATTCCTTGAGGAGGCCTCTGTTCATGGAAAACAAAATTTGACAAGGGTTTAATAGCATTTTTATTTAATAATCAAATTTTGTTTCTGTATAGAAACAAAGATGGTAGGAGAACACATTTCTGGTATGTAGTTCTATCACTCAGCAGAAGAGTACATCTAAAGCTATTTACTAGTTCACTAATAAAGGAGAACATCAACCAGAAATCTTTCCAATATTTCCATACGCTTAATGAAGTATCTGCATGAACGGGCTCAATACAGTAGTTTTATACAGAATGAACCTGGCAAAGAGGCAGGAAGAATAAGAAATAATTGAACATGATGATCTCATAGCCATTAAAAAATTGTCAGAAAGAAATTAACTGGGTTCTTGTTGGTACACAGTAGCTTCTGCCTTTGATAGTCCAAAAGCATCAGATGCATAACTGGCTAGATTATAAGAACAGCATTGGGAAAATGTGATCTAGCTGCTGGTGGTCATATGAGAACTGTCTGCTACAGCCATGTACTAGAAAAGAGACAGTAATGAGATGTATCATTTCCTCAGTGGAGGTGGAACAGGACTGATGGAGGAAGTTGCCTAAGAGCCCATGGAGGGAGATCCCAAAGAACAAGGTGGGTCACAGCTCTTATAGATAAAAGAACATTCTTTCTTATTTGGTCAATGAAAGTTATTACATTTAATATAGGCCATTAATCTTTCCTTGTGCCCTGGAGACCTAAATGAGCCTATGCACACTGTTCTGATGTTTTTGACAGCAACTAATTAATCTTGAGAGGGAGTATGAGTTTAGGGGTTCTATCTCACTGCACTGCCATTTGTTTTCACTGGCAATTGGTTGAATTTTCCTTTATAGCATGCAGGTTACGAACATTTCATTTATTTTGACAATGCAATCACATCACAAAGGGACAGTGATTGATACTGTTCTGTTTAAAGCATTACATTTTTTTAAATTGCAGTTTAAATGCCCATTTAGGAGGGTGAGCAAACGGCTGTGTGGTGTTTAGCTGCTGGCTGGGTTAAACCACAACACGAGCCTGCAGTGATTTATTTAAGGTTTTATTGTATTCTCATTTCAGTTTCTCTTCGAGCTTTTTTCATCTGTCCAACTAGGAACTGGTGGCAGAGGCCAACTGCTGTACATCCTCCATTTGGTATTCTCTGAAGACCTCAGTATCCAAACCGCTGCCTGATTCTTTTCTTTTTTTTTTTTTTTTTTCCTCTTTAACAGCAGCAACATAGAGACAGTGTCAAAGGAAGTTGACAGAGGTACTAAAACTGTCACCACTTTAACAAGTTCATTAAAGGATATACTTCATTAAAGACTATACCAACTGGAAGAAGTTACTGTATACTAATGGAATCAAGGTAGTATATGTAATCAAATGGTAAAATTCTACTTAAATTAAAAAAATCTGAAAGGTAAGCAAAGAAATACAAAAATGAAAATTAAGTCTACAATGCTAATGAAAGTAATGAAAGCAGAACCCATTCCTTTCAGCTGCTGAATTTAAGTGCTGTGTTTAAAATGCATTTTTAATTGAACTAAGTATTTAAAAGCAAAAATAAAATTTGGAAGCAGTTTGTCAAAGTTAAAATTCATTTTGTATAGCATGAAGCATAGAGCGGGGTAGAAGGGGAGAAGAACATGATCTTTCTGAGTGACAGAAATAACATATGTTGTTTCCATAGATCCTAGACTTTGCATTTGTACTGGCAATAACCTATTCTGCGTAATTACTGTGAGCAACTGGATTTATTTTAAACATAGTTCTATCACAGCTTTTTTTTTTTTTTTTTTTTTTTTTTTTTTTTTTTTTGTGCTGAAGAAAATAGTTTTATATAAAGGAGAAAGTTAAATATAAGTTCAAACTTTTAAATGCTTTGGTTGTAATTGTTGCACTCTTAGTGACCTTTCCCAAGGGAACATTAGAAGTTTCCATCTTCCTCTTTATGTAGAGAAAATCAGAGATGGGCAAGCATTATAAAGAAGGAAGTATTTATTAAAAATCAAACCTCTTTCATTAGGCTGTAAAGCAGGCAGGACATGTCAGAAACCGTCCTGCAGCTGATAACAAGGCTGCTGGATAGGAGCACACATACAGTAGGCTCCCTGTCTCCGTTTCAGATGGTCTTTCATTTTGTTAGCTGGCACATTTTCAAATGCCTGTGTCTTTAAGCAAAGTCTTCCTGGGGCTTTGCAGGTCAATAGGGACATTCTCAGCTTCTTATTTTTTCAGAAAGTCAAGCCAAAATCTCTCAGCCTAAGTCAGAAGGCTCAGGCAATGACTTGATTGCAAAACAATCTTGAGTGCGTGAATGTAATTGGCACCATCCCTGTTCTACCAGTGATCCCCTGCTAACCACCATTGCTAAGTCCTAGATGCTTTCCTTGGCAGTCAAGGGCCCCCCACACCCACACAGTGGAATGTAAGTAACCTTTTATCTTGAGGCTTTAGTGCTCAGCCTGTGAGAAACACTCTATAGCCAATAACTTAGGCTCAGGCAAGGATCTCAGTGTAGGAGTAATTTATTTGTGATTGCAATGGCGTGTATCCCACAAGCAGGAGCGCACCTACTAGTCACACAGTACAGTTTATATACTTTATTTCTCAATGACCGGGACCCTCCCCTGTTTCCCCATTGACTGAGTAATCCAGGTTCACAACCTATCCGATGCTTCACAGACAATACATGGCATTCAGTTGCCGGCCTGTAAAATTTCAAATTTCTTTTGACTTTTTTACTGTTTGAAGTGGTAATGTTTCTTCACTTATCTGACTTGACACCATGATCTTCACTTAATTGTTCTAAGGAGTCTGGGTGTCTGCATTTTACAAGGTTGCCTGCTTAATTTTCTTATCACTGCAAGCATATCTCAATACCACATTCCTTACCTTTAAACAATGTAACTCTTAAAAAAATAAAAAATAAATATTCCCACAAGTCCCATCACACAGGTTTATAAAGATGCAAAAGAAACTAAGACTGTAAAGATATGGTTGTACTGAGGTACCAACTTTTTCTTTCCCAGCACACGCAAAGCTTCTTTCAAATATAGCCCTGATTAACAATGAACTGCAAAGAAAGAAAGAAAAAAAAAAATAACACCAGCTATGTGCTTCTTTTGATCAGCAAAGGGCTTAATTCTTTTAAGATACAAGTAAAGCAAAATAAGTACCCCTACTTCTTCCCTTCCCAGCACTGACCTCCCACCTTCCAAATTACATCACCCTGTTTCAAAAATCTCACTTGATTTTCAAGGCAGACATGCAACAGAGATTAGTTGCTGCTAATTTATCTTCTATTTCCTTCCATCTTCTAGAATATTTGAACATTGAACACTGGTTTCATGTTAACCTACTAAAATCTAGTAATGATTTTAATTGGCCTAGACAGAGCTTTCAGAATGATCAGCACAGGTCATGGCACTGCCATAAAGCAATAGAAATATGCATTAATGCACTAAGATCAGGCAGAATCGGTGCTGTTGGAGACTGAATGCATTCAGGTTGAACAAAAGGTTACTAGTAATCTTCTGTATAGTTCTTTGTATTGCTCTCTCCTGGGAAGCAATGATGAAATTTGAGAAGTGCTTAGGCCCCAGTTTCAAAAACAATATCCAGAGTTTCTCAACACATCCCATACATCAGTATAATGAACTTGAACTGTGCACTGGCTGGTCAATTTACAACACTAAGCAGAAACAAAAATCCAAGTTCAAAACCTCAAAGTTACTTCCTTAAGTACACATGAAAACAGAAATATTTTATTTTTGCATTCTGTTGTCTTAAAAGACGTGAACTGCTTACATTTTAAAGAACTTCAGAGTTTCAGGAGAACCCATTAGAGGAACTTTACTGACTAGTAAGTTTAGAAGAGAAGAACAGAAGAGTTATGAAAATTGCCATGCTTACCTAGTCACATTGTCCAGAATCATTGCAAAGCAAAAAGATAAAAACTCCTTAAGTTAATTCTCTGCTCTGATCTATTGTAGATCTAACATTGAGAAGATCTTCCTGTCACTTCTCTACAAGTTATAGAAAAATGAAGGAATTCACTAGCACAGGAAAGTACTCTGCTAGATTAGTTACCTTTATTGTTGATAATGAAAATGAATCCAAACACATGTCCTATTTGTGATCTAGGTAAGTCTCATAACATTTCTAAGTTAGTTTGCCTTTTTTTTTTTTTTTTCAAATGTGGATAACTTCACTTGTAGGTAGGCTTCTGACAGATGCATAAATATTACTACTTTTATTCCCCCAAATATGCCAGTGCTTTTAATGATCTAAGATAGTAATAAAGCAAAGACAGGAAAATCTGACTTCATTATTAGTGCTTATGCATACTTCATTATTGCACTTGCTCACATTTCCTGTAAATGTCAACCAAATTACTTTCAGGGCTCTCTGGCACTGTGGTAGAAGGTACGAGTCCAAATCCTATTATTTTTTTCATGAAAAATTTTTCACTCTCTACATAATCATAATATATATATATTATATATAATATATATATACATAATCATAATAGATAATCATGAAAAATTTTTCACTCTATATCTTGTGCACATTTTGACAAAGCTACACATTTTTCAGTAGAATTTCTACTGACAAGGGGATATCATTGTGATTAAAATATCAGAATGGACAGTGGGTGTTACCTCCTATTCTTTCTCTTCTGAACAGTGACTGGGCTCTGTGTACCCATCTTCCAGCAAGGAAGCTAACACCTTCACAGAGACTATGCACCTACATTTCTCAATGAGTAAGGCTCCACATTGAACCCAATGTTTTATACACTGAAATTTCTCACTGAGATCATGTGAAATGACCCTGCACATGCATTTTTGTTATTCACAATTCTCCCTCTTTCCCCTCAATACTATCATCAGCTTGGCTTTCATGACTCTCACCTGTTGACTTTCTGTAGAGGCAACTGGGATAGGCTGTTTTTAATAAAACAGATTTCATTTGAAACACTTTTTGTACAGAATGCAAAGCCTTGAATGTCTTCCATGAGACTGAAGTGTGTTGAATTCTGTACTCAGAATAAACACAGCTGTGCTTGACTAACAAAAGTGGAGATGCAGTTATATGTTACCCGTTCACAACAAAGGAGTCAAAAATACTTCCACCCTGCCTACTACATCAATAAAGGTAATGGCATCATAGCCACAACCATTATATACAGCCACCTAAGCTCCTAACATGAATAGGGATTGGTCCTTTAACTTAAAGTGTTGTATCCAAGTTGTTGTGTGAGAGTGATTTTCTTTTTCTTTTTCTTTTTCTTTTTCTTTTTCTTTTTCTTTTTCTTTTTCTTTTTCTTTTTCTTTTTCTTTTTCTTTTTCTTTTTCTTTTTCTTTTTCTTTTTCTTTTTCTTTTCTTTTTCTTTTTCTTTTCTTTCTTCTTTTTCTTTCTTTTTTTTTTTTTTTAATTAGTAGTTCCTTAGACTTGCAGCCAAGACTTCAAATAGTTCCCATTACACAGATGACTAATTATCAAGGAGCTCCATGCAGACTCTGCTACTGAAATGTGCAACCCCCTTGGTAGGGCATTACCCTACGCTAAGTAGAAGCAGAGTGTGCCACTTTGCATCAGCAGCAGACAGCCTGGGAAAAATACTGTTTGCCTGCCATCATAATTCTTTAATTAAAAAGTGTTCAAACTCAAGCCTCTGGGGATGCTAAGTTTAGCTAAAAATCTAAATGTTAAATTATACTCAGTTGGAGTGCATGGTAGCATCTCAAAGCAAGATGCTGTGACTAAGGATATGCTAATGCCAGAAAGTAAAATAAAAGCAAAGCACAGCTGTACCCAAGTCAGGCAGTTTAAAGCTGACTCAGGTATTATAGAAAGCAAGTCATGCCTGCTCAGAGGCAGGACTTATCCATCTTCAGCTAATTCCCATTTTGTGCCTACACAATATCGATGCCCAAGGCAATATTCAGATAAGTCTGTCCAGTCCTAATATCACTACCATACCTAGGCTCACTGTGAAAAGTTTAATCAGATTGTTCAGGCCATAGATCAACAGATCAGCCAAGTACAGGGGGAGCTGCTGCAACCCATGAAGTCAGCTTGAAATCTTATTATAACCATTTCTTATCTAGTCATCAGCCAGCGGAAAAAACAAGACTGGCCGCAGGAAAGAGATGCATTCTACATCTGGGCACTGTCTTGTTTTGTTTATGCCCACTTCTGCTGCAAATAGTCAGGCAAAAAATATTTGTCTTTTGCTATATACAGTAGTCTAGTTTTCTAATTGCTTGTATTTTGCTTACAAGCATGAAAGCAAAATGTGATTTTCAGCTTCAGATATTTTCCAGCCTCATCTGGTACGAAAACTTAACTTCTTTATCAAGTATATGGGATGTTCTCTCTCTTATTTTTATTAATTCAGAGATGTTTTGAGATTTTATGCTACACTACAATAAAATATGGCATGGACTGAACACCACTAATCACCACCTGCTCCATCATCACTGAAATCCAGAAGAATTCACACCATCCTTAAGGCATATGTGGCTGATTTGGTTTTGACTGGGAAGCAATTTCCTTCCAGGGAATTAGAAAAAAATCAATAAGTGAGTGTAGCCTCAAAAGATCATTCATTTATTTTGCTTCCTGGAAATTAACTGCTAAGTGTTGAACTTCATGCAGAGGACCATGAGGGGACATATCTTACAAGTCATCAGACTTCTGATCTGCTTGTGAAATACTTGAGCACAGCTGTTAAGCAGGCATTGACAATTCATTTTCCCCACAATTTTGCCTTAATTGTAGTCAGACAGCAACTATTACTTTGAAAACTTTGAAAAGGACCACCTATTTTGAAACACTGCTATTCTTGATGCATGTGGCAGGAGTTAAAGCTCCACACAGGATCCCTATTTAAAGCCTGTCACCGCTTTAAAGATGGAGCTCCGCTCTGATTCAGCTCTACCACAGCCACATTTCACCTTCACATCTATACAACATCTGAATTTTCTCTGTAAAGTCTTCAAAAATAATCAAGCTCAGCAACTGCTGAGCAGATTGCATCAGTATTTTGCTTTCACTTGAAAAGCAGAACAGGAGGGAACACCATCAGCAGGATTTAATTGGACAGAGCAGAACACTCATCTGTAAGGGAGCAGGCAAATTTTTCTAGCTTTCAAAAATTCCCAGCAAGTTGGTAACTTTTCGAGTAAGATTCCTGGTAGGTTCCATGGAAAATCTTTTATTAGTACAAAATAAAAATATTCTAGTTATACACCACCATGCTCCACCTTAGCCGTCTGTACATCACTTCACAACTCAGAGTCCTGCCATTGCGCAATGCAAGGCCAGTGTGAGATAGAGTATCTGCCAGTCATGATTTCAGAAACTTCTGGGATGCAGCACTTGCTGTGTATTTTGATTGTCTTTGGGCCAAATCACAACTCCTGCTTACTGCATATGTCAGTCTGGCATCCATAAGTCAGACCTAGTTCTAGAAGAACCACCTGAATACATTTACTATTTGATGTGGTTGCCTCTTTGGAATAAAAGCAAAGCCATGAGAATCCTTGGAATCCAACTGCCTTCCAAAGCCAACTGGATTTGCTGACTGTGGGAGAAGACTGCCCTGAAGGGGTCTGCAGAAGGACTTAATTGAGACTGTGCTACTAAAACAAGCCAGGTTGGCTACTGCAGTGGTGGGAAAACATTGCCATTAGCATCTCCACCTCTGCTGTACTTCCAAAACGTTTTATTGCATAACTCAGGAAAAAAACGTGATGCAACACCGACATTTAAATTACTCCCCTCAAACATTTCCGTATTAGTTGGTAATAAAACTCACATCACGGAAGCATATTAACAGAAGGATGGGAAGAACTAGGTCACCTGCTTTTCTGTATAAACCGTCACTTTCTATTAGGTTACTGATTGCAGTCACAGAATGAGAACAAATACATTCACATTTACCAACAGCACAGTTCTCCCTTCCCCGTATCTTAGGATGTCACGTACTTTTAGAATATAGATTAGGCTCACAAACTTGAAGCTACCTGGATGCCCTCCCACTTCAAGGCTTCCAGAACTGCCTACATTGCTGGACTGAACTGGAACTACTAGTTTTAAGAAGTTGTTCTATAGGATGCAAGTTGACTGAAATACTGACGTCAATCAGAAACACTGATTATTCTCTCCACTGATAATAACTTAAATAATAATCCCCTTTTGGTGGGATGCAGCTCAGGAGCTTCTGCATGCAAGATCCTCCTAATCAAAATGATCAAAGTGGTACAGAAAAAAGCCCCAAATTAGGTCAAAAAAATCATACTGAGGTACATACAAGACTGAAGGTTTGTGTAATGGCCTATAAAGCATAAAGACAATTTAGTGGGTGCCTAAATTTTCAGGTCCACAGTTGTTTTCTGGACGAAAAGATGAAATTAATTACTATTACTCTAGTGCCAGGGCCACCATTCCTGATGTAAGCATGGTGAAGATGAAGTAAGCAGGCTGTAACCAATACTGTGTCATACACAATTTTGCCTTCAAAGGAAGAACTCAAGGGCTATAGCATCTTCAGATATCTTTGAGCAGTTTGTTCTGCAGGACATGGCAGTATTCTGAGGATCAATATCTTGTAAGTTATTCACTCAGAAGAGTTGGGGTAATGGTAGATCTGTAACCTTCATAGCCTTTCTTATCAATCTTTCCTTCAAATACCTTGTTGGCAGAGCTCTCCACATGCATGGCTGGGATCAGCAGATGGAAAGAGTGTCTATCTGCACACCTGATCTCAAGACAGGACCTTCCATGGTCCATGGGTGGACCTCACAAGTGCCTATCCCTAACAAATCATCACTAGATAAACAATTCTACACTGTAAAAGTTTCAGTAGCTAAGTCAGAATGACAAACAATGCAAATCCTGTGCCAGTCCATCAGCCCAGCAATTATATCTTTTGTCCTCTGGCAATTTCTATCTTTGGCTGAGAGTGTTTCCTTTGGGAATCCAGAAGAAGCAAGCAAATCCCATCAGGTCCAGCTGCAGCGATGCACTTCCTCGAGGTTAGAAAGGTAAAGAGAAGTAAACCTGTTTCCTTAAAACTGGCAAAGATCCAGATAAACTCATCTAGATTTCATTAGTTAATTGGTAGAGGCATTGCAGTGAAAATAAAAACTCCACTCAGTGGCTTGATTTGTCACAACAAGGTTCAGACTTGTGGAGGATATCTGTAGTTATTGAGGAGCCAAAGCTTAACAGCAAGAACAGCTGTTAGGCTGAGAGTTATAAATTACAACAATTTGCTAAGAACCACAGCAAGTTTAAACCCATTTCTTTTCAGAATTCTCAGAGGACAAACCATTTACTGTTTGAAGCCTAATATTCAATCCTTATTTCTACTCCACTACTTCCCAAACTGGGTTTTGTGTAGATTGGCATTGAAAATTCTACCAACTCGGGCCATAATAAGTGGCACTTTATTCCACAAGTAATCTTACAAAGTATTAGTGATCCTCAATAAATATCAGCAAAATCAAGCTGGTATTTAGTGTCAGACCATGGCTTCATCCTACCTATCTGCTTCATTTTAAAAGCTAAACTGGACAACAAGGAAATAGTCTCTTGCATATGGATTACTTCAAAGTATTTCGTCATTGGTTATGCAGAGAAACAAAGCAGAAATACATTTAAGAGATAGTTTCGTGGAAGGAGATATTCTGGCCTGGATTTCAGGAGAACCACCTTTAAAACCCTTTTTGCAGTATAGGTGCTTGTTTTCTGGACATTTACCACTACAGATAGACTTGAGACACAACAGGGGTAAAATCTGTTAACCCTGAAAACCAACGATTGACAGACTACGCTAGGTGGCACTGCTACACGTGGCTTCAGTTTCTTTACCGTGGGGTTCATATTAAGCTTCTTTTTGGAACAAATATCTGTATTAAGTTTATGATGGGAGCATTTTGAAGGAGCTTTGTCAAGCAGAAAGAAGCTGTTCCCTCTTCTGTAATTACAGACAATTTCTGCCATGAAGTTACGACCTACAAACCAGCCAGTAGGAGTCTTGATGATAACGCCTTCAGGAATTGCATAGGTGGCGTTTAAGCCAGTCCTGTCGATACACATACAACCAAAAACTGTCTTTACAGCATACATGGGAGCCAGTCACTGGCTTCAGCAAGAAGGAAAGCTTGACCTGACAGGCCTGGACACTACCAGAAACTACAGATGGAAAAAGGCTGACAGTACTTTGGAAGCTGTCTGGGTTAAGGAGACTGACAATGAAACAAGGCACCTTTAGATGGCATGGTCTAAATAACAGGATAGAGGTCATCTTCTAGCATTATTTACAAGTTATTACTACACTATGTGTTCTTCAGTTTATAACTAATCTACTATTACCTATTTCTGTCTTTTGCCTATTGCTACCACTTAAATGTAACCAATAAATAGGACAAAACACGCAGCAAAATGGATAGCTTCAGGCACGTGAGTGTTGTTTACATTCATTCAGAGCCCTGTGCATTACACAGTGGGATGCTTAAGGTTAGATGTTTATAATTTCATGTGTCTATTAACTCTGATTCCTTGATAGCAGTAACTGGAATCAGCTGAATGTTTCTTAGCACTACAGCCAAGAGCAGGTGTGGGTCACATGGCTACCATTGAACTGCACAAACTCAACCTTCATTTTGCATCTTTATAGCACTTACATGGAGACAGGAATTCCAGCCACCATTTGTTCTAGGAAATCAGAAGGTGGGGAAGAGTCTGGCAGAACTGCCTGCATCCGTCTGCCCAGCAGAGTAATTTACGGGCCCAGAACACTGACACTGACCTTTATTATTTCACCTTTTCCAGTGTTTCTTGTCTAAAAAGGAAGGCAGGGACACTAAAATTATAGCAGAAACTGGTGTGACTATTTTTTTCAAACAAAAAGCCCTAACACTACAGGTTGTTTAAATTATTGCTGTGTCATAATTTTCCACCAGAGTAAATCTTGTAAGTCTTCAATAGTGAAAAGCAATTTCAGCCTAAGATAAAGTAGGTGGAGCACATGGATTTTTGGAGAGAAGTATGGGCTTACCCTGAAGAACAAAGTTTCTGAAGATGGGCTTGGCTATGGCCAAACTCAAATTTCATTCTAAGCTTCAGGATTTTTAAATCTATTTTCATAGAAAGCATTGAAACAGAAGAATAAGTCTGGCATCCTCTCGTACAGCTATGGTACGCTGTATGGTTGGGATTAATTCTGTTTATGTGCATATAGACAAGTTAGACTTGTATCTTGCTGAGCATCTCAAAATACAGGCACATTTAGCTATGAATAACCCCACAAAAACAGATTTCTATGACTTAGAAAAAAAGTAATATTTTGTGGGATTCTCACTCATTTGTGATAAATATCAACATTTCCTTAGAATTTCCTCTCAAGTCTTCTCTAAATAAAAACAATTTACAGTGCAGTAGAACAACCTTGCTACCCACTTAGTGTTTTAATATTAAGATAGGGTGATTTAACTTACGTCAGATAAGTATATTTATACAACAGATTTATAACATTTATATGTGTAGGAATAGAAATGTTGATTTTGCAGAGTTACATTGTTTAGAAGGAAGGAATGTGGTACTGAGATATGCTTACAGTGATAAGAAAGCTTAAGCAGGTGACCTTGTAAAATGCAGACCACCAGACTCCTTAGGACAATTAGCTGAAAATCATGGTGTTAAGTCAAGTCAGATAAGTGAAGAAACATTACCACTTCAAACAGTAAAAATGTCAAAAGAAATTTGAAATTTATCAGGCCGGCAACTGAAGGCCATGCATTGTTTGTGAAGCATCAGATAGATTGTGAACCTGAATTACCCACTCAGTGGGGAAACAGGGGAGGGTCCTGTCATCAAAAAGTATATAAACTGTGTTTTAGAACTAGTAGATGCGCTCTCTCCTGCTTGTGGAGAGCCCGCCAATGCAATCACGAATAAATTACTACTTCACTGAGATCCTTGCCTGAGCCTAAATTATTGGCTACAGAGTGTTTCTCACATATGGTTTATATATCAAATATATTTAACTCGTAGTTAACTTTAAGTATAATCAAAGTGTCAGTGTCAACATGTGATACATTTTTCCTTCACACTAATATCTTCGCCATCTTCTCCCTAGATAAAAAACATTTGATCTATAGATTTTAGTGAAAAATTACATAAAATGTGTTCTTTTTCTCCCGGTTTTGAATAAAGTGATGTAGAACAAGAACTAAGACTTTGGCAACCAAGTGTCTTTACTGAAGTAAACAAGAGCCCTAAGAGACAGAACTTACACTTGTCTCTTCCTCAAATGAGAGTTAGCAGACCACTACACAAAACACTGATTTGTCAGCCTATTGCTAGCTTGAAACAAAGTTTGATTAAAGTTTTATCATCAGAGAAGGAAGCAGCAAACTGAAAGCAGACAATCCAGTTCAATTCAGCTTTTAATAGACCTTTAGCTTTGGTTTCATTTCAAGTGTGTGACTCGTATTTATCCAAGAAAAGGAAAAAAAAATCAGTATCTATGGAAAACTGCAAAATGGAAATGTTGAAATCTATAAAACAGCTCATTGGCAGGTCCTCTTGACAGTCTAAAGCTATTAGAATAGATTGCATCTTTCTTAGAAGGCAGAAAGCATCATGCAGTTATTGAGCATATTCTACCACATGACTTCAATTAAGAAGAAAACCAGCAATAACTATTACCTTTATGAACTTGAAAACGAGCATTGTAAGAAGCTTGCATATTCAGTGCTCTGATCCTCTGCTGAAGTCCAAAAGTATAGAATTAAATTCTGATGACATATTTTATTTCATAACTCCAGGTGATTTGTATACCAACCTCTTCTCTATGCAGATAAAATAGATGTTGCAAAGCTTTTTTTAAATGAAGGACTGGAGAAGAAAGTCATGTATATTCTGATCCACCCTAGAATGTTAAGCGGCCTCAGAGACTGGATCCATAGAAGTAAGGACAACATATGAATTCGACTGCGCAATTCCAAACAAAAGCTCTGTCCTCAGCCTGTCTCTATTCAACAACCAAACGACTGGCAAATACCAGGCATATCCTATGAATGGCAGCACAGGAATTTGAACCAGGGGAGTTGCCTAAGCAGCACACAGTCTCAGTTCTGTCCTGAAGAATATTCAACAGATAAGAAATTAAAGAACTTCAGTAGGGAAAAATAAAAACTTACTGCAAGTCAGGAGGCAAGGCTGCCAGCAGAATTACGGGAGGAGACCTGAGGATACCCAAATTCACTGGACAGCAGGACATGTAACAGCAGATCTCATTCAACTGAGAAGTATCCTTCCTCATTAAAGAGGTCAAGTAAACATTTTGTTCTCACAAAATTATTTGAATTTTCACAAGTCAGTATTTTCCCTCCTGTACTTTATGTAAAGCAGTCATTTTAGGTAAAGCCATTAGCAAAAGCAAAGGTTAAAAAAAAAAAAATAGATAAAGCAAAATTCCCCAAAAGAGCCTGTATTACTATTCCACCACAAATTCAAGGTCTTAAAGGCACTACTGCATTCAAAATTTCAAAGAAACAGGCTCCTGCAGTTTTCTGTATTGCATATATAAAGTACTTTCATAAGTGAATTTATATTTTTACCTACTGGATGAACCCATAAGAATGACTTCCTCACATTCTTGAGAAGCCAGATGAAATGCTTTTCATAAATGAATGCTCATGTAATCCTATCTTTCCACAACACACACATACACACACACAAAGAGACTAGGGGAAGACAGGACACAAACAACCCAGAAGTTATGAAGTTACAACAGAGAGACATTAACGCGTTTACTGTCCTCACTGCCATTAGCACAACAGAACGTTTTCTAGAACCGGGAAACTGTTTATATCAAATCTGCATTTGTTCATGAAATAGAAATTTGCATTCCAGTATCTGCTGGCACATGCAAATATCCCATTCTGGCACATGCAAATATCCCATTCAATAGCAAAGCTACTACAGCATTTTATTTCCATGTTCAATATAGAGAAATAATAGCTTTTCTACTGTACTACTGTACTGCCGGACATGGTTCTAAAATAAGGCCCTATTCAACAACTGAGGCAGAATATCTGTGATATTCGAGGCAGAGTGTCTGTGACAGTTCCCCTCCTCCTCCTTTCCCCCAACAAAGCACAAGGAAACACCTAGACATCACCATCACTACTCTGAATATTATAGAAAACAGTGAGAATAGAGGAAGTTCACAAAGCAACAACTGTTTTTGGAAGGGTTGAGCATATAATTGCATCAGATTTTAAATTAAAATACTATCTTTACAGTTAGCCGTTAGGAGAAAAGCATATTCCAAAAGGGACAAGTCTTTATTTCTTCATTATGGGTTTAATTACTCAGCATTAACTGATACAGGGGCAAACTGGGCTGCTTTGACCACAGGTCTTTGAGCAGTGCCTAAGCTCAAAGTTGCCTACTACCAGTTGGTAAACGCCACAAAGATAAACAACTTCAGCACGAGGCAGCTCAGCTCCCATGCAGCCACACCTTGCACCTGGCAGAGCTGCAGGCACTATCAAAGAAGGCAAAAAAAAAAAAAAAAAAACACCACCAGAAAGCCTGTTTCTCACCTGTCAGGCTGGTTTTAGGTGTACGTGAAGGGGGAGGGTGATGGGAATGGATCTCCAATGAGTTCAATCAGTCCCCATGTTGGGAACTTATGTTTACACAACACAACTGATTCAACATTAATTGTTTCATTATGCTATGCCTTGATTTATGGCACGTATTTGTGATTTCCCTGTTTGCACAAAGCTACAAGAAGTTCTAAGTGCTTGACTTGTGCCAAATATAAGGCAAAGGAAGCTGATAGCAACAGCTAGTCACACAGAAAAACAAACTTAATCTGAAAGTGGATGTTCCTATCAGTTATAGTACAGATAAAAGAGTCCAAATACTGTAACAACCAGAATTTTGAGTAGAAGTGAGAGTTTGCTGTAGTTCCAGGTTAGATGTCAGAACAGATGAGAAGATGCACATCTCCTGGGCCCCTGCTCCTCCCTTCTGGACTCACCCACTAGTTTGTGTTCCAATTTCACCCTCCTGAAGAATTCAGAGCTCTGCCAATCAGCTATAGCAATCTATAAACTGTTGTGAATGTTCTGAAACAACAGCCAACAGGTTTATTGACAGTTGCTTACTTTAAAACTTTTGTTTTGATGCATGTGAAAGCTTTAATCCCATTTGCCAAACACTGAAAGGTTAAGGCAGATGAGAAAGCATTGCATCACAGGAAAAGCTTTTATCTTCCACAATTATGACTGTCAAAACTTGCAGAGGAAAAAGAGCTCCAATACCGTCTTTTTAAGTCTGAAAGACTCCAAAACCTAAAAATCTCAAAAATGAAGAGAATTTTAGGATCACAAACTGAGCACTCTGAAGTTAAATTGTCAGAGTTAATACAGCATTAGATAATAATCTCTGTTCTTGCTGCACCTACTGCAATAAGGTTTAATATATAAATCAGATCATTTATTGGGATTACAAAATAAAATACCAAAATCCTACAGCTTTGCTTTCAGTCTCCTGAGAACACTGCAGAAGTAAGGACATTACAGCAATGGCTGAAAGACTCATCATGGTTTATGTATACAAGTGGATGAAACACTGGCACTGGCTTACAATATACAACAGATTCCATATGTACAACATTGAAGTGGTTGGAAAAAGTCATCTTGTACAGAATGTGATGAGCATTTGAGGGTATTTAAAATGCACACAAACATGGACTCAGAACTTCACAGCAGCCCTCACTCATAGATGGACTCTTATTTATTAATACTTGTATGTATTGTAATTTTGTCTAATTGGGGTAACTAGGGTCATTGTACTCAGGTGTAATAGTTTGAAAATACACATTGCTAACATAAAGCAGCATGGTCCAGGCTGGAGAACTTATATTGACACTGTAGAGTACCTTGTGGTTTGCCAAAAAAAAAAAAAAAAAAGTAAGAGCTCTTGCTGTGCATGTTTTGATTAAGTTAGAGCCTGAAGCAGGCAGTAAGTGCATCTTACTCCAAAGAAGAAGTTGGTTTTTAAAATGCTGATAGCAGTCCTAGCAAGTAGAAGCTCCATGTTTATAGTAAAGCCTCGCTGGAGAAAATGAGTAATGTTGTGTACCTCAATGGACTCACTATCTCATGTTCTTTCCTTCCTACCACAGTGCCACAGGTCCCTTTTCACCCCTTGTTTATTCTGACGCTGCTGCCAGGGCCAGCTCAGTGCCTGGTTCTGTAGCAAGGCAGGGAGGTGCTTGAGTTGTCCACTGAGCCAGTTTAAGGGGTTTAATCTGGGCTGAGTTTCAGCAAATGTGGTGAGTGCTTTACTCCTGGGCTGTAACTCATGGGACGAGAAGTCAGCAGCTAATCATGCAAACCTGGGAAGAGGTTAAACAAGCTTTCTAGGTTAAGCACAAGACTAACCAAGTATGTATTCTTGCAATTAAGTGGGGATTGAAACATGTTGCTGGAAACATGTTTCTGGAAAATAATTCACAATGTTGGCAGCAGGTTATATGTAGTTAACACAGGAAGAGCAAGGATATAGGAACATTTTCTCAGTTATAATTTACGAGACTATGAAATAGGCTCACAATGAAAGGAGAATGAAGTGCTTGATATGGTTCTCTCAGCCTTCACTAACATAAAAGTCTCAAAGCTCCCAAAGACTCCAAAAAGATCTGGACTTCAGTATAGTCTTCCTAATACACTGACTAAAGTGCTGCTCTTCTCACATATGGGAAACAGACTGTTTTAAAATATAGCTACATCATATATGTAAAGAGAATATGTGAAAAAGAAACAGCTCTAGAATTTTTCAGATTTGTGTCCTTCTGGTCCTTAAATAGAAAGCCGTTCTTACTGGGTTGAGTCAGACATATTTAAAATAAAGACAGAATACAAGCTACATTTAATCCTAAATAGATTAAAAAAAAAAAAAATGGAGCTTCTTTACTGAAAGGGCAGCATTAGCTTCCTCCTAAACCACATCCACAGAGCTTGGTTAGAAGAGAGTTATGCATCTAATGAAACAGGACATGGGTAAAGAGGGAGAGAAACAGATACCTTTTTGAGATGATAACTGGAGGTACCTCTCTGTGACATCAGCCTCTCAGGCTGAACAAGTACTGCAGCATTAGGTACATGTGCCCAAGACCTGCTATAAACCACTGTGATCCACTGGGAGGATTGATACAAAAATCCAGTCTCCATTTGATTCATACTGTGTTTGAAGAAGACAAAGCTTGTTAGAACAGAACAGAGAAATGCACCTAAATCTGATCTCAGCATCAGAAGCCTGCATGCTGAGAGCCAGTGCAACATTTTCTGAAAACGTGGTAAAGAGCTCCCCAGGGACTTCTGCAATGACATCCTGAACTGGATGAAGCATCCTAAGACAAATAACTTCAATGGATGAGAGTAATAGGGAAACTCAGATGAGAACACAGTGGATAAGTGACTCAATACAGTAGACTTCACATACTCATTCAGGAAGAATTTAGAAATCCCATATGGCTTTTGAACTGCTTGAGCAATTTAAATGCTAATGATAGAATGTTACTACATCCCACCAAACCCACAACCATTTGCATCTACAAAGCATTTTTAGGTCCTTATTTTCACAACACCTAAATTCTGTTTTGATCTGCAAACTACAGTGGCTTCCACATACACGAGAGGCCTATAAGGACAAGACCTTTACCTTCCAGTACCTTCTGCAAGGCTTTATGGCAGCTACAGCAGTCCTGCAAGGCTGTAAGAGAGTAGTGAAACAGGCTAACTTGCCCTGTTTGTGAGGTGGAAAAACAACAACAAAAAAAACAGAATGACTGAGAAAATATAGAAAAAGCTTCTACCTTTCAACTAAAGAGAAGGGTAAGAAGGCAAGGAATATTCCCTCCCTTCCCTCCAGGGAGAGGATCAAAGAGCAACCCAGGCCTGGAGAAGGCAGGATTTCAGGGACCACTGTATTACCAAAGTTACAGATGAACTGCAAGTTTTCCATTTTCCTCCATTAGGGAGAATTTCCCCAAGTACAATATTTCTGGGGCATTACCTGTCACCATCTTCCAAATACCTGGCAGTTCTCAGTGTCTGACTTTGGACATGTTTAGACGCTGTTCTCTACTGCCTCAAGCCACCCAACAAAGCTCTCCAGAAACTAATAGCATTTGACATGCGTTTGTCCAAGGTATAGCTTTCTCCACCCTCCTATTCTTTTGTACATGTAAGTTTATGCATGCCTGTAACTGTTCTAGAAAAAAAGAAGCAGATCATAATTTTAAATACCTTAATTATGCTATAAAGTTGGTTCTTTCAGAAGGTGTTGGCAGCAAAGCAACTTTTAGAATCCCTGTGTTTTCATATTGCACTGT
The DNA here is from genome assembly GCF_964211825.1 of Aythya ferina. Lineage (NCBI taxonomy): Eukaryota > Metazoa > Chordata > Aves > Anseriformes > Anatidae > Aythya > Aythya ferina. The sequence goes on along the minus strand of NC_140314.1, from coordinate 16,795,918 downwards.
GTCACCAATATTGAGAGATAATAGCAAGCTTCTGACTTGATTTAGAGCAATTATTGGGCAAGTAAAACATCAGTGCAACAAGTGGCTAAGTTATCACAGAAGAGGACTGGCTTCACTTTTAAAACTTTTAAGTCTGTGATGACCCAGACTGAGTGCCCGCTCAAAAATGAGGCAGTTCAGGTCTTTGCATGCAGTGTCTGAGCCTGTTGCTGCCGTCTGAGGGAGGCAGAGATACTGTGTGTGTGAGGTGTGAGCAGGTGGATGACCTTGTCTGCTTGGTGGCAGAGCTTAAGGAGGAGGTAGAGAGGTTGAGGGCCATCAGGGAGTGTGAGCAGGAGATATACTGGTGGGGTAACTGTCTGTAAGGCCTGAAGGAGAGGTACCAAGCTGAGACATCCCAAGTCGGGGTGGACCCCCTGCCCTGTCGCAGTCGGGAAGAGGGAGGGGACCTGGGACTTGAGGAGGAATGGAAACAGGTCCCTGCTTGACCTCGCAGGCGACGCCCCCCCCTACCGGCCCCACCTTCCCAGGTGCCCTTACACAACAGGCTTGAGGCCCTGGAGCTTGAGAGACCAGTGGGTAAGGACGAGGTAGTAGGTCTACCCAGGAGGATGCCTAGAGCGAGGAAGTCGACTCCACACCTCAAGACTGCCTCCACCAAGAAAGATAGAAGGGTAATCATTGTAGGCGACTCCCTTCTCAGGTGGAAAAAGGATGAGGTTGAAGGTCTGGAGAGTAGTCAGAACCTGGGAAGCAACCCTGAGAAGAGAGTCAAGATTGGGGGAAGTACTGAGCATAGGGATCAGGGCCGGGCAGAGCACAGCATCACAACCACTGACACCAAAAAAACAACAGAGAGTCTTAGTGATCGGAGACTCCTTGCTGAGGGGCACTGAGGCTCCTATTTGTTGCCCAAATAACCTAGCCAGAGAAGTGTGCTGCCTTCCTGGGGCATGTGTCAGAGACATTAGGAAGCCTATGCCACAACTCATTAAACCGGAGGACTACTATCCTCTTGTTGTCATTCAAGTTGGATCCTGGGAAGCTGCTATTAGAAAAATGAAGAATATTAAAAAGGACTTTGCATCCCTGGGAAGGTTGTTGAGAGGATCGGGGGTGCAGGTAGTATTCTCCTCTGTCCTTCCTCTGGGTGACTGGGACCCAGAAAGAAGAAGGAGAACAGGAAAGGTGAACGACTGGCTGAGGGGGTGGTGTCTGGACCAAGGATTTGGGTATTTTGATCTTGGGCAGCCCTTTGAGAAGCTGGGTGTGTGGGCTGCTGACCGACTTCAGCACAGCAAGTGGGGCACAAGTGTGTTGGGGAGCAAGCTCTCTGGGCTAATTACCAGGGCTTTAAACTAGGGAGCAAGCTCTCTGGGCTAATTACCAGGGCTTTAAACTAGGTTTGATGGGGGAAGGGAGGGGAGCTAAAAGTGACAGAGAAGGGCTGGGGGAAGTCATCACTACTGTCAGTGTTGAAGACAGGGAAAAACTTCTGAGCTCTCCCATAGGATTGTCTGAGGGCTCCTCAGAGAAGGTAGCATTCCCGATCCCCCATCCAGTATCTTCTTCTTGCATCCCCCCAGGGGTAACTGCACCTGCTGCTTCCCTAATGTGCCTTTACACCAATACACGGGCATGGGAAATAAACAGGATGAGCTCGAGATCTGTGTTCAGTCGCGGGGCCATGATCTCGTTGTGATCACTGAGACGTGGTGGGACAGCTCGCATGACTGGAATGCTGTCATGGAGGGCTATGTCCTCTTTAGGAGAGACAGGCTGGGGAAGCGAGGGGGTGGGGTTGCCCTTTATGTGAGGGAGCAATTAGAGTGTACCCAGCTCCAGCTGGGGGAGGGTGAAGGACAAGTGGAGAGCTTGTGGGTGAGAATTAAGGGGTGGGCTGGTATGGGGGACACTGTTGTGGGGGTATACTACAGGTCACCAGATCAGGATGAGGAGGTCGATGAGGCCTTCTACAAGCAGCTGGTAATAGCCTCACAGTCGCAAGCGCTGGTCCTCATGGGGGACTTCAATTACCCAGACAACTGTTGGGTAAGCAACTCGGCCAGACACGTGCAGTCCAAACTGTTCGTACAATGCATTGAAGACAATTTTCTGACGCAGGTGGTGGAAGAGCTGACGAGGCAGGGGGTGCTCCTGCACCTTGTCCTTACCAACAGGGATGACCTTGTTAGGGATGTGAAGGTCGGGGGCAGCTTGGGATGCAGCGACTATGAGATGGTGGAGTTCAAGATGGAACTTGGTGGAAGAAGTAAGGCTAAAAGCAGGATTGCTTCCCTGGACTTTCGAAGAGCCAACTTCGACCTCTTCTGGGACCTGCTTGGGGGTATCTCATGGGCTAGGCTGCTAGAAGGCAAGGATGCATGTGAGAGCTGGGCTACATTTAAAGAGCACTTCTTCCATGCTCAGGATCGGTGCATCCAGAAGAATAGGAAATTGGGGAAGGGGAGCAGGAAACCTGCGTGGATGAGCAAGGAGCTCATCAATAAGATCAAAAGGAAGAGGAAGGTCTATGAAATGTGGAAAAAGGTCCTGTCCTCTTGGGAGGAGTATAGAAGTGTTGTCAGGGCCTGCAGGGACGCGACAAGGAAGGCTAAAGCCCACCGAGAGATGAGGCTTGCAAAAGAGATAAAGGATACTAAGAAGGGTTTTTTTAAGTATGTAAACAGCAAGAGGAAGACCAGGGATAATGTGGGTCCCTTGCTGGTAATGGGAGACGCTGAGAAGGCGGAGATACTGAATGCTTTCTTTGCTTCTGTCTTTGCTTCAAGGACACTCCCCCAGGACTCCTCAACCCCGGCAATAGGACAAAGGGTCTGGGAAATGGAGGGCTCCCCTCTGGTGGATGTGAGAGTGGTTCGGGAGCGTCTGAGTGAGCTCAATGCACACAAATCCCTGGATCCCAATGGGATGCATCTGCGTGTGCTAAGGGAGCTGGCAGATGTGATCGCCGAACCGCTCTCTATCATCTTTGAAAGGTCCTGGAAAATGGGTGAGGTGCCTGAAGACTGGAGGATAGCCAGTGTCACTCCAGTCTTCAAGAAGGGCAGGAAGGAGGATCCAGGAAACTACAGGACAGTCAGTCTCACCTCTGTCCCTGGAAAGGTATTGCAGCAGCTTGTTCTGGATGCCATCTCCAAGCAATTGGAAGAGAAGAAGGTTATGAGGAGTAGTCAGCATGGATTCACCGAGGGGAAGTCGTGCTTGACCAACCTCTTTGCCTTCTATGATGGCATCACCAGCTGGGTAGATGGGGGCAAAGCAGTGGATGTCATCTACCTTGACTTTAGCAAGGCTTTCGATACTGTCTCCCATGACATCCTACTAGCAAAGCTGAGAAAGTGTGGGATAGATGAGTGGGCAGCAAGGTGGGTTGAGAACTGGCTGACTGGCCGAGCTCAGAGGGTGGTCAATGGCGGAGCAGAGTCTGGCTGGAGGCCTGTGACTAGCGGTGTTCCCCAGGGGTCGGTGCTGGGTCCGGTCTTGTTCAACATCTTCATCAACGACCTTGATGAGGGGATAGTGTCCACCCTCAGCAAGTACACCGATGACACAAAGCTGGGAGGAGTGGCTGACACGCCAGAAGGCTGTGCTGCCATTCAACGAGACCTGGACCGGCTGGAGAGATGGGCAGGAAGAAACCAAGTGAGATTTAATAAGAGCAAGTGTAGAGTCCTAAACCTGGGAAGGAACAACCCGAAGTATCAGTACAGGCTGGGGGATGGCCTGCTGGAGAGGAGCTCTGACAAAAAGGACCTGGGGGTCCTGGTGGATGACAGGTTGACCATGAGCCAGCAGTGTGCCCTCGTGGCCAAGAGGGACAATGGGATCGTGGTGTGCATTAAAAGGAGTGTGGCCAGCAGGTCAAGGGAGGTGATCCTCCGCCTCTACTCTGCCCTGGTCAGGCCTCACCTGGAGTACTGTGTCCAGTTCTGGGCTCCCCGGTACAAGGAAGACAGGGATCTCCTGGAAAGAGTCCAGCGGAGGGCCACAAAGATGATACGGGGCCTGGAGCATCTTCCGTATGAAGAAAGGCTGAGAGACCTGGGCCTGTTCAGCCTGGAGAAGACTGAGAGGGATCTTCTCAGTGTATATATCTGAGGGGTGGGGGACAGAAGGATGTAGCCAACCTTTTCTCAGTGGTTTGTGGGGATAGGACAAGGGGCAATGGCTGCAAGTTAGAGCACAGGAAGTTCCGCACTGACATGTGAAAGAACTTCTTCACGGTGAGGGTGACGGAGCATTGGAACAGGCTGCCTAGGGAGGTTGTGGAGTCTCCTTCTCTGGAGATATTCAAGGCCTGCCTGGACACCTACCTGGGCAGCCTGTTCTGCCCAGGCAGGACAGGCTGCAGGGGGGGTTGGACCCGATGATCTTTCAAGGTCCCCACAAACCACTGAAAAGAGGTTGGCTACATCCTTCTGTCCCCCACCCCTCAGATATGTATATACACTGAGAAGATCCCCTCTCAGTCTTCTCTTCTCCAGGCTGAACAGGCCCAGGTCTCTCAGCCTTTCTTCATACGGAAGATGCTCCAGGCCCCGTATCATCTTTGTGGCCCTCCGCTGGACTCTTTCCAGGAGATCCCTGTCTTCCTTGTACCGGGGAGCCCAGAACTGGACACAGTACTCCAGGTGAGGCCTGACCAGGGCAGAGTAGAGGCGGAGGATCACCTCCCTTGACCTGCTGGCCACACTCCTTTTAATGCACACTAGGATCCCATTGTCCCTCTTGGCCACGAGGGCACACTGCTGGCTCATGGTCAACCTGTCATCCAAGGCTGAGTTTTGCATGTATGAAACAGGACATACCTTTTGAAGAGAATGATCAGTGGTGCATATAAGTCTAGTACCCTGTAGACAGTGTACTTAGGAGTATTTCTTGTATGACTGTCAGACTGTAAGAGCATTTTCATGTGCATAAAGCATTTATAACACTACTTATGTAAATGCTTATAGTTAAAAGAAACTATTCCCAAGATGTCTTAAGTGGATCAGAAATTTTGGCCAAAAAATGGGAGACAAGTCAGACATCAGCTCCACAATTCACAATACTACAACTAAGCCAAAATTTCTATAGGAGACTTCTGAGAAGTGCATGATATATATATATATTTTTCATCTAATTCTCAGTGAAGCTCCTGTTTGGTAAACAATGTAAAAGAAAAGTCTTTTCATATTTAATAACATTTCCATTCCCCAGGTTTGGAGGGAGTGAAACAAATGAGAAAACAACCCATTCCGGAATTTTGAAAGTAAAGCTGATAGAAACAGCAAAAGCAAGAGAAAGGTAATTGCTAGCTGTGTCTGTAATCTGAATCTTTGTTTAAAATTGATGTTTCCTTCAGATATTTGCCTCCCACAACATCTGAGGCTGATGGACTCGCTCTGACTGACTTCTCCTAAAACACAGGAGAACACTGTGAATGAAAAGGCTTCAAAAGTTCAGTTTAGAAACTGTGACTGCATCTGTTTTGCTTGTAAAATCGAAGCCTTCAGGGTGACACACAGAATGGTCAGGATGTAATTCCTATTTTCTATTTCTTTATTCACAAAGATTTGCAGGTCCAAAGAAACTAGAGGTAGATTACAGCAGTGATCTTGCAAGCTACCTGCTAGTTTTTCTGCTCCCTATGTATTAGTTAAAATATTACTTGATCATCTCTCTAAGATTTACTGTAATAATATGCTCTTACAGTGCATTTTGTGGTTAAGCAGCATATGTGAGTTTGAATAGTTCTAAAATAAATATTACAAAATAGACAGAGCTTTTAGAATGATATAACCACTTTGTCTTTGGAATAGGAAAAATTTTGGAAGTTAAATGAATAGTAATAGTTACTGTAATATAACTGACTGTATGTTAATAGTGTTGCTAAAATTAGGCATTTTACCCTATGATATTTACTTTTTTTTAAATTTGGGTATTTATTGCACTGTTAATGACCAGATTGAGTGCCAACCTGGTCTGTTTTTTTAGCAGCACTCTTCCTTTCAGTGTGTGTGTGCAGACCAGCATTACCTCCTTGAACAAAGGAGAAAACACGAGATGTTTCAAACATTCTTTATGTTCACTTCTCCACTACAAGGGCAATAAGTGGAAATTACTGGAAAAAACGAACAAACAAACAAAAGTATTTCATGCTCCACTTTATTATTTACTCCCTGTATTATCTAATCTCTTCCAACTTCTGCTCAGCAGTGCAGTCTGTCTGACTGCAGCTGGCAGATGCAAGAGCAGACCATGCATTATGCAGCCTTGCTATTACGGGAGAAATTCTGCTCTGTGATCTGATCTTGGTGCATTTTTTTTCCTTGTAACCTTCCAGCATGAAATGATATGATGCTCCTGGGATTTTGTTTCTCTGAGCAATTTTTGTTGATTGAATTATGGAAGACCGGTAGTATACAACCCATAGTGTAAATCTACATTGATTATAGACTATAGACTATATCTTCAGTGTATACATATTATATATGCATATATATAGTGTTTATATGTGTATATATTGCTCAGGGAGTGTGATTTATCATTGATGAGTTCACAGTTCTTTGCAAACCATCACATTGGACAAGCTAAATAATTCAAGAGATTCTGGAACAGATATGTCATCGGACAAAGGTTACCATAGAAATGCACTGCAAGCAATTAAAAACTTATTTAACATAGACTTGTACATGTTTCCTTACAAAAGGCATTCTTACTTTTATACTGAACTAAAAGTCCAATTCTTACAATTCCCACTAAAAGTGGCTAGAAATCTTGTGCATTCTGTGACTTCATAAATCATTAATGAACTGAAACATGTTTGCTAAGCAGTAAATCTTTTCAAAGAGGCACTACTGTTATCAACAAAGGATGAACATGGCAGACCCTGAAGAATTTTAACACCCTTCTCGTGAAGTTAAGCTAAACAGATTGCAGACTGCTGTACTGTTTGCTCTTTAAACAAAAAGGCAGATGTCTAATTAGCAGTCAGAAATGAAATTAGCAGTCAGAAATGATTGGGCTACAGGAAGCAAAATTACTGAATGATATTTAGGACTATACTCTTGCTTAATGTAAGTTTATTACAGAGCAGAGGAAAAGATTTTTCCATGTTTTTCAACAAAACCAGCAGATACTTATGAACTCCACTTAAGCCATTGCACTTAAATGGCTTAGAAATCTGAAAAATGATTAGGGCATCAATTTATTATGCATACAACTACATTTGCCAAAAAACACCCATAAATTTTGTCATGACTTCCATGTTTATCAGCTTTCCACAGTCTTGAATGCAAGAAGTGAGAAACCTACATTGTTTTGCATATATTTTACCCATTGTATGAAAGCACATACTGCTACTAGCTGAAATAACCTCCTTTACTTCATAAGCTATGAATATGAAATAACAGAGGAAAAGGAGAAGTAGCTTTATAAAGTTATCAAGTACTATTGGAGATAATGTACTGCATCTACAGTGACTGTCTATCTTAGCATGTCCCCATTCAGTTGCTCATAGAAAACAACAACACATCACTGTTACCTTCCATACAGCTACGTACATGAGCATTACTGATCTCTTATCCTTTCCTTGAAAGAATGCTCAGACTATGAGTAGAGGATGAAACCTTAAAACAATTTTTTCTCCTTTATTTTATTTATATATTCCTTAACATTAGGCTAATTCCAATATACAATATCACCTACACCTACATTCTTATGTCCCAACATCCCCTTAGCTTTGTGCTGTTGAAACAAATCATCTGTCTCTACTCTCAAAATCCTCTTAGGGTAGATACTTTGATTTAGTGAATTATATGTTTTGCCAACCATGCTTGTATATGGACAAAATAAATGCAATCAAAACCTGTAAACTTTACTAAAATGGAAATATTCTCTCACCCTGACACAGTGACAGATTAAACTAAAACAGAGTGGGCCAAACAGGTCATGTGTAACATTCTTATAGTGCTTTCATGATAACATATGGCGCTGTGCCACAGGGAACAATTTTCAAGTGCATATTATTACTTACATAAAGAAACACAGAGCTTTAAATGATGAATTTATACATAACTGGGAGCAAGATAATGTTGTTGCTGTTGTGCGATTAAGGGCCATAGTTTCTTTATCCCTAAGACACATTGTAGGTTATACAAAAATATAAATTAACATATGTCCTGACTGATTTAATATTAAATTTAATTCTCTTTGTATAGAGGCTTCCAGAACATGGGTCCTGCAGCCTCACAGATCTTAATTCCTAGAGTAACCTAGGCACACATTAACACATTTAAGTAGAGACAGCAGAAAATGGTTAGGCACATACCATTCACATTCTATGCACAGCTGTCATTTTTAGAAATGTCAACTTTCTGATACCTATAATGATTCACTTATCTGCATCTAAAACCTGACCAAATAGGGAACTGATGACATAAATATGTCCTTAGATTCTAAAAAAAAATGCCATTGCTAAGAAATTCCTTGTCATCCTCACTACCAAATACCCTCTGGTGAACTGAGCATAGCAAAGTGTCGTGCACCTCAACCCTACAGATACTTCAGTGCTACTCATGAGACACAGCTGCTGTGGCACCACGCTCTCATCTAGCTCTCCTGCTTATTCTCTCCCTGCTTGTTTCACACTGCGTAGTGCAGGAAATTTCACATACATTCTACAAAGAGAGCATTTGTTTAGCTTGGTGAAGAGGAGGCTAACGGGAATTCTAATAACTGCCTACAACTGTTTGAAAGGGATTTATGAAGACATTGGAGCTAAACTCTCCTACATGCTGTTAAACAGCATAGCAAGGGCAACAATCATGCATTGCAGCTCTGAGGGTTCAGGCTTGACATTAGGAAAACCTTCTTTACCAGGAGGGCAGTACAACACTGAGACAGGCCCAGAGAGAGGTGGTGGGATTTCCACCCCTGGAGGATTTAAATACTGAGCTAGACAGTCTTTCTTCTGTCTTTCAAGCAACATTTTTCTGTCTCTATCATTCTTTAGATAAAAGTAAGTCTCAGATCACCACGAAAGGCAAAGCAAAAGTGCATCAGTAAGAACCATATCAGTTCAATGGAAATAAACATACCCACCATCTTGAAAGGTTCATAGAATTAGTTTTTGACAGGCTGATTAAGCTTCATAATAAGCCTGGATGGCAGGTAAGTATAAAGTCCGTTTCCTAGGTAAGAAGTGATGTGACCATTACAAGAAAAGTAAATCTAGTGAAGTCTCTGCAGTCTTGAGCTTGTATTCTAACCAACAGAATAATTTACCTCAAAAAGAAAAGAAGCAATCCCCAAAACCTTCTGCATTGTTCAATGAGCTCCTCAAGAGAGGGTTTTGGTTACCTGCCCACTCTCAAATAAATAAATAAATAAATGATCAGATTTTGAAACTTTCATTCATTGCTGTGAGTGCCCTCCTACCAAACTTTTAACCTTCAGGACAAGATGATCTCAAGAGAAGACCTTGGCCCATTTGGTTCCTCCACGAGCTAAGCACATCAAATGAGTTACACAACTTGTATGGAAATGTGAACTCATGTTATTCCTTTCCTTCTGAAATATTTTGGATTATATTTGCTGTCAAATCTTTGTGAAGACACACATGTAAAATGGCTTTGCGCAGGAACAAAATTGAGATATATATTCGCTCAGTAAATCAAAGAGGAAGAACTGCAAGGCTAGCTGTTATATGAGAATACGGTTTTCCACTGGTAGGATTGTAAACAGCATCCTACGTGACATTTTAACTGCAGAGAAAAGAAAGCAACACAGTTTAGATGGGATTCTTAAAAGGTAGAGCTATGAGGCTGTTGTGGTTTTCTGAAAGCAGGCCAGCCTGGGCACTCCGGCCGCATCTCGTTCAATCTGAGCAGCCTGCATGCTGCCAACAAGACATATGTTTCCTTAAAATTGCCAGGAATGCAAAGCAATGCGAGACAAGTCTAGACTAATCGCAGCATAAATGCAAGAAGCAACGAAGTGGATCCAAGTGTGTGGTGGATGATATTTGCCTGGCAAGGAAACAGTTGCAAGTGTTCAAGTCCTGGAATGAGGTAGGGGAAAGGAGAGAGGGAGAAAGAAACCCTTTCCCAGAATAGCACTTGTTTCCACAGAAGATTTCACCTCCAATCAGTGGGGAAATTCAGCTTAGTTAAATTTGCTCTCCTCTTTGTTAGGCAAATACATCTCCCTCTTTCTCAACACAAGTATTTGCAGATCAGGTTGAAGAGCCAGGTCCTGAACGTAGGTACTGTACAAGCCACGCAGTTTGATCTCACTCAAAAATTGCTTTCTGTTAAACCCACCAGATTATGCCCTGAGCTGTTGCTCTCCCCTTCTTTTGCAGGTACCTCCCTGATGCCCCTCCACCTACTGAAAACTTATTTGCAAAAATCCTGTACTTTGCCTTATGTCACTTCTTGATCATCCTAATAACACTACCTCTTAAAAAATAAAAATACATTTTTTAATGGCTTTCACTTAAAACTTACAGTGCTGCTCCTACCTTCCACAAAGTCCTGTCCTTGATCTAAACCCCAACACTGCGCAGTTTGCTCCCAAGGATGCTGTTCAAATTGCCCAACTTATTCAGTACCTATTCTGACGGGCAGACGTCAGTCCTGGACAAACGGCCTGCCTGGCGGAGCACACTTCGATTTCCTCTGACTTACATGTGTTTGTTTCCTGTGGAAACAGGCAGCAGGTCAGAGGGAAAAGGGAGGAGGGCCACACACACCCAGGGCTGCAAGCACGGTGCCGACAGACCTCTCTTGTTAGTATTTTCCTTCTCAGCTTCAAAGTTTTTCCATTCATTAATAGTCTTTGTTTAAACTAACCAGTAGCTCTCGTCCATACCCTTTCTGACAAAGTGATCTTTACAGCTTGCTGCAACACTATGGCATTTACTTACTTCCCAAAGTTTACTTAAAATTAGTGTATATATAGGTTCCAGCTATTACAATACAGCTTCGCTTGCTTTGGGGATTATTTATTTATTATTTATTTATTTATTTTTGTACGAAGACCTGTATAATAGCATTTTAGTATTGCCAAGTACCTACATTCAAACATAAGTACATTTTGTGATTGGCTTAAAAAATGAGAGGTTTCACAAAATAATTTTGGGCTTCCTTTAGATGATATTTTCTTCTTTTTTTGAATATGAATAAAGCCTTTTACCCTCATACCCAATATTCCTGTGACTGTCTTTGAGAAAATGCTAAGTGCTTTGAGACTCCTAGTGATGTTGCAAGAATTACAACACATGGCTGTCTCTCAATACCCTTTTGCACTGTTTACATAGTAGAAGTTAAAATGTAAAATTTGCAAGACTTGTTAATACCTTTAATTTATGTTTGTTATTAGAATAGTCTGTAACTCAATAAAAACTTTAGTTCTTAGTAATGGTTGGGCTCATGTTATGCCCATTTAGTGTTAATTCTTGTAATCACTATGAAACAAATTCCACTCTGTAAGAAGTTTTTAAAAGTACACAGGTCCAAATCCTGTCTGTGGCAATAGCCAGTTAAGTCAATGAGATTTAGAAATGCGTATCTGAGGTCAGAATCTAGTTCATTGTCGTTTCACACAGCACCAAAATGCTCACATAGAGCACATCCAAATCCAAATGCATATCCCACTGACTTTGGTGTGTGCTAAAATCTGTAGAGGCTGAGTTTTCTCCCTTTCCTGTAATGCTTTTCTTGTGAGATTTAGCAAAGTGATCATTAAATACTTAAACTTATGTAAGGCTTCAGTAGGAGCAATGTTCTGATCTTCTAACAGACAGCCTTAGAAGGAGCTAACACTTTGCATGCATGGAGACATACTATAATCATAAACAAAGATAATGTATTTCCAAATGGCATACAGTAAGAGCTTTTGTAGCGTGTGCTAGCCCTCAGACAATATGTTAATCCAAAAATTCTTTTCAGATGACCCAGTTGATGGACTGGAATTTTTATGTGTACATATTTGGAAGTGTACGTGTGTATGTGTGCACAAATTTATATGCAGAGAAGTGTGTCTGCACAGAGGCTTGCCGTTTAAGTGGGAAAGCTGAAGGAATGCTGTCAGTTCCTGCATGGGCCCCACAGTAAAGCACCTTATAGATGGATGAGAGTCTAGTTCTGGGTATTTACAAGTGCATTGTACAGAACAGTCACACATCAGGACAGGGTCCTCACTGGTCGAGCTGCTTGTCATTCATCTTTTGCTGTGAATGGTAAGTCTCTTTGTGTGCTTGGACATTAATAGAAAATAGGAATCCTAAATAGCTTCTTTCACTTTACAGATGAGATGAAAAATGACATTTATTCATTTCCTACATTCTAAACATCTGATGCTATTTGAAATATGCTGAAAATGAGCAATTATCTTGAGGCACAGGCAAGCAAGTTTTTTAATTTGTTCTTAATGACTTGTGAGCAGTTCAAGATTTCTGCTTTCTGGGTGACAAGGTCAGTAACCAAACTGACAAAATATAATCTTTATCTAAGCAGTACAAGTGGCTACTTTTCAAAATTGTTTCTTTATTGGAGGGCACTTTGACCTTGTTTTGGATTTTGTTTGCCCAATCATATCCTAGTCTTGCCATTTTAACCACACACGTCAGCAGATTTCAAACAATCGTAAGTTTTCTGTGACCAAGTCCTTATTTTTAATAACATGTCCTCTTTTTTAATATCAAGATCTAGACTACTGTTTTCATATCTCTAGCACAGTAACTGGTTAGAAGTCTTTTTCTTCTGTGTTTGATTAGTAAAGCTGATAGATTTAGAGGGTTGGGTTGCTATTGCGATTGTTTTGGCAGGATGGAAAGAAACATACAAGTTTATTTGTAATGTATGAAGTCCTTGACATACTGTACTGTACTTCAGAGGCTCCACGATTTATTTTTTAATTGTGGCTTGCCTTTAGTCCTTTCCAATTTCTTTCCTTTCGTTTTCCAAACAAAGCTAGGCTGTCAAAACCTAAGTTTACAGATTTTAACAGCTAGATCCAATTACCGAGCTTATTTTTTTATTTACTATTATCATGAGTCTGCACAACTCATGACTAAATAGAAGATCTCTGCATATGGGCTAAAGAGAGCCACTAGCCAGCAGAAACAAAATATCCTTCTGATTTCACCACTGCTGGACTGAATGCTTTTGCCATCATCATCCATAACCATTTTCTGAAATACTGCTTTTAAAAGTTCTCATAATGAAATCACTGCACTGGCAAATAGCTTTGTCAGATCCAGTAATAACTTTTCCAGGGGCAGCAACACAGTTTGCTTTGGCTAGTTTTGTCAGAATTTTTATTGGTTTCCTTAAAGAAATCTTACTGGTTTCCTACCACTTTAATACAAAAAGAGCATTTTTCAAGAGAACATGCAAGAGTGGGGAAGAAAAGGAAGGGCGAGCTCTTCCTTTTCAATTAAACAATCTCCACAGGTCCTGCAGATCAACATGGGAAAGAAAAGGAAAATTGGAAATAATATATCCTATATGTCTACTGCATAAATCACGGAACAGACTTCCCTGATATTCTGTGCTATTTACGCCAAAGTCTTTCACTTGTTTCAGCAAAGCCTTACTGCAGCTACCTAAAGGCTTTCATTTTCAGGTGTATTTTTGGGGAGGGAGGGACTCACACACCATTTGGTTCAGCAGGTGACAGCAGAATAAGGGGCAGTTGGGGAGTTGTACTCATTGAGATGGAGCCGGGGAAGTAAGAAAAAGAAAGTATCTTCAGAGTTCTCAGGATTTCATAAGTTTCTCAGAACACAGTTCTATGCTCAGCAAGCCTAAATAAGGACTTCAGTTCTTAAACAGTCAAGGATTATTGGGAAGCTACAGCTCTTACTTAACCTTGTTATGTTTCTTTGGGGGGAAGACAGAGTGCTCCCAAGGCTGGAGGGGTAAAGAGTATGTGAGTAAGGTTGTTTACCAAGGGCACACTAGAGGTTGTAAAGGTGTGAAACACTTTCTACAGGTATACCAGGGCTCTCCAGGACAAAAGCAAAGAACCCTCTGACACTGACAGGTGGGAAGAAGTGGTGAGGGCAAAGCTGTGAGAACCTCGGTGTGCCTCAGTGGTTTGTTAGGTGGCTGGTGGCTAATGAAGTCAGTGAGCTGATGTTCTACATTTGGCAGCTCCCTTTGTATGGCCTTTTAAACAACAAAGAGAGAGAAGAAGCCTTGTTGCTTTGTCCCTTCTTCCCCTCACAGAGCTGTCCAATGGTGGAATCATTCTCCAGCATATTTCCTAAGGCCCGCAGGAGGAAGAAATCATATTCATCTGGATTTTGAGCATTAGCAGATCGTGATTTTTCTCCAAAAAACATATGTTTTATAAGTAGATTAATTCTATCCCTAACACTTTGTGTGTTGCATAATACGGCATGGATGTTTCCAAAGAAAGTAGTTTAGGCATCTCAGTTCCAGATTACCAAACCTTCCGAGGCTGAGCATTTACAGTTGTGTTTCATATTACCTTTGAACTATCCAGGCCCTATTTTACAGAACGCCCTGTAAGAATTTTTAAGTCTAAATGAACAAAATATAGGTTTCACCTTTGTATTCCTGCATAGCTATTTGTCAGAACTTACACTAAGAAAAAGTGACTAACAATGGAAAGACTAAAGATGCAGCATAGGAAACTCTGTGAATGACAGCACCACAAAGTGCAGGCAACTTTTACTGTTCACAGAAAGCACCAGACGAAGTATTACAAATGGCTGTTTTGTGCACCTCATGTGTAAGCTGACCTTTCAAAAACCTAAAGCTGTGTGCTCGTTTTCCCCATGCTACTATACCTGAAGTGCATATGACATTTCTTCTATCAGTGTTCTTTTAAGAATGCTTTGAAGTTCATTCTACACCTTCCTAAGCATTTGGCAATTACTGCCTCTTCACATGAAAAACTAATAAAGAAAAAACACAGCTCAAACAGGAATACAGTCGTTCTCCCTTTTTTTTTTCTTTTTATTTATTTATTTTTCCCAGCCATAGGAATCAATGACTGGGTTAATTCAGCATCCACCCTGCTGGGAGACAGAAACTAAGAGGAAACTTGCAACCTGCAGCCTACATTTTAGAATATAACTGTCAAAAAAAAAAAAAAAAAAAAAAAAAAAAAAAAAAAACTTGCTATGGAAAGGTTATTTTCTCACTCATTTATACACATCAATCACCAGAAAAGAAATGCAAAGGTAGAGATCCGATATCTCAATCAGATCTAATTTTTGACATTACAGAAGAATAGATGAGAGATCTTATTGGACTTCAATTCAACTAATACCTTGAGGAATATATGAAACATCTGCTGGTGCTTAAAAAACAGGTCTAAACTTGCTAAAGAAGGCCATTATATTCAGACTTTCTTTCTTCTAATTCAGATGCTAAAGTAGAAGTGTTGTACTAAAAAGTTTGTAATTTCAACTCAACCTGAAAAGAGAATAAATTTTTGGGTCATCTTACACAAGCTCCTTATATAAACCCCTTATACCAACCCATGTGCTACTGTTTATGGGTATACATGAGCCACCAAGTCTAGAACGGTAGCCATCCTATATTCAAACACGAGAGATGCAGTAAGTGGGAGGTAGAGCAAAACTAACCAGAACAGATGGAAACAACTACAGGAAGAGAAAGACCCCTTCATCATCAAAGCCCTCTAATGCCTTGGCCAAATGGTTAATATTATCATCATTTTGGTGACATGCAGACTGGTGAACTGGACAATGAATGTTTGGAAAATTGGCTGGCTCAAAGATTTGTGACCAGTGCTGCAATGTCCAGCCGGTGACCCGCAGAATCCTTCGGGTGACAATACCAAGACCATTAACTACTGTTTAATGTCTTTATTAGCGACCTGGATGGTAGCACTGAGGGCATGCTCAGCAAGTTCACAGACTATACGGACTTGAGAGATGCAGTTGATAAGCAAGGTGGCAGGGCTGCTAATCAGAAGAACCTTGACAAAAAGGAACAGACAGGAACTGCATAAAATTCAACAAAGCTCAACAAGTGCAAAGTCCTGCAATGTGGACTGAGTGATGACAAGAAACAATTTAGGCTGGGTGCCAGCTGCCCAGGGAGCAGCTTTGCAGAAAAGGGCCTGGAGACTGTGATGGGCAAGCTACACATGAGACAGCAGCATGTCCTTGCTACAAAGGTTTGTCACCTGCTGGGTCATGTTATCAAGAGCTGTCAGAAGATTAAAGAACGTGGTTATTCCACTGGATTCCACTGGATTCCACTTTTTAGCCAACACAGGGAATACTGTGTCCAGTTTTGGTCTTCCCAGTTCAAGTGAAACATTGAAAAATTATAGAGGGCCAAGAAGAGGGACATTAAGATGATCAGAGAGTTGAAGAACTAGACATATAAAGAAATCCTGAAAGAATTGGGTTTGTTTAGCCTAGGAAAGAAAAGCCTCAGGGGTGGCCTCATGGTATTCCAATACCTGAAAGATAGTTACAGAGAAGGTGGAGGTACTCCCTTCACAAGGACACACAGTGGCAGGACAAGAAGCAATGGGTACAAGATGCTCCACAGAAAATTGTCTGGATATAAGAAAAAAATCTTCATTGTGAGGTTGTCTAAAGAAGTGCTGAATCTACCATACCAGTAATATTCAAGACTTACTCAGACAGCCTCTTAGATAACCTGATCTAAGGCCCTGTTTTCAATACAAGTTTGGAACAGGTGATCTTCTGAGGTCTATTCCAACTTGGATTTTTCTATACTTCTGTAGGTGTAAACACAGCAAAAACAAATAATGTGTGAAAAAGAAAATTATACATAATGCTGTTAATACACATCATGAAAAATGTATTCCCTTCCCACTGTCCTTAAATTTTTAAGAAACTTTTCCATAAATTGATGAGAAAGCCAAGCTATTTTTTAAAAGCAAAATAACGTTTGTATTTCTTTACAATGGAAAAGCTGAGAGATTTTATCGTCTAGTCCCATTTATTTCACTAATGATACATTATGTCTGAAAAGCCTTATGGAAAGTAAGACTCTTCAGCATCATATCTGAGTGCTAAATTAAGGCTTCTATCGCCTTCTTCACATCCCTACATTGAAATCAGCTTTGTCTGCAAGTAGTCCTATCTTTTGTCATAACAGTACAGTTTTGGATCTTTCAGCTTACAGATGTCCTGCCCTGTTCAGTGGCAGTGCGAAAGAGCAAGGATACAACTTTCAGTTGGTTGCTCACAGAATACAGACATCCATACCATTCTTCCTAGCAGATTAAGGAAAACTTTTTTAATAAATAATAAAAAGAAAAAAGGCAGCACAACTCACATATTTTTGGCTTGTCCAAAGAAATAGTAAGAATCAAACCCAAGGAAATGGCTTGAACCTGCAGGAGTGGTTCAGGCTCATTATCAGGAAAAGGTTCTTCACCAAGAGGGTGGTTGGGCACTAGAACAGGCTCCCCAGCGATATAGTCATGGCACTGAGCCTGACAGAGATCAAGGAGCATTTGGACACTGCATATGGTCTGATGTTTGGGCAGTCCTTTGCGGACCCAGGAATTGGACTCAGTGGTCCTTGTGGGTCCCTTCCAACTTGGGATATTCTGTGATTCTACATTTCTATGAAACCCTACTGAAATTTCTCAGTGAACAACAACTTTTGAGAACTCTGATATAACGTATGTTCTAAAATAAACAGTAATGCTGGAAAGGAGAGATTGTTCTTATCAATACTTCTGTTAGAACACTGATTCTCTGTTTAACTATATCTCATTGTGGAACTTCACTGTTATTTCCTATTTCTACATATTTGTGAATGAAGATTTAAAAACTGTAGCTATGTAATCACTAAATGCAAAAAAAAAAGAAATTACTGTTATTCTATTTAATTCTAAATTAATCAGAGCAACACTGATATCATGGTCTTCCTTGACATATCTGCAAATCATCTGCAAGCTTTTTCACATCAAAATTTCAGTATCTTGTGCATACAAATATGCTACTAAGACCAACACTTTAGCCTGAATTTCTATAATACTGTCTTGGTCATGATGGCTACACAGCCTGCACTTTTGAGACCTTGTTCCAAAAGTCCCTTGATTATAAAAGTGAATACCTAATAGAAAAAATACTTATTATGGGTAAATTGTGCCCACTGCTCATTCAGAGTACAACAGCTGATAGTGGGAGAGAAACATCTGCTCATTTACAAATTACACCTGCTGGTAAAGATGCAGTCTAGGATATGACAAGACAAGCAGGAAGAACTGACACAGAATGGTTGTCTTGTGTTTGCTCACTAAGAATTCTATCATCAGTAACTTTGCTTTCAAAAGCTTATCCTTCCACATAATCTTGCCAACGGAGGTACTTGGATATGCCACCTTTTCCTTCACAGTGTTATTCTCCATGCAAACAGGTCAAAGAGGAGTCGGGAAAGAGGTCAACAGCACTTTTGAGACACTTAGCAATGCATTAAAAAAGATCACTCGAAGAACATCCGTCCAGCATAAGGCTGAAAAGTAAAATCTGGATAACTTGTTTCCAGTTAAAGCCTTAAGTCATCTGGCAGCGTGTTGATACTGCTTGAAAAATATTTATTCTTAGCTTCTAAGAATGAAATATGGATGACAACTATACAACAATTATAAACACAGGCAAGAGAAATTAATGAAGAAGAAAGATGAAGAAGATGAAGAAGAAAGAACTATTTTTACCACTAAATGTTACTGTGTTTTCTTATAGGGGCAATATTACACACATTCTAGCAAGCAATGCCTTTAATGCAGTATATAATGAGATAGAACAATCAATTTTCCTCTTTCTAGTCACTTAAGTTGTAAGCAACAACATCTTTTGTTTAAAAAACAAGTGTTCTGTTTAATAGCACAATTCCACTGGCACACTTAGGTCTGTGTATGAAGGGAATGTTTTAAATAACTGCAGCTCTAATGCTTCATCCTGGTGGAGGTCAGGCTGCCTATGCTGCTAGTGGTTGGCTCAGAACAAGGTACCACTTTCTTTCCTGAAATTCCCCGGGGATTAACAAGCAGGGACCCCTCTTCTGCTGATGCTCCCAAGCTTCCTTCTTCTGCTCCTTCAAATCTACAAGCCTCTCCTCTTAGAGCCACTTTGTATTCTTATTCCTGTCTAACTACATAGCAATTACCAGAAAATATTGAATGGTCAACAGTAGCAGCCACTAGAGGACTTTGTCAGTCCCTTCTACACAGAAACTTGGGATATATGACCATATAGAAATCTACAGTTCTGCAGTTTGTACTGTTTATGGTACTGGATATTCCTGTTTGTGGTTCTAAACTGATTTATGAGCATAACTTTTTGTTTGTTTGTTTGCTTTTGAAGTTTGGAAATTGTTACAGAGTTAAAGCTAATTGCAAACTGAGTGACTGACACAGCAGCAGGGATTTCTGTCACAATATCATCTTCTCCAGTTGAATTGCTCCTAGAGGTTGGCATGGTGGTGCATGTACATGTGATGGGACTCTTTCACCTTTAGACTGTAACTTTACTTTTTAGCAAGGCAGGAGATTTCCCACAGCTGCTTGTAGCCCCAAGCACTGCACTTCAGAGGGTGAAGATGCAATGAAGTAATTCAGGTCATGCTACTAGTTTTTGAGTAGTAAATAACAGAGTGTTTTGCTCAACCGTATAGCTACTGTTTGTGTAAAGACTTGAGGAAACAACTTTAAGCAGTGATAGGAACTTACTAGGAACAGCAGATGAGACCTTCTAGCCCTCTGAGCAAGCAAAGAGACTGTACCAACACTGAAATCTGCAAGGCAAACAAAAGTTGAATTAGTCTTCAGTTTGTGAGTAGCATCGCCCGGCTGGCGACAGAATTTTTTTTCTCTCCGACGAAAAAGATGACTTCTGTCATCTCCGCTTCAGCGGAGATAACGTTCTCCGTGAAGCAGGCTTTGCCTTAACATGACTGTCTCTCCGGTCGGCCTCGGGCCGCTCCCTCACTCCCTCAGCGGCTCAGCCTGCCGGCTCCCCTGGTCCCGGGCCTTTTCGCACCGAGCCCGGCC
Organism: Aythya ferina; assembly: GCF_964211825.1. Lineage (NCBI taxonomy): Eukaryota > Metazoa > Chordata > Aves > Anseriformes > Anatidae > Aythya > Aythya ferina. The sequence continues at coordinate 16,775,866 of NC_140314.1, read as the reverse complement.
GGGAGGAGGAACGGGCGGCCTCCTGACAAGCAGCCGACGGCCGCAGAACCGCCGGTCCCCGGCGCCTCAGCGGGGCGGCGGCGTTGAGGAGGCGCGTTACCGCGGCGGGCGACCGACGCGAAATGGCGCCTCCCGGCCGCCCCGCCACGTCCCCCTGGGGGTCTCCCTTCCCCCCCTACAAGCTCCGCTGGGCGCTCCCCGCGCCATCCATCCTCGCTGGTACCACTGAAGGCGCTCGCCGCAGAGCCTGGCGGGCACCGCGCCGTCCCTCAGTGCCGGGCGGCGGGCAGAGCGCGGCACTCCCGGGCGGCCCGTCCCGCCTCGACGGACGTGCATCCTGCTCCCCGCCCGCCCTCGGCGGGCTGCCACAGCCTGCCCCGGGCACACCTTCCCCTTCTGCAGGGCGGGGATGGCGGAGCCCCGCGCTCACGGCACTGCCCCGGCCGCAGGGGGCGGCGGAGTGGAAACGGGCGGGGGAAAGTTTCTCCCGTGCTCGCCCCGTCCCTCCCTCTCGGGGCGCGCACACACACACACACGCACGGAGACACCTCTGCCTTCGCAGGCGGCCGAGGAGCACTTTTGAAAATTATTTTCTTTCCACACCCAGCCCGCGTCTGACATCATTTCTGCAGGAGGGAAGGCAGGAGGCAGCCGCCGCCGCCGCCGCCGCCGCCGGACGGTTGCACCCGGGCGGAGAGCCGCCGCCGGCCCCCGGCAGTGAGTACGGCCGGGCTGGGCGGGGGACGTGAGGGGCTGGGGCCTGGCGCCGGCACCAGGACCGGACGGGACGGGAGGTGCGTGAGGGAAGGGGGGAGCCGCTTTGCAACCGGGGGGAGGAAGAAACCGCGACAAAAATACGAAAATATAATCGGGGGGGGGGGGTTGTTTACTACGCTGCCCCCCTCCGTCCCGGCCACGGAGCTCGACCCGGCCGCCCCCCAAGGGGCTGTGTGGGGCCGGGCCGGGCCTCCTGAAGTTCGCCGTCTCTCTTCTCCGCTCTTTTTTTTTTTTTTTTTTTTTTTTTTTTTTTTTTTTTTTCTCGTTGATGGGATTTGAAAGGAGTTTGCGTACACTACGGTAAGATTTGATTGTTTTTGGCAGCTCACCCCCTCTAGTGGAAAGAAAATACATTTATATATAATTCAGTGCAGATTTGGGTTTATGGCATTTTTGCCAGTGCTAGGCGTTTTTCCACTTGAGTCGAGCTACAGGTCCAAAAAGCCATTCTGCCTGTCCCATTGGTGCTTTTTGCAGCTGTGATGCCCGGCTGACACCTGGGACATTAACGTGCTAGGTACTGGAGGGGCCATTCAGCTTCAGCAGCGCGGGCTGCTCGTGGAGCTGGGTATTCCATCTGAGAGGTCAGCTCCTTGTTTGGACATCTCTGAGATTAATACTGCACAGCTCGCCTTTCCCTGACTTCCCTGGGGCTCGATCAGAGCCCACTGCCACCAAGAAATCTGCCGCTCAGTCTCTCTGTTAAATTCTTGGCAGAAATGCTTTGTTCACATGGTGCAGGGAGGTGGTGTGGTTTGGTTTGGTTTTGTTTTGTTTTGCTTTGCTTTTCAGCACCTGAGAATACTTTGGAAATGATGAGTAATTACTGCAGTTGAGCATTGTAGAAGTATCTGACTTCATAGAGGTGTGTGGAGAAACCCTCGGGATAGCTATAATCTGCACATTTTGATGTGTAAAATCACATTTTCTTAGAGTTTTTTAGGAGTTTTAGAAATAGGGTTGGAGTTTTAGAACTAGGGTTGGCCAGTCTCCATCAAAAAAGAAAAAGCAGCACTTTCTCTTCCCTTACTTTCAGACTCCTTACATCCAGTGCTGGTATGTTAACTGTGTAAAGTAGGCCTTCTTGCCTGCCTGAGCAGATATTTTTGCTGTCAAATGAAAAATACCCTGTAATGACACTTCCATCTGGACCTGCTCTATGACTTGAATTTTGGAAGCTTTGTTGCCCAGGCAGTGTTGGGCAGTTCAGGAAAAGGGCTGCCGGGACAGATGGCAGGTGGCTGCAGAGGTGGGCAGGCATGTGATGAACACACGCAAGTGGTTCAGCATGGGGAAAAAGCCGAGGCGCCTTCTGCATCCCATTGTGAACTTGTAAAATCAAGCTGGAGAATGGATACCTGTAGGAAGGTTCCTCCTCTGTGCTGAATAAAGATGCATACAGGTTTTGTCACTTCAGCTGCATGGCTGATGTAGGTTTTATCAAGTAAGCTGCATACCCAGCCAGGCCGGGCTGATTTTGAGGAAACCAGGAATTATTCTGCTAACTGATTAGCTGTCAACATTAAGTGTGAAATGAGTGAAATGCATTAATACCATGAAATCTCTTCATTGGTTTCTTGTTAGCATACTCCTTCAGGAAAGAAAACAGTCTCTTGATATTATTTCAAATAAAAACAACACAATACTAGTAGGCAAGACACTACTGGTGGTGTATGATTTATTTGTGATCTCTGAAAGGAATTCTGTCATAAACACCCAAACAGTGTTGGTTGTGTTGTGGGTCTGCCAGTGAGGAAAAACACTGTATGCTATTTGCTTACACAGATTTAAAGCCTTGCTAATAATGGAAGTTGTTCAACAGACAGAGCAGGTTAAGACTGATGGCTGCTCTTGGCCTTCATATTCTCAGACAAGCTCTATTGCAATTCTCAGATGCCATAGTTACTATTTCTGGCCAACGCTGCTTAAAAGAAATCATCTTCAGCTTCATCTTGTACTCAGTGATGGTTAACGATTGATCATGCCTTGATTTATTAGCATTTCTTGCTTCCCAGTTGTTTTGTATCTTTCTGTCACTTCCATTTTCATGCCTTTTATTTTGTGGTGTTGTTTGTCTCAAGGTTGTTAACCATCTTGGGTTTGAAGTTCCTACAATGATTAGAAGAATGTTGAACTGATGAGTCCCATATTGGTATTTAGAGGAGCAAGACCTTCCTGTGTTTTTGCTAAATATATTAGTTGTAGTCCGTCTCCTTTCATAATGCTGTTTTCCTGTCCATTTAAAAATGAGAGGTATTTAAAAATGAAAGGCAAAAGGAGACTTTTATCTTTTTTTTTTTTTTTTTCACTTCTCTGGTTTGTGCATATTCTGGTTTTGCACTTAGACTTTGTGTTCTATTTGTGTCTAGAATGTCATGTAAGACATGATACCACCTCATAAATCACTACAAGAATGCTTTTAATTAGAGATAAGTAGGTCTCTGGGGACAAGGTTTTTGTATTGCTAGCCAGCAGAAGATATTCTTTCCAGGTCCTACTGCCACATTCCTGTTGGAAGAAGACCCAGCAGAAAAAGGCACTGTTTTATACAGGAACTAATAAGAAAGAGATTTATTCTGAAGTGTACCAAACACTTTATATATAAAATCCATATAATATTTCAACACAGCCAAATTTGAAAGTGGAAAGGAATGCACGTCTTTTATTGAAATCACATTGGTCTCAGATGGAAAGCAGCGCTAAGCCACAGCGCTAAGGAATTCCATTCATGGAGCTGTTGGAGCTGTTCAACATTTGTTAGGTTTTGTTTGTTGTTTTTTTTTGTTTTGTTTTGTTTTTTGTTTTTTTGATGCTCAAAGCAAACCAGTGATCTTTGTGGTGTGGTCTTGGTATTTACTGTCTTTGTTGAAAGCTTTACTATTTTAGAAAGGAGATAATTTTGTAGCATATATCTCACTGTATCAGGTGATGCTCATGACTTCATCAGGAAGATAAGCATCTCAGGTTTTAGAAAACAGATCTGGCTGGGTGGGATTCAAGAGAAAGCCTGATGGCCTGAATTCATCCATCAAAGGAATTATTATTTCTTCACTAAATAAGGAAAATGTAATTACACCTTTTTATGTTGCCTGTGAAGTTTCATGGGCAGGTTTAATGATGGTATGTGCATGCCAGATGAAGCCTCATAATTTGGGTGTGACCTTAAAATACAACCCTCTGGCTGTATAGAGACATTCACAGGAGTCTGTAGGTTGAGCAGAAAGTGGACTGACTCAAGCACCCTTTGGAGATGGCTATAGGATATATATTTGTGGTTTACTTCTCTGGTTCTTAAACACTACACCTTGTCTGGAACTGCACAGGGTGCAGACAGCAGAGGTGGGCGGTCTGAACGCTCCCTTGGGTGCCCAGTGCAGGCACAGAAGGGGACACATGCCCTTCTTCCAGGCAGAAGTCCCTGGTGCTGCTGCTGAGCTATGCGTTTTTTGGGCTCACCTGGTCTGCAAGGCTGGCAGCCCTCAGTCCGTGGAAGCTGTAAACCAGCAGCATAACTCAAACTCAGAACCAAGCCAGGTATGTAAGGGCAGCCCACCCGGCACAGGGGGCCGTGGGGTGGATCGCTGTTGGGGCAGGAGGTGGCCAGGCTCTGCTGCCACAGAGCCATGCACCTGCCGGGTGCAGCTCTGCAGCAAAAGTGGTGTTAGAAGTCCTGCTGATCTTGAAGCTTCCCTTTCCATTGCAACAGTTACAAAGTAGCATGTAAAAATGGTGTTCTGAAGGTTGATCCACTGGAACAGGCTGCCCAGGGAAGTGGTGGAGTCACCATCCCTGGAAGTCTTCAAAAGACGTTTAGATGTAGAGCTTAGGGAAATGGTTTAGTGGGGACTGTTAGCGTTAGGTCAGAGGTTGGACTCAATGATCTTGAGGTCTCTTCCAACCTAGAAATTCTGTGTGATTCTGTGTGATTGATTGCTGGGTTGAGTATTAAATCCAGTCACATGCCACGGTGTTGCTGTGAGACAAAACAGTAGTAGTGGAGGAAGAGTTTGCTTTCTGTTTTATAGCCAACTGTTCTACAGTCAATAGAGATGTTATTTTCGCACTCCTGATAGATGATGTGTAAACCCTGAAATAACAAAAATCCAAATTTCTCAATACAGCGCTAGTCATAGCCAAATCAAAACAAGCAGTTTGAAAATGTTACAACAGTGAATGCAACACATTTAATTGCTAGCAATTTCCATAGAGCATCTGCCAAAGTTAAAACAATATCAGCTTTCATTTCTACTGAATTAAACACATTGCTTTCAATCTGGAAAAACAGACCTTTTCTGCCTTTGTTTGTTGGTTAATTAGGTGGAACAACATAAATCACTCAAGCTGTTCTGTTGTATCTGGATTAGTCTTTGGATAAGCAGAAGTCTATAGTCAGTAGAGCCCAGGTTCTTTGTTAATTCTGGAATTAACACTGCAGGTGTGGGTTATGCTTGTTTGTCTCTCCCCTCTCTCCCCTTTTCTCATTTTCTATTTTCTTTTTTGTTTCTTTACTTTTTTTTCTTTTTTTTTTTTAATTAGATCAGACAGATGACACATTTAAGCTGTCAACCCGATGAAAAAGGTCTGGTGTTACACATGGTCTGTCCCTCCCTTCCCCGATGAGGCACTGAGTGGGGGCAGCCTCAGCACCGAAACATGGCCACGCAGTGTCTCAAGCAGGGGTGAGGCCTGGCCACACCTCAGTTCAGTTACTTGCTGCAGGAGCAGGTTCCCAGGCAGCTTCCCACAGCTCAGTAGCTCACTGGAGTACCCCATCCATGTCCCTGTCCCAGCTGCAGGTGGCTGTGTGCTCAGCCCCTGGACCTGCGGCAGGATGGTGCCAGCAACCTGCAGTGAGCTCTGCAGCCCCGCACCAGAGCTGCCAGTGCTGGGAGGCAACAGGGGCCTGTGGAGCACCTTCAGGAAGAGGTACAGGCCTTGCTCGTTGCAACTTTACCACCCACCCGAGAAATTAATCCTGCCTTAAAGCCACTTGCATGTTGTTGGTCCCATGGTTGTGTCCTGTGTTACTCCACTGCACAGATCTATGCTTGGCTTTGCTCCCAGCAGCACCTGAAGTCTTTGAAGGAAAGAAAGGAATCCAGCAGTGCTAAGGCCATGTGTATCCTGCTAAAGCATGTTGCAGAAAATATGGAGACCCAAACCAGGCTGTTGGCAAAACCTTCATAGGTGTACCCAACTGGAGGGACCTCTCGGGTCAGCCCTACTCCCCAGCTTATTCCCACTCTATCACTTAATCCCTGTTTGCGAAGGCAGCTCTTCTATTTATTTATTTTTTTTATTGCTGTGGTAATGATAATGTTGTTCCAAGAACCTGAGAGCTCTGAGAGCTGTAATTTCCAGCCTGAATGTGCTCACACCTGATTTATAGCCATTTATTCTCATCTTTAGGTTACATGGTTCTTTTTCCTTCTGTGTGTCTGCCTTGACCTGCAAGCAAGCACATTGCCAGTCTGTCTTTGTCTTTGGAGGTGAACAAGCCAGAACGAGAAGTTCTTGTCTTGTTTAGCTTAGGAGAACTAGCCTGTAGTACTTTTAGACCAGCTTGATTGTTAGGAGGGTTTTAATGTATGCCACAATTTTGTTTATACTGAAGTGGTGTCTGGAGTACAACTTAGAGCAAACTGGCTGAACAGAAAGGTTGTATTTAATGCCTGAAATGGGATGCGTGGGTGTTTTCCAAATTTGTGAGTATACAATTAAGCTCTATACATACACACTTAAAGGTATTTAGTAGTGTTTTTTTCATGGCTCTGTGAAAGAGAAAACATGCATGTGTTGTAAGAGACCCAAACCTGTAGTATACAGGCAGTTCCTTCTTTGAAATTACTGCTGGATTTTCTCAATTTTTGCCTCTTGAGAATGGATCTCTTGAACAGAATGCTGCCATGGGGCATCTTTCATTTAAAAAGCTAGCATTTTTCTAAAGGCATGTGACTATTTAAAACTGAAGGTGAATGAGCAGATGGTGGAGGTCACAAGCAACAGCCACGTAATGGGAATGAGAGGGGAAGTGTAACCCTTCCAGGTGTTACAGCCACATACCTTACACCAGTGTGCTTTGTGTTGGACAGGTTAAGTCTGAGATTAGGATCTATTGTAAATGTGCAGGTACATGACAGCTTTAGGGAAAAAGCAGAATGTATTCTTTTCAATCAATTTTTGGATTGATTTGTGAGGAGGGTGCTGGTTTGTGGATCTGTCCACCTGGTATAGGTAGCTGGCTTGTATAATTGCAGCTTTTTACCCGCTAAATTTTCTTCTCAGCACGTGGTAGCTGGGACACTTCTCTTCCAGCTCTTGCTGGAGCATTTGAATACATCTATCTTGAGTCTTTTAAGCTCAAGACTCTTTTCCAGGATTTTCAGGTAAGGTGTCGAAAGGCTCCTTCTCCCTGTGAGTGCCACTTCCCCACACCACAGCAGAGCATTGTGCTAGTGTTTTCCCATACGCCCTGCCTGTTTTCTTTTGCTCTTCCCACAAAGGCTCCATGGCAAAGCGACTTTGTAGTGCAAGGCCACAGTGAAAGGAGTGGTATGGCAAGTCTAAACCCAGTCTGAACTTGTTTGCAAATAAATGACTGTCAGAGTTACAGAAGTGGCAGCAGCACTGGCATCCCTAGGTCAAAGCCTTATTAAAAGCATTCCTAAGGAATTAGAAACATCAATTTCTTTGGTTCTCAGTAGCTAGCAGCTAGATAGCCAGTTTTGCTGCAGTTTTTTTTTCTCATTTTTGATTGGAAAGGTATGGGATAGCAGGGTTATAATTTCCCAGACCTCAGAGTTCTGGTTTAATAGCACAGATCTGATGAGGAGGATATGCTGAGAGTGGAGGAAGTCCAGGGAAGATCTGCCAGGCCTCACTGGCAGACTGGTAAGCATGGTCTGTCCTGCTTTTGGTAGTGGGGTTTCTGAGGAGGAGCTAAGATTTAGCATGAAATAGGTGCTTCAGGATCCCCTCACACCTAGGTCATCAGTAGGCCAAGAACATGAGATTATTCACTGTAAGTTTACTGTTCTCCAGGCAGTCCCATACCATGGACAAACATCCAACTGCCATAACAAAAGGTTTTATTAAGCTGTGGGTACACATTAACGTTCACCTTGGTGCAAGCAAACAGCAGACCTCAGGGCGTTGGTTTCAAGGCAAGACTTCCTGAAAGAAGTTGGATAAAAACCCAGGTCACACTGTATTGTGCCAGTTTGTCTCCAGGCCCCCGTACTTCACTGTAAAATCCAACAAGCTGGCACTCTTAGCTGCTGAGATTGAGGCTTTTTAAGATAGCCTGCTGCAAGGGCACCAAAAACATAGATCTGGGGAATGATCCTGTTTTCATTTTTTGCCATTGGATCAAACAGACAAATATTGTAGTCCAAAGAGAAGAAGCTTTAGAAAATGTTGTGAATTCAATTTTTGTGGTATTGATTTCTTTTTCTTTTTTTTTCTTCTTTTTTTTTTTTTTTCTTTTTTTTTTTTTTTTTAACGGAACAGCAGTGGTTGTATATTGAGAACATTGTTTCATTTCCTTCTAATTTCCTCGCTTTGTGATAAAGGACTTTGAAAAATAGCTGTATGTGTAAGGTTCCTTTAAGTCAAGTAACACATTTTACTACCTATTACTGGAAAAATTACTCTTTCCTGTCCTAGCTGATGGGATGCTATCTACAGAGCCAGAGTTCAGATGTATCCAAGAGCAAGGACACATGTACATTACATACAAGTTACAAATTACATACAAATCTTCAGTTCATAGACCTAAGGGGATTAATATAAGAATAAGCATTCTGAATCTTTTTAGATTTTAAAAGTTTGCATCTGACTAGTTCTACAGTATCTTCAATTCCCTGATAACAGAATACGAGCACAAATGGAGAGACTGCCACATTTGCTGGTAAACCTGTATTTTAGCTGCTGAATTACACTTACAAATAAGACTTTAACAAATGTGAAAACAAATTTTTCTTTGCAGGTTGTACATCTGTGCGCTCTAACAGTAGCAGCTCACTTCATGCACCAGAGAGCTATCAATGTGTTTTTCAGGGAATATCAGCAGCAGAGTCTTTACATGCAGTAAATCTACATGCAGTGTTAGTTTTGTGTTAGACAAATGATCCAATGAGAATTAATCAAATGATGAATTAATGTATGGATACTACCACAGACTGTGAATAGGGCCAGTGTATACAGTCATGGGCCACCAGTATTTCATACACCACTAGAGGTTGAAAATAGAAGTGTAACTGGTATGTGAAGAATTAAGGAAGTGATATTCTCTGCATCTCTAAGAAGTTTTAATCCGGTATCACTTGAATGAAAAAGCAGTTGGCAAGAGCAAGCAGTAAGTGTGACTGGAGTTTATATAAGTGGTTTACCAGGAGGTAACTGCATAGTGGTGGCGAGGAAAGGTGGCTGCAGGAGGCTGGTGGCACCTCCTGCATAACGAAGAAATTAACTGGAAAAAAAGCTCGTTAGCAGAGAATCGAGCATTAAAACCATGCTGTGGTACGCAGTCTTATGTGCTGGTTGGCTTGGAGAATATCGAAAGGACAAAGTGTAGAAAGGAAGTATGAGTTTGAGGATTATTTGCCTTGTTTTAAGGAACATCACTCAGTAAATTGTAGCTTGTAATGTTGGTGTTTTCATTTGTTAAATTAACTTGGGCAGAAGTAAGGAAATTGGAGTGAGTTGTTTCAACTGGTATAATTGTCCTCTTGATGTTAAATTTCCTGAATTTCTTGTCTTTTATGTTGTTTAATATTTAGGCATTAGAGAACTGTTGAAACCCTCAAAACTTTTGATAGGCTTGCTCTCTGAAGTTACTCCACTTTTGGCTCCAGTTTGGGGAACCACACAAGAAAAACAGAACCCTTTGTATTTGGTAAAAGAAAAAAAAAAAGTGAAAATGTTTACTGTGTCAATCCATTCCTTGTAAACCAGGGAATATTATGGACCTTTAGAGACAATGGTACAGGTACAACATTCACTGACTCCTGAGTTGTGTCTGTGTCATGAGACGCCTTGGGATGTGGCAAGAACTCAGAGCAGAATGAAGTGCTTATCATGTAAATCCAAACGTCTTATGATGCATCACAAGATGACAGGCTTCTCATGAGACCAGAATACAACCTTTTTCTCCTAGCTTCACAAATACAGTCTTAATTATAGCACTGATGGGCAGAAGAATTGCTAATTAAGGAGGCTCGCTTTGATTCGGTTTTACAGTGGTGACCTCGAGAAAGTTCAGCCGAATTGAATCCTCGAATCCCAAAGACCTGCTGGGCTGGCTATGAGGAGTAATCTCGGCTCAGAAGGCTGCAGTACGCTGACCTGTTCAGCAGGATCCCCAGCCCCTTCGCTGGGGTGTGTCTGTTCAGCACACCCACCGTGGGCGACCAGCAGTCTGCGTGCCCAGCTGCCATCTGCACCGAGCAGGAGCTGTGCTGTGAGTGCTCGCCCTGCTATGTGCTGCTTCCAGATTTTCTCTGTGTGGGAGCTCAGGTGAAGATGAGAAAAAGAAGTCATCTTAGGAAGTGAGCGAAGGAGGCGGTGTGGTGGGAGAAGCTCTGGTCTTCTCAATGCAGATGAGCATGGGATAAACAGACCGTATGATGTACATGCTTCTCTGGTTGCAAAAACTAAGGATGCACAAACATGAGAAATAGCCTGGTAGCAAAATGGAACCACATGGGATGAAATGAAAGCACAGCCTGTGGAGATCACATCTGAACTGGAAAGTAGTGATTAACCTTCTGCTGAGCTGGCCAAGGCAGAGCTTTCCTTTTTTCTTGCATGCTGTACTAAACAGCAGAAGAAATTCAAATAGGCATGCCTCTTTGTACTGCTGGACATTAAAGATAAAGTTTATCTTAGAGATAAAATGAAGCTTTTTTTTTGGAGGTGTAGGGGTGGAGCTTGACATAGAGAGGCAAGCCAGTTTTTGCTTACTACACAGAAACGTTGGGAAGCATGGACTTGATGCCTTTTTTTTTTTTTTTTCTTTCAGCCATGTAGTTCTGTGAGTGTTGTATTGTTTTATCTTGTAAAAATGAACTTGCCTCTGCATGTCTTGAAGGCCCTTAGCCACCACTTATAAAGCACATCATATCATGCTCTAATACTGCAAGTGGAAATTACTGCTTCCAATACTACTGTATCACTGAAAAAAAAATAAAGATAACTCCAACTGCTGCATTTATGCTCCCTGGGCAAAATCAGGCAGCATTAGAGTATTACCCAGGAACAGTTCTTTTGCATTAATTGAAAAAATGTTTGTTAATATAACTGGCCTTCTGTTTTCAATGTGTTTTATGCAAGTGTCCCGCAACATAACAGCATTTGTGGGAAACCTTATTGCCACAGCAAATCTGGATGTGTTCAATAGGATTCTCATAACTTACTCTTCCTGGATTCAATGGTAGGACGCACTTTTAGCTCGGCTGGACCTGTACATTTGGTTGTTACCACATACTTTGTGGTGTTAAATGCTGAGTCTTGCAACTGAAGAATTCATATTGTCATCCAACGTAACTCTTAGCACAATCCCAGCATCTCTTTTTAATGTCAACTGCAATGAAGTAAGTCATATTTTAAGCTCTCTGTTCTCACAGCTTTGCTGGACTTTCCTCCAGTGATGCAGTACAGGGTATCCTGAAATAGGTGCTGAGTGGCAGGAGAGCAGAGCTGGAGGCGCCTCTGGAAGTCTCCAGTCCGGAGCCCTGCTCCAAGCATGGGGTTGGCTCAGGATGCTCTAGGCCTTGCTTCAGTTGACTTACAAAGATGTCCAAGAATGGAGAACCCCCAGATTCTTGGGCTCAGTTCCAGTACTTGATCGTGCTTATTGAATATGTTAAAGCATTTTTTTTACGATTGGATTATTCCTTGTTGTAACTTGCGACTGTTGCCTCTAGTCCTTTTGTCGTGCATGTCTGTGAAGAGTGGCTCCATCGCCTCTATAAAAAGATATCCGTAGTGAGTCCAAAAAGCTTTTTTGTGTTTGTGTAGAAACTATTAAAATAATTGAAACCAATTTGGAGAAAGATGAATAATATCTTTTGCATCATCCCAGTCTCTGTTCATGCTTCAGGGCAGTGTACTTAAAATTTAGAAATACCTTGACTAGAGAGCATCATGCGTATCACTTCAAATGATAGGAAGTACGGGTGATTCTACCCAGAAAGCTTTTGATCAACACAAATACTCTTACCTATAATCAAGCAACTGAAACAGGAAAGATGAGCAATTTAAGAGTAAGAATCCTGGCAGAGCAAGAAGCCTTTTTATAGCAGCATGCACTAGCACTGGTAGATAGGGCAGTGCTTCCACGTCTGCAAAAAAAGGAAATGAAAAAATACTCCATAATCCTCTGTCACATTACACATCGATACCAAAATTTTGTTTGAAAAGTCTGATCATTTCTATGAATCTTCTTAACATAGTTGTTGGTAGATTCTTGTTTATATGTAATACTATGAGGTGCTAGAGCACTGGGATTTAAAAAATGTGTTTTCTGTTCTCATTAGTAACCACTTTTCAGCAATATTTTTTCCTGGCTGCATATATATTAAATATAAAAGGTAGAGTTTTAATCTAACCTGAACTGCTGGTGGTTCTGCTGAGCAGAACTGAGCCAAGTTAAACAGCAGAGCAAGCTGATCTGTTCCAGCAGGTACCCTCCATTTTGAGAGAGGGAGGCAAAAAGCAGATGTTGATTTCGCTGCCAGGTGGCACGCTGCTGGCTTGGCAAGCTTCAGCAGGCATTCAGACTGCTGCTAAAAGCTGGAAACAATTGTGAGCCTGAAGAGAACCCTTGAGGAACAGTTAGCAATGAATAAGAAGCAGAGAGGACTACAGCTAGCATGCAGACCAGGATGCTACCAAAGCATTTTGATAGCAATGAATAATTAAAACACTAAGAATTCTGAGTGCAAATGCAAACAGCGTTCTCTGAAATTCTCCATGCAAAAACTTAAGGACATAATTTGCCAGCTCACAAGAGAGGAAAGGAGCTGCCTTCTTCTAGGAGAGGTACCCAGGCAGGCTGCTCTCAGAGGACCAGGGGAGGAAGAGCTTCTTACTTAGAGAGTAAAAGAATCTTGAATATCCAAAATAAACTTTTAAATCCCAGCTTTGTCTGGGCTGAAGTAGGACTGGTTGCTAATGGGCCGAGAGGTGAAGTCTTTTCTGCCTCAAGAGGGGTGTGGATACTGTAGGAGCTCCTGCATCAGCACCAGCTGCATCATAGGAGAAAAGGAGAGATTGAAATCTGCAGGTCTTCCTCTGCTCTCCTGGGAGCAAGCAGTGGTTGTCTTCCCTTAGTATGAACGACCTGGGTTTGGTCTCTCTGCTTCCTTCCCCCCAGGGCATTTAATACCTGTATCTGTGTGCAGTTGCTGTTGTACTGTGTGCTGGGTAGTTGTAGCAGCTCATGAAAGGAGCCAGGCCAGCAAGCCAGGAGGAAGTGTCTAAAAATGGCTGTTAGGAAGGTTATTTAGAAGAGAAGCATGAAATTGCTCTTACTGGCCTTTGTGGTTTTATTTTGTGAAAACAAAACTGAATGCTCTTTCATTTAATCTTGTCTTTATTTGGGAGAAACATACACTATCTTCTCATCACCCATACATGTTTATCCATCCTGTTTGAAACACTTCTGTTTATGGCTGAAAGCAGTAAAACAAAAACATTCAGTTGATTGAAATTAAGTGGATTTTTTTCTGGGCTGGCAGGTCTCGATTTTAGAAGATTGGTTTTAATTAGGTTACATTTTCTCTGTCTCTCTTAATTCATGACACATCACGTAATAAGATATATTGTTAGCCTTAAAATAATAGAGTGCAATTTGATTCTCTCTCCTTATAGGGCAGATGACTTGCATTATTGTCTGCTTAGATGCCATCTGTGCAACAAATGAAACTCTGGAAAAAAACTAACCACAAGACAAGAGAGTGCAGTGAGAAGACTGGTACATTTTACAATGAAAATATTTTGATGTGGCATTATACAAAACCACAAAATATCTTCCTTTCCTTCTTCCTTCCTTTCATTCAAGTAAGGCTCAGTAGAGAGCCATGAATGACATTTCTAGAAGCAGAATGCGGCTGGTAGATTCAGAAGATCTTGAGTCATGTGGTGGAATCAGCTCTTTGGAGGAAGTTACCACTTCTGGTTCTTGTTGTGGCTGAAAAGGCAAGTTTAATAGCGAGAAAGTTGGAAGGGGTAAAAATTTGACTAGCTGCTTTCCTTGTTTTAGGATTTGATGTAGCTTTCCAATGCAATCATTCAAATTAGATATAGAAGTAAATTTCTTGGATCATTTTCTCAAAAGCTCTTTAACGTTGTTTGGCTTTTTGCTCGTTAAACACGGTGCTGCAGCGAAGTGCTATCCTGCAGTGCAGAGGGTGAAGGATTAGTCTGGAACTTCTAGTCTGTATTTAGCATGTTTATATGCTGTCTGTTAACTTTTTGTTAAAGTTTTGCAGAGTAGTTGTATTTTGGACTGATGAGAGTGCCTGTAGAGCTGCTATTCTCTTCAAAAATGCTGTCAAAGTAGTCCTTTTATTTGGTTAAATTCTCCGTCTGCATTACTTGCGCTATGTGTAGTCTGTGAGTGTAGCACACAGCAGTAGGGGAGAGAGTGTTAGACATGAAAAAAATAACATATTTTAGTGTGTTGCATGGATATGATCATTTGACATACAAGAAAATTTCAAAAGCTAAGGAAGTGGAGAAACATACATTAATGTACTGATGAGTGATAACATGCAGATAGTGACACAGATGGTACACATTAAATACAAAGAAAATATCAGCAAAACTGGGGATTCTTTGTAGAATATTGCATATGATAATTGTTAAGAATTTATGTACAATAAGAAAAAGATAACGAATATGCCAAGCAGTTGCATATTCTTATCTGTTAATAACTAGTTTGCCATAACTATTTGTTATCTGTCCATAGATTTCCTGGGGATTTCACATCAAAAAAAGTTCCCTTGTGCCTAAGTTTTTTTTATTTCTTTTTCATTTGAGATTTGAAATGGGCTATATAAGGTAAGAAGATAAGAGGGGCACTAGAGAGAGTATTAAGTTACTGAACATGAAATAACTAACTGGATTGTTATGCTGCTAACTGATTTATTCCACTCTATCTGTCCGAGAAATTTATTGGAGAAAATGGTAGCCCTAAATCATTCACCAGTGGGTAAAACTTGTGACTGTATGAACAAAAGACAACCTGTGTGAAGCCTAAGGTACAACACATCTGTTCCTACACATAGGAGGTAGTTCTTTACACACTTAATTTTGTTTTATCAGCATCCTATTGAAATCTGCAGTTCTTCCTGCTTTGAAAGCGTGGTGAAAACAGGACCAAAGCCAGTGAAAATGCCAGGACTAAAAACAGGACTAAAGCCAGGACTAAAACAGGACTAAAGCCAGTGAAATTCTGGCATCAAATGAAAATGAGGCCATAGTTTGAAAAGTACTTCTCTAAAAGTCAACACGAAGGAGTGTTTTATACCCTTGCTGGAGAAGCTTGCAGAAACTTCTCTGTTTGCTCACTGCAGCCATCTCGCTGGCATATTACCTAATACACCTCTTGGCTTCACTTCAAGTTGAGCTTCATCTTAACACCAGTGGTGCTGGCTACCTGTCACAGGTAACAAACTGAAAGCTGTAACACTGATTAAAAGTCTGATTAAGTGAAATCTTGTGCCTCTGGAGACAGAATGTGTGCTCTGGAGCTGAACTGCCTGCGATGTTCCGAACAAACAGCATCAAACACACTCGTGATGACTGTGACCACTCAGAGCCACTGTGAAATAGTGTAATGACAGGTTGAGCAGTTAACAGCTTTTAAAGAATGATCATATATACTCTTTTTTTTAAACAGATCTATCTTGGACTGAAGTCTCCTCAGCTCAAGGATGTTGATTCTTCTGGCTTTCATTATTGTGTTTCACATAACTTCAGCAGCACTGCTGTTCATCTCAACTATTGACAATGTATGTGTCATTTCTTCTCTTTGTCCTTCAAACACCCAGGTTTTTCTTTGTTTTATACAATGTACTCTTACTTACAGAATTTCAAGTTATTTTCTAGGTATGTTTTGAATCTTAAAGGTCTTCCACCAACCTGGTAGAAGAACAAAAACATGTATAAGAAAAAAAAAAATCTATTCCCGAGGTTTGTTCTTGTGTAACACTTAAAATCATGCAACTAAATAAAGAGGTGGCAGCTTTTCTTCAAACCAGCCTCAGATGAGGATAATTTCAGACATGAATTTAACTGTCTATATCCACTTGAAGCGATTTCAGCACAAAGTTTCTGAATCATGCAGCTTTCTTTTCAAATTTCCTTTTTATTTTTGTGACCAGAAGAAATTTATCTTCCAATGTTTATATCTAACTCTCAATCTGAATGACCTCTTTCTGAAGCACAATGATTGGTCCTCTTAACAGTGCACTGGAGTCTTTATTTCTTTAAGAGATTCAGTGAATACACAGGCTTGACAAAAAAAAATTGTCTGCTTGAAATACATTACCTTACTCACTGAAGCCGGTTTCAATCCCAGTCTTTCCAGACACTATGCTCTAAGTGAAATGATGTATTAGCCACAACTTTGTGTTGCAAAATTGTACAGACTGAGTTGTTATTTTTCAGTCAGGTGGTTGATTGAGTATGTTGAAGTAGGTCATTAACTGAGCACTAAAACCAGGTTGTCTTAACCTGATCCTTTGGATATTTAGAAAGCTAAGACAGTGGACAAGTGAATAATTCTTAGTTCAGGTCTGCTAGATTAAAAAAACAACAAAAAATTGTTATAGAAGTACAAACCCACACACTCTGCTTTGTGTCATTGACTACTTTAAAACAACTGCAAACTTAAACTGTGTAACTACCTCCTATTACATTATATCACCTTCACAGGTTTTATGTTGTCATGAAAATCATTTTGAAAGGATTAAAAAGCATTCAAAGCTGAAAAAATCATATATTGGACTGAAATTAATCACTTAGACTGAAAAAAAAAAAAAGGCTTAGTACATCTAGAGAAAGTAATGCTTTTTCCTAAAGCCAGTAATCCAGTGCTACTATGACACATTTGGCTGCTGTCGTAATACGCTAGTGTTTTTATTAGTGTATTGTTTGCTAAGCTGCATGGTATTCTGTGAGGTTTCTGGAATGTCTGCATAAGCAGCAGATGCTACCAGGAGTCATATTTAAAAGTCATATTTTTCCAAATCTAGTCAAAGCAAAGGCCTGGGTAGCTACTGGAACTGGAACGGATTTCCTGAGGAAATGCCACTTTTGTGGAATGCTTGCTGTATTTCCCAGGCTACCAAAAAAATCTGTTCAGTCACTGTAGTTCTCTTTTGCATTAAATGTTAAAAGACCAAACCAGAACTACCACAGGGAGAACTTGTCACTGCCAGTCAGATGCCATAGTCTACGGACTGCATTTGCACATTGTCAGCACAGCTTCATTAAGTTGAGATTAGTTCATGTCAGTTCCAGGAACCAGAAAATGTATAAACAGGGCTTCTGTTTCACCTGCATATTACCCTGCTATTTCCCAACCCTTTAAAGAGCTGTGCATCCCAAAGAGGGTATTACGGATGAACAAAAGCATCATTGTCTAGATATCTTAAGGAGCGAGCAATCACCAAACATCCAAGATTTCTGTCCAAACATAGAAAATCCCTTGTGCTTCAGGACTGCCATCTATTCTTATCTATTCCCTTTTTTTTTTTTTTTTTTTTTTTACCTTACACAGCTCTAAAATGAAAATGATACATAAATAAGGAGATACCTTTTATTCCAAAATACCTAATAAATAAATATGGAAACCTCAGAGTTGTCTGGCTTTAAATTCCTCATGTTCAAACAGATAGCAACTGATGCAGCCTTTAGTTTCTTGGTCACTAGATGACTCAGCATGAAATTTATCAGGAAACATGTAGAAAGACATCTGATACCTTTTCTCTGCTTGTTACTCCCCAAATCCAGATCTCAAACAGGGGTACTGAGGCTTTCAGTTCTATACTGAGAACACAAACTTATTTTCTAACTCCTGAAGCTGTTGGCTTCCCCTCCCATCTAAAGATACAGTAGAGTAACACCTTTCTTGCCCTCACTTTCTTGATACCTAACCTGTATGAATGCTTTTAAGCACATTAGAATTGAAATTTAGTTTGAGTGGTTAAGTAGCAAAATGAACATTGTTCAGTTGTTGCATCTGATCAGGAGCCACTAGGATAACTAAGGAGGGAAGGTTTTTTGTTTTGAAACACTTCCATCCCACCCCCCTATTTTTTATTTTTTAATTTATTTTTGTGTAAGAGCCCTTTGCTTTTATTTTGCAGGCCTGGTGGGTAGGAGATAATTTTTCTACAGATGTCTGGAGAATGTGTACCACAAACACTAGCACCTGCAGAGCTATAACTGATCAATTCAGAGGTGAGTATTTCTGCATGTGTATGTCGCGGTTCCATTAGTGGGAGATTGGTAAAATCACTGCAAAGTAATACATTTGTTCAAAAAAAATGCATATGCTAACTGCTCCTGTTTTCTAAAATCTTTAGTAGTGGCTCTTTGGAAAAGCCAGCTACTGCAACAGTTTCTGTAAGAGGAAAACAGAAAAAATTGTAGCCCAGGACAAGAGAGTAAACACAAACAATTGTGAATGAGTGCCAAAGTACTCTTACTCTAGATCAGGTAAAAACAGTGAAGTCATCTGAAAGTGGCTCTGCAGTGATAGAAGTTGCCTCTCAGAACTGAAGTTTAGCTTTGAAAGAACATGAGAGTACTGGCTGCTTTACAGGGATGGGAGGAAACTAAGACTGTAATCTGAAGTTTAACAAAGATAAATTAACACATAGCACAGCCTAACTTACCCTGCTTCACCAAAATAAATATTTTTTTTATTCTCAAGTGCGTGCTACATTTGCTGCATTCCCACACTTTCAGTCTTTGTGTATATTAACGAAGTAGATGAAGAGCCATATAGCTTTAAAGTAACTTGGCTGCTTGAATGTCAAATTGGCTTAGGGCATATCCATACTGCAGTGAGACAATCCTGCTATGCACAGGCCTATCTAAAGTAACATGAATTACCCCATGCTTGGGGTAGGTTTGAATTACTATGCATTCATTGAAATTAGGTACCAGAACTAGGTAGATTAAATGTAGCTCAGGTATGTCTGCTGTTCACAGACGTGCTGACAGCTATGCTAAAGCAGAGGTGCTATAAGCAGCTTATCTCTGCAGGTCGGTTTGTCCATATCATTGCAGCCAAGTTACGCAAACTAGCTGCATGTTGTTAAAATTTTATTGGTTATTTTAGCTCCTAGTTATAAAGGATGATTGGCAGGAGGAAAAACCTGTAAGGAATCTTTTGTGCTGAGAGTGGCTCTCACATCTGGATACTTCTTATGGAATAGAGCTGTCTTCAGCTCTGGTGAGAGGCCTGGTTCTGCAGCTGCAAGTCACTTTGGACACCTGGCACTTCCACTGTGTTTTTAGTATATAGAGGGTAGAAAAGGATGCGGTATGTGAGAATTAGTCTATCTGGGGTTTTATTCAGTTATAAAAAGCTTTTAAGTCTTTAATCCACTGGCTGTATTACAGAATCACAGAATCACAGAATTTCTAGGTTGGAAGAGACCTCAAGATCATCGAGTCCAACCTCTAACCTAACACTAGCAGTCCCCACTAAACCATATCCCTAAGCTCTACATCTAAACGTCTTTTGAAGACTTCCAGGGATGGTGACTCCACCACTTCCCTGGGCAGCCTGTTCCAATGCCTAACAACCCTTTCAGTAAAGAAGTTCTTCCTAACATCTAACCTAAAACTCCCCTGGCGCAACTTAAGCCCATTCCCCCTCGTCCTGTCACCAGGCACGTGGGAGAACAGGCCAACCCCCACCTTGCTACAGCCTCCCTTGAGGTAGTACTAAGAAAGCAGAGAAGGGCCCTCCTAGGCAACACATGCCCAACTGATTTGCTATATGTGCTGAACTCCTGTTTAGAGAACATAGCTCTGCCCCTCTGCTCATTGCAGGAGTAGGCAGAGAGAGAGACTGTGTTTTTAACCAAGGTTGCTTTTGTTTTTGCAGAGTATCAATCAATTCAGGCTGTTCAGGCCTCCATGATCCTATCTACTATTTTCTGTTGCGTGGCATTTCTGGTTTTCATTCTTCAACTCTTCCGTCTAAAGCAAGGAGAAAGATTTGTGTTAACCTCTATTATCCAGCTCCTGTCATGTAAGTGATTTTTCAACACTTGTGAATTTAATGATTACATAAAAGTAGGAAAGGGAAAAAGGTTTCCAAAAGAATGAGCTGCATGAGTAATCTGTAGGGCTCGAGGTCATATATTCTCCTGCATATTTGTTTAAAAATGTAACTGCTCCATTCTGTACTATTTAGTCAGTTAAAACAAGGATAATATCACAGATCAGAAGTAAAGTCATTTAAATTTTGAAGGGAAAATATCTAAGATTCTGAACATCTCGATAAAATTGAATAACTCTGCAATAGTTATAGGCAGGTTCTTCCTTAATTTTTGTTAGTCCTTAAAACTATCCAGATGTTTAGAATCATTTTGTGTTCTTTGCAAATGACATGAATACACAACAGCACTTCACATTTAGTTCCTGCCAAAGAAATGGAAAATGTGTCCTGAAATGCTCCCAGTTTAGTCTGAGAATGGAAAATAAGTGTTTGCAGAAAAGGACACTGGTGGAAGTCAGTGAATAGTTATGCATATTGACAGTATCGAAGGTTACTAAATCTTGCTGTTTTATTTCTCCTCTAGGTCTGTGTGTTATGATTGCAGCTTCCATTTATACAGATAGGCATGAAGAACTGCACAAGAGCAATGAATATATCCCTGAAGTTTCTGAAGGCCAATATGGCTATTCCTTCGTCTTAGCCTGGATTGCATTTGCCTTTACTCTGATCAGCGGCATTATGTACCTAATATTAAGGAAGCGTAAATAAATGTCAGCAGCTAGTTATTTCTGTCACTACAGTACAAAACCAAATTCCAATAACCATTTTGTATATAATCATTTACATGGTTTTGTAGTAAAGGTATTGTTTCTCTAAAAATGTACTGTGTTCTTGATATGAAACAGAATACCAAAAAATGGCAGGTTTAATGGAATGCCTGGCACCAGCAGATCAGGGGGCTGAGCAGGACAGAGGCAAGTTTTTTTTTCCTTTTTTTTTTTTTTTTTAAACATATTTCATCATCATCAATGGCTTTCTGTTTACTAGGCATTAACAGTTTGTTCTTGGCCTCTGCCAGATTACAAATAAAACCTCTGCAAATTAATTTGTAAGCAATATGCTAACCATATTCCTGGCCCAGATCTAGCCCTTTGGGATGGGAAAAATATAGGGGAGTCAAAAATTAGACCAAAATCACAGTGCAAAAGCAAACAATTTTAAAAGCCCAAAACTGCAATCAGCATGCCTGTTCTAGCAGAAGACTAGTGTTCTGCTATTTATATAACATGCAGTAAGTGTCATCGAGCTTTTATTAAAACCACTTGCTTTGCAAAAGTAAACAACTCCTTTTTGTACTCCAGCAAATCATTCTCTTGATTCTCCTTCACATTTCATTTAAGCATACAGAGCCTTTGGCAAGAGAAGTTACCAGCAAATGCAGTGTACAACTTGGGACTGGAGTAGTCTGAGGAGTAAGAGATATTCCACTCAAGTCCTATATCCCTCTATTTTTGCATTGTGCAGTCTTTCTGGGGGAAAAAAAAAAAAAAAAAAAAAAGAAAGAAAGAAAAAATGGCCAAAGTCAACATGTTTATTACACTGGGCTTTGATTAGATAGTAATTTCCTGGCTAATATATCATTTACAAAAGCATTCCCTGAGTCTGCCCACTAGGAAATTGGCCTTTACCAAACTAATTCTAAATTCTTTTGTGGATTTTACTTGAAAAGGAAAGAAATCAGAGTGTAATAGTTTTGTTTATGAGTTCCAGGATAGTTTTTCAAAATAAAACGACTTGGTGATTTTTATTTCTCAATAACTTTGTGAGAGAAATCTCTACTGTAATACCAGGCTTAACTGTTCAGCAGTATAATACTAGCTTTGGCTAATGGTGATTTCAGAGTTTGGAGACCAAGGTGGAGAATAAATGAAGTTGCTTTTTCTGGTTAGTCACAGTTTTGATGTTTAAATACAGATTTGACTTTGTAAAAGCACTAACCATGTATTTACTTCAGTATGTTCTCTACAGCTGGCCCAATACATAGGCAATAAAAAATAAATAGGTCTTGGATGAGGTTTTACACTTAATACAGAATAAAGTTGCTATTACAAAATAGCGTAGCTCTATTAAAGTTGATAACTTACACTGTTATATATCAGCTGATGGTTTGACCCATTCCTGCAGATAATTCATCCTTGATTTCCTCACAGAGTAAAAGTTCAGTTACAAAACTGAACCAGTATAGGAATGGTCTCCAACACGACTAATAGAGATGGAACTAACGATAGTTCCATCTCTATTCCTTGAACATCCTAAAATGCTTTTTTGACATGTAATACTTATCTTAGGGAGCAAAGAAAGCCCAACAAGACTGGTAAGAAATTACACATGTAAGTAGAAGAGCAAATAAAAGTAATAGTAGTTAAAAAAAAATGCAATAAATCGGTTTGAGCAAAATGCATTCTCACCAGTCTAGAACGACACTAGTATTTTGTCAGTTTTTCTTTCCCTCTTAGTGTGAACACTCTGAAATTCAAGCATTACTACCCTACTTTTTAAAAGTGTTTCTACAGTTTGCTGAATACATTTCAGATTCAAAGCCTGAATTTTGCTAGCAAGTAGAATTTGTTTTAAATAAACAGATGTAGGTTTAAGGCTAAGAGTAGATAGAGTATAAGCTAGACATTTTGCTAGCCTTATTCAAACATGAAATAGTACGACAAAAATTCTAAAGCAAATAGGGATTTAAACTTTTGTATCTAGAATATAGTTCTATAAAACTATAACTTAAGCTACTATGACTTGAAGAGATGCTTCTTCAGTTTATTGCCTTGACAATGCTTAGGTCATTTATAGAATGAATATTTAAAATAAAGATGTATATATACCTGAACTCAGCTTCAACAGTAAAAGTGCAGTCCCTTTAGTTAGAAATGAAAACCACGCTCACTGTAGCATACAAACAGCAGCATATACATGATTCCACATAGAACAGATGTGAATGTTCTAAGTACCAAGAAAATGCCAAAAAGCTTGGATTAGAGTTAATGGGATAAACATACTTTAGGATATTATTTCTACCTGATGTGCCTCTAAAATATACAGTTTTCTATGCTCTATATATTCTGAAGCTGTACATGAAAATAAAGTTAAAACAAATTATTGTACTGTAATAGCAAGCTAGATACATTTAGCAGTTTGACCTTGTTTTTAAGTTTGGGATATATTTACACAATGCTGGATGAGAAATAGTTGAGTATTTGTGTGAACAGGTAAAATTAAATTATTCCTGCCTGTACTAGAACCATAAGCTGGTTATTTTTGTCCTTTGTTGCAGGCCTTTCAGGGTAAGCAGAGAAAACATTAGTGTATTGAACCATGTAAGTGCATGGCCCCACAAGAATAGCTATTGAATAATGCAACATCCACACCTGCTGTGATAGGAAGATTACTTGTAAACTCTCTTTTCCTCATTTGCAGAAACAGCTGTGCATTTAAGATTATTCTGAGTGCCTTGACTATGTGAGAGATGTTAGAAACAAGCCAGTGCTTCCATATCTGCTGCAGTCCAAGCTTTGGGTTTGCACTGAAATGACAGAAGCACAGATGGGTTCCTATAGATTGTTCTAAAGCAAACCCTGTTCCCCTCCCTGCAACTCCACAGAAACAATTTCCCAAACTTCATAAAACTTTCAGCATTCTAATCATAGTGGACAAAAGGGAAAAGTCCAAACTATTAGAATATAACCTAGCAGTTGTGAATCCACCTTGACATTTTTGCCCTCACGAGACTCAAAACTCACTGCAAGTAAGAATATAGTAATTAATAATGGAAGAATAGAAGACCAGTTCATAAGGTAGTCCGGGACTGAGAGAGAGGAGTTATAGATTACCACAGAATGATCTGTAATCTCCACATTTCTTTTTAATCAAATGACAAATTAGTACTTCTTTGGGTGATAACCTGCCACTGGAAGTGAAAAGGTCCTTGTTTTGCCTGTTTTCTTCCAATGTGATGCAGAACTACTATTGAGGTTTTCAAGGAGAAGACACAAATTATAACTGGGTAGGGGAGCACACTTTGGATCAACTTCCGTTAAGTGTCCATGACAACAGTTGCACATAGGCCTCTTCTAGTTTCAGGATTCTGAGGAAGAGCAGTTTTGCTGGTTTTCAGCAAGCTCTGGAGAAGGAAGGATCCTTGGCAGTGGAGGTTGATGTGGAAACTGCTTGAAAGTCTAGGCACCAAAACAAAAGCAGTTGTTATTTAACAACAATAAGAAGAAGCCAAATGCACTAATTTTTATTCATACAAGCTTGCCTTCACGTAAATACATAAACTTCTGAATTATTACTGTCTATAGTTTCCAAGCTAACAAGTGTTAGAGATTATCTCATGTTTGCATATTAACATTCAGAAACCAAATGTCGGCAACATGCTACCTTCCCAGTAGGTTTTTACCTGAAGTAGAAAATACTCCTTGCATGCTCATAACAACAACTTAGGAAAAAAACAACCAAACAAAAACTTGTGTGCTATTGAAGGGAGTGCCTTACATCTAGAGGGATACTTGTTTACCATGGATCATTGCTAACTAACTGAATTTCTGAACCTTTCTCCCATTAACAAATTCAGAAAAAAAAAAAACAAAAAAAAACAAAAAAACATGCATGTACGTAGTCGCTTAGTTTTAAAACAGGTGTATGTTGCATGGCTGAGTAAACCAGCAGGCGCTGTCACAAAATTAAACTATTATTATCATTTTCAACACATATGAAACAATCCTGATGATGTCTGGACTGTATCATGTAGTGCAGATGTTGTTCTATTTTACTGCTGTTGCTTTGAGAAGAAAGCTTGTGTTCTATTTCTCCTCCAAAGCAAACAAACAAAACAACAAAAACCACCAGTACCAAACAAGTGAAACTGTATTTTTAAGATTCAAGTCAGCAAATTTGAATCAAAAACAAATACCCCCCCCAATAAAATAAATAAATAAATAAATAAATAAAAAGCAGTTGTGCTGCTGTCATAAACGCTAAGGTTCAGAAAACTTCATTCAGACTGAATATGCACATATTAATACAAAGTACAAAGTAGGAATATAATGCCTGTGTTCACTGCTTCACAGATTCAACCTTTTTAACATATTATAGGCAAGAGGTAAAATAAAAGAGGTACTATATTCTCTCTCTCTTTTTTTTTTTTTTAATATGTTACTTTACATAGTTTTATTTACTTTTTAGTAAAATATTTTCAGCAGCAGAAGTCATATCCATGATTAAATATCTGTGTTGAAGAATCAAAACTGTTTTGTTCATAGAGTAAAAATTTAAATCCTGTTAGCAAATAATGTTTTAACACATTTTTAGTCATCACAAATTTGGAGGAGGGAGAAGCAGAGGGGAGGAAGAGGAAATGGGAAGGAAAACTGGGACAAGTTTAGGGGTTAGGATTTTTTTTTTTTTTTTTGGGGGGGGGGGGTTATTTCTAGCCATAATACTTCCTAGCATTACTTATTTGCCTGCTTCTGTCAAAGTTTTTACTATTCTTTGAGCATTACAATAGAGCCTCCTCGTGGTGAAAGAGCAGCCCGCTCCTTCAAAGCCCAACTACTTAAACACCATTCCTTTCCCATTTGAAAATATCTTTTAACATGCCATCCAGTTCTAAAGCATACTGCAATACGCAAATCCACAATTAATACCGTACTAAGTTTGAGTAAAATCATTTGAGTTTGAAAGTAACTCATTTGGTACTTGTTCTCCCAGCTTTGGGAACCCTTAACTGAGGCACACTGGCTTTGAATGCCATTAGTTTGGTAAAAATTTCTGATCTTTTTCTCTGCTCTGCAAACAAGAAGCAAGCTTTAAAAACTATTTTTCTATCCCAATAAACTATCATAAGACAGCTTTACTATACAAAGTAAGGATTTTACAAATGATTTTTCTTCACAGGTTGTGACTTTTTCCCTGTTGTGAGAAGTGTCAATTTCAGGCTAATATTCCTATCTTTACAAATCAATCCACCAAGCAAAAATTTCTTCAAACTGGCAGACTGCTTAGTCTTAGTTAACAATAATCTAGCTGGACTAAACTGTAAGTGAAACAGAATCAGTCATCCTGAATCCATGTAACCACTGATTTTTATCTTCCAGTCATAGATACTAGATGGATACTACTTCATCCCATACAGAATTAACTGCAAATTTCTTCCACCAGCAAAATGGCTTTCAAATTGTTCTCAAAGACATATACCTGTTATCAAAGCTGTGAAACCAACTAAAAGACACAATACAGATGTGTGGATCCAATAACACATTTGTTCAGATTTTTCACGTCACTGGATTTAAAAATTATTCTAATATGGAATGTGCTTATTAGTGATTGCAAAGAATC
Source organism: Aythya ferina (assembly GCF_964211825.1). Classification (NCBI taxonomy): domain Eukaryota; kingdom Metazoa; phylum Chordata; class Aves; order Anseriformes; family Anatidae; genus Aythya; species Aythya ferina. The sequence goes on along the minus strand of NC_140314.1, from coordinate 16,749,441 downwards.
TGGACCCAATTTAAAATTAGCACAAAACAAAACCACCAAAAACTAGGCCTACCTTCACCAGAAGTACTTATTTAATACATGTTCGTAGCAAGAATGAGAATCAGTTCCTATCACGCTGAGAACAAGCCTACACTTAGCTGGATGAAGAACAGGAGTCGCTTTTATTTATACTCAACACTATCCCTTCCAATGACACAGTGTGACTAACTTTATTACCAAGCAGTTAACAAGACTGTTCAGCGTAACAGCAACAAAGTATAAATATGATAACTTTCCTGTTAGGAGTAGAGGTTGTGAGAGCAATAGACAGGATTTGTAGCCAGTAAACAGATATCTCTTATAAATACTGCTTTTGATCTCCAAAATCCATTTGCTGCTATTATGGAGACATGCAAAAGCAGCTGCTATTGCATGAGTGCTTTTTTTTTTTTTTGAGAAATGCATACAGTTTTATGATTTTATAAAATTATTTTATCCTTAAATAAACTGAATAACACATAGCTATACTTCAGATATTAAGTTTAGAGAGATAAGGAAAAAGTAAATGAAAATATTTTTGAAAAGTAAAATGAGAATATTGAAAAGTAAATGAAAACATTTTTCTTTTACTTTTGCTACAGTTATGGCTTTTTTCTTGAATTATACCCATCACTTTGAATTTTCCTCCCTTCATTTCACTCTGATAAAACAATATACAATTTCATGATAAAGCTTCTCTTTTGGTTTTAAAGATCAAGTAATAAGAAGATTACTTAACAGTTTGCAGAACAGAATTCTATATATTAGGTTAGATTTCTTAAAACAAGAAAAGTCTTGTAAAAATGTAAAGTTGTAGAGCCAGGCATAGTATATACCCAGAAATTCAAAGAAGTAAAAGCAATACCTGATGTTTAGCAACAAACTATTTAGAAAGTCATCTAATTGTTTGGGTCCTGCTGTTCTTGAAAGTGTCCTCAGTACTAGATACACAAACAAAAACTATATAGGACCTAACAGTTTAAGAGCTAAATTGTACCTTTTTATGTTCTTTGATATTCTCATGGAAAATAGTTACTCAGCTGATCAATTTAATTAACCATTAAACACTATGTGTTTTTATACCAGTATATACAAATTTAGACCAATACAATTTTGTCTACTCCCCCTTCCCAGAAGAAGAAAAAGCACTGCTAATTTGATCCCATTGACTAAGCTGCTGTCACCAATATTATTTCACTGACTTAACTCACTGGTAAGAAAGAGGTTACTAAACAAACTTCAGTCCCATTGTGATCTCTGGATTTCTGAGGACATAGAGATTACTGGGGTAAAAGCCATCCATGTTCCTCAGGACTTAAATTTTTGCAATTGTTTATGATTTTCTCAAAAAAAAAAAAAAAAAAAAAAAAAAAAGATAAATAAAAAAATAAAAATAAAAAACAGCCAAGATGGACTACAGAGTCAGATTCAAAATTACTGAAAAAGCATTCTGCAGACAGACTACCAAGTGGCTTTTCAGATGGGAAAGGTTTAAGGGATTGAAAAACAAGTCAGACTAAGCTGTCTATGGTGAGAGAGACTGATAGTTTTGATTTTTTTCCTTGAAATATTCATGTTCTATCCAAAATGAAGAATAAATGAAACTGAATAAGTAGATACAAAACTAACATGGTTCAAGACTGACCAACATCTCCATCTCTCATTTGCTCAGCTTCCTGTGCCCACAACCCAATTGTTTCTGCAGTTTTTCATTCACTACAATCATCCAGGAGACAAGGTTTCAATTTCCAAAGGGGAAAGCAGCATGGTATTTCTTCATCACTTTTCACATCGTTCTTTTCCTTGTAAGTTCACCTTTAAGAACGTGATAGAATAATACAAGCCAGAGGTAATGACAGTCCCCATACTGCCATTCCCATAATGGCGTTCATATATTTGCCTCAAATTTAAGCACCTATAAAACTAACTCAAAAGTCAGGATATTGAAGCAGTCTATGCACCATCAACTAAAATAGGTTTTATTTGAATAATAATAATAAAAAATCTTAGTTTATTGTTTTTACCTGAACTTTTCTTGTCATTTCTGCTTGTGTGGGTATTTGGTAATGTAGAATCACTGTAATACAAATTTCCAAAGAAGTTTAAAACATGCAAACACATTTGATCTATAAATCTTAATGTACACTGTGACAAGAATCCTTTTTAGAGCTTGTCAGAGCAGCAGAATATTACCTGTCCCCACTCCCAGAACACATGGGACAGCAGTCTTATTGAAGTGATAGACTTGCCAGGAAAACTTGGTGCTGCCTCTAAGCAGCAACTATCTAGCAAGTCAACCCAACCCTCCCAGAACCATCTCAGAGGGGTTCTAAAAATCAAACACATCTCTGTAGGGAAGCAGCATGAGAAAATTTGCATTCTGAGCATGTTTGTCAAGATTTTTGGAATAACATTTTTCTTGACATTACCCCCACCCCCCAGTAAATTTGTCCAATTGTAACGAACGTTTACTGTGCATTATTCTTGGTTAAAGGGTGATATTTAGTTCCTTTAAGTAGCAATCTCAGAATGAGGGAAGGGCTGCTCAGAACTCTCACACTGTCACTTACACTGTTTATATGACAGTTGAACTTATTACAAACAAACAAACAACCTAGAGTTTGTAGTGCTCTGAAACATCTATTGTTATACCAATTTATTACAAAGGCAATTAAATTAATTTCTTATGCCCTGAAAGTAATGTAGTAGAAAAACAGTGTGTTGAATATATACAAGTTTCCTGTTGTGTCCCATCATACAAGAGTTTCAATTGTTTTAATTTCCAGAATTTTAAAGTAATGCAAATCCGCTGATGGACATCATCATCAGTGAAGACATGCTAATGTAACTTAAAAACAAAGAAACAAACAACTGCCATGCCTATAAATATTTTGGAAACACAAGTGTATTTTAATGATATTTTAAAAGAAAAAAAGTTGCTGACAATATTCTAGATGTATTTTGTATATTCTGCAGTATAGGAATTAGCATTCATGAATTCCACGTTAAATTTCAATACCTGAATTTTTTGTAGTTGCTGAGTTTTGTCTTTCCACAGAGTTCAGTCTGACTTCATCAGAACTAATAAAACAAAAAATATAAAACTTAGAGATGTATAAGAATCAATTCATTTCCAAACAGGCATTAAATATGGTGACACAAATACATCAACAATGAAAAGTTGAACTTGTTGATTAAAACATAATTAAAATAAAGTAATGGCTCGGTAAATCAACCATTAATAAACCATATAATTTATGTCACCAACAAAACATTTTGAATCCATTCTACTGACTAAATTGTGAATTCCTACATTTTATTTTTTTAACAGTGAAATATGCAATTAAGGAGCATTCATATTCTAGACATCTTTTATAGATATAAATTCTACTTGCTTCCATCTTAGTAAAATAACAAGTTATTCAGTTTGTTTCTTAAAAATAGGGGTATGCATTAATTGAAACTCTGTCCACTAGTACTACAGTTTGTGCTCTCTAAACTGTAACCATTAATTTCTCACACTGCACAAAACCCAACAACTTCATGGCATTAGTATATGCAATAGTAAATTGCAGGTACACGGGGATCTATGAAGGCATATTTTGCTGTCTCAGTTCCAAGGTCATTTAATACTCAAAAATATCAAAAATAGATGCCCTTATGCAAACCAAAATGCATACCTGCTAATAGGTCAATTTTATAGTGTGGACAGCAAAGCAAATTCCTGCAGAATTTATATGATTATAATATATATATATTATAATACATTCATATATTATATATATACACGATATATATTATTTACTTTTATTATTAATGGCTAAGCTAGCCCAGTTGATCTGAGGTGTAAAATATCTGTCTAAGATGAACAGGAAACATATTATGTGTAATTCTACTGAGAGAAAAAGATACCTAAGTGGGCATCCGTTCTACATTTGTGCTGCCCTTTTTGAGGTGCATTTTATCTAGCACTTCCTGATGCCATGTGTCAGGAAGAACAGACATCAAATCAGCAGGGCAGTGCTACTTTATAAACAGGTTCTGCACATGCAGATATTATATAAATTGAGGAAATTTTAAGTATCCAGGATGCACCAGTTTTATTGCATCTGTTTTGATCAAAAGAAAAGCAATTTAACACAGCAGACTCAGAAGATTTCCCCAAAGAAGAACCCTAGCCAGATTTTGTGACAGTTAAACCATATAAGCTCAGTTAAATATCAGCTCTTTCCTCTAAATACTCTGTTATGATCAAGGAAATTACAACCATACTGGTCAAGCTGTGTTAAATTACTGATCTTACTCATCTTTGATTATGAACTATCAAATTCCCTTTCTGATTTTATTTTAGCCATGAGCAAAGATTAATTTGGTTAAACAAAACAAAACATTTTTCTGTAAAATAAAACTTGAAGTAACATATGGAAAAATAAAAGTGATTACTACCTTTCAGAACAAACTAAGGAATCTTGTGCATTCTTTCATCAATGTAAGTTTGAGATCAATGATTTAATATATTCTAACCTAATGTTTCATAATATAATAAATAGAAGTATTTATTGGATTTTGGATTTCTCTCATTCCATAAGTGTGCTAAAAATTAAAGTAAGTTTGTGATTTTTTTAAGAAGAAAACATTTCATATTAAGAAGTTACCTGGAAAATTTTCCATCTATGAATACTAAAATACCTTTATAGAGACTTTTTTTCCTGACATTCAATAAGAAATCACTGCCCTAACAGACTTAACAGGTTGCCCAGAGACGCTGTGGAGTCTCCTTCTCCGGAGATAATCAACACCCGCCTGGATGCGATCCTGTGCAACGTGCTCAGGGTGACCCTGCTTGAGTGGGGGGGTTGTATTAGATGATCTCCAGAGGTCCCTTCCACCCTCAACCATTCTGTGATTCTGTGATATTTTTCTTGAAGCACTTTAAGAACTGATGATCTAGTGTCAGCTACAATGGATAAATTGGAGATACCAGGAACAGCACTGGACACCCAATGGCAATCAAGTTTAAATTCAATTATTAAAAAGAATTTAAAATTAAATTTAAAAAAAAAAAAAAAAAAAGGAAAAACAGTATTATTATTTTTTTTAAGAAAATAAATTTCATCATAAATAGTTTGAAGCAATGTATGGATATTAACTACATCTCAGTATTCAAATCTAAATATGTACCTTTTATATCCTGAAACATTTGCTGAAGTGAAACCAGTATGAGATGACAGCAAAAATGTATTTGAGAAACTTCCTTGTGTGTTTATGATATTAGGAAAAAAAGCAGAGTGTCCAGGATGGTTTAGTATCATGTTTTGATCGTCTGAACTTGGAAGCATTATCTGATGAAGGAGAAAACAATACTGCATTGTCATAAAACCTACGGTATAAACATGGTCATATTTGTAGTGCAAAAGTAATCAAGATGTATTTAAACATAGCAACAAAACAAAAATTACCTAAAGTGCACAGTGATGCCGAAGTAAGTTAAAAAATAACCGGAAGCTTAATTTGGTTAAATAAATAAATAAACCCAGACATCCTAATATATTTAAGAATTTTAAAATAAGCATCTTATTATACCTTATCCTATTTTATGCTTTCCATTTAAAGATTTTGGGCAGAAACCAAGAAGATATAAAGAGAATTTTGTAAAATGCACAACAGCCTTTAACAAAACAACAAGCCTATGTTTGTCACATGCAACTCTTGTTACAATTTTAGATGTGAAAGACCAAAAGACTTAGACTCCAAAGGCTTCTTTTAAACAAGCATATTCCTGTAAAAGTGCGATTTTTCACGAAACATACAGTCAGCATGGAAGAGGGTGTTGACAGTTCACAGAACTCGTTCTCCTATAAAAACACAACAAAATATGGTCAACCTAATCACGAGAAATTTCTGTTCTTCTTAATATTCAAATATTCCCACAAAAAAAGATGTTTTGTAAGCTTCTTTTAGTACTAATGTATCAATACCTTCCATGAAAGTACACATGTATTAACAGCTATTTTGCTAACACTTAAATTTATCGTATTTTCAATTTGAAAATCACCTAAGAAATTAGTTTTTGATTTGCAATTCCTGGCAGATTATAGCTAAGTGGCTGATCAAAGGTAATGCAAAGGGGTAAGTATGCTGCACTTAGCTTTGGCTTTGTAAAAAAGAAGTCTGACCCTTTGACAGAAAGAATTCCAATGTCTCTCCAACAAAACAGCATCAAAGCAAAAGCTGTCAACACATGCAGCATCTATGCTGTTCTGAGTTTGTTTAATCATGATGACTGAAAAGAAATATAATAATCAACTGAAAATAAACAAATCCTCAAAAGATCAACCTAACATCTCTGCACAGATTTTTCTGTTCTTAATGTAAGTGACAGCAATGTAGCAGTCACTGTAAACATCCACACTTATCTAGCAGGTTACAACTAGGCATTAATGCCTATACTAGCATATGCATCTACATCATACCCGATGAACAGCTATTTTTGAAAACACTTCCTCATGAAGTGTTATCACAGCATTAATATGTCTCTCAAGTTTTGATAGTTTCCTCTGCAACAGAAAAGAAAAACAGTATTACTTCAAATGTTCACCTGAAATAAAGTTATATATTATTATTATTATATAAGACAAGTAGATGGTGAAACAATTGCAACAAACAAAGGCTGAGAATAAAGCTATTATTAACTTATCTTTATGTCACACAAGATGAAAAGATTGTATACGCTTAGCGTCTTCTTTCTCTAAGGTAACATAACAATCATATGCAATACAAGCAAAACATTCACACAGTTATCCAAAGAAACTTACTAGGAACGTCATAGCTATTTCTCCATGGTTTTTTTTGCATTGAGCTTGTAGAAGTCTTCTATTTAAACTTTCTAATTTTTGATTAAAGAAGTCATTATTTAAAATATCCATCCATTCATAAGTTATAAGTCTGATCTACAATAAAAATAAAAAAAATATTTCAAATCTAAAAATTGATCAACATTTAAATGTGTACACACATATACACAGTGTTAATTTTAAAATTTAGAAAGTTGCACTCTATCCCCTCCTTCAGAATCTGTCAGTCTTTCCTCTCCAGCTTCAATGCAGAGAGGAGAAAGCTTTGTACTAGCAGAAATTGCTGTCAATTGAGGACTAAGCTGGTATCCCTTAAATTCCCCATCTCCCAAGGATTCCTGACATCTAACTGATGAATGCATCAGCACCTCCACAACCCCATGCTCTCCGTGTCTTTTTTTTTTTTTTTTTTGTATAAACACAACTACTTCTTTCAGATTCTGCTGAAATCACATAAATAATCACATGATTTTATTTTATTTTTTTATTATTTTTTTTTCACTCAGTTCTGGTTCCTCATCCCTTCCTACCAGCACCGAACACCACTTAACCTGTTTCCACAGCCCTTCAGTATTTCCCTCCCCCCTTTCTACCAAGTCTTGAGCACATTTTCCTCCTAACAAAAATCTCCTTTTTATGTTGGACCAGGGCAAGGCAGCAGTCATGGAGCTAAAGGAGAATTTTCAGATATTCTCTGCAAATGGAGAAAGAAATTGTTATTACTTCAAGTAATTATTCCTACTTCTATCTTCTGGAAAGAACATAAGTCTGGTTTGCCTAAAGCAAATTACCAAATGCAGGAGCAAACCTACTGTTTGACACACTTTCAAGTTATACCAAGACCCACTCACAAAGAAAATGTTACTTATATATGAGTGCATCCAATTCTTGCATATTTTATGTGAAATTTTGCCTTATATGGCAATCAAAAATATTTTAAATTTCAGATAAACAGAGAATCCATTCAAAATAATCCCCCCTTCAAACACCCATATGATTCTCCCTAGAAAGACTGTCACCAACTCATTAGTCCTCCCCTGAAGTCATTAGTCCTCGCCACAAACACACCTTGTTATAAACATTAATGAATCTGTTTTAAAACACACACAAAACAACACTTCAAACATTCAAAGCACTGCAAATTACCTTTTCCAAAAGTTTTTCTTCTTTTTTTGACACTGTAAAAATACTTTTTTGTGTGATTTCACTAGAAGTTTTCATGTATTTACAAGCGGTATTTTCCTTGCTTACGAAGCTTACCCTCTTCCTCTGAATGTTCACTGAGGAGGAAAAAAAAAAAAAGAGAAACCTACATCAACCTTTCAAACCTCCTTCTAAAGTACAACATAAAGAATTACAACACACGAAGGAACAGTATCAATCAAATCACCTGATGTGCCCCCCTAAAAACACTGCAGTAGTTTGAACTAGAACTGGGACACAGTATTTTGTACAAAAAGGCACAGAAATCAGGAACTCAGGAAAAAGTGTGGAGGGAAGGAGGAGGAGGTGGTGGTGGTAGCAGAAGATGACGACGACAATGACAGAAACAAGATTTGTTTGCTAGTATTAACTTTTTCACTACTAAACTTTATCAGAGATACTGAGATCTATTTTACCCCCCCCCCTTTTTTTTTTCCTTTTTACCCCCCCTTTTTTTCCCCCCCCAGTGACAACAGCACTCTTTCTACCTTCATGAGACAAGCAAATAAAAGAAAGTAATGTTTTTCTTTTGCTGAAACAGCAAAATTTGCCTGAGGGCTATGCTTACCTTATTTTAGGTTAGTGCCTCTCAGCTCTCCTTTACTAAGAGCTCTTTGACATACCATGGAAGCCCTTCTCTTGGGAACAGGGATCCCTTAAGGCTTATCACCTGAGAAGTCAGCTTCTGAGGCATGTCAGGAACCGTCATCTTATCATCAGCAAATGAACTTTCTTCCTACCCTTCTTTCTCTAAGCCACATTCAAATGAAAAATAGATAATTAATCTTTAGGGATTTCAATGAGGTAATACTTTGTAGTCAAGAAAGAATCTTGAACCTGAAACTTAAAGATTCTACTTACCTTGCCAAAATAACTATTCCTGTCTTGTTACTTGGCCATGCTCTATGTAAATTTAATGACCATACAACAGGTGTTTTGCATCATACCCAAGCAGAAGCACATCCAGAGAATGGGGCATTTCTGTTTTACTCCACTGATCACCACTAAAGCAGCAGCAATGGCAGTAGAGGCAGTTACTGAAGTAACAGGCAGGTCTGGAAGAATAACTCCCTACCCTGAACAACGTAAAAGCCAGTAACCTAGCTGAAAATTAATAGGCTAGTAAAAATACTAACCTCCAAAATATTTGAATATTTGATCATTTAGAAACATAACTAAACTACCATTACAATACTAAGGGTGAAAAACTTGAAGTTGTTTTTTCTAAATAGAATATTAAGATGCAGAGTGCTATTAAGCAAACACAATCAAAACAAGATAATTAGGACTATATACAACAAACATGTTTCAAACTGAAGATGTACTTTAATTACCACCTATACTTTGGTGATGATTAAGAAGAAGAGCTCCCGCCCCGTTGCCCACCTCTCGCGTCCTGCGCAGCTCTCGCCGCCACTCCTCTCACCCCGGGCCCTAGCCCGCCGCTGTCCGCAGAGCCCCGGCCCTCAGCCGGAGCCGAGCAGGCGGGCCGAGGCTGGCCCCGGGGCTGGGGCTGCGGGCCCTGGTCGCTGCCGGCGCCCCGCCGATGCGGCGGCTCCATCTGTTTCTCCTCGCGTGGCGAGCGGTTGGCGGAGCCGGGCGAGCTTTGTGCGGCCACAGGCGTTCCGTGCTGCCTGGCAGAGCCATGACAATGACGCCTCCGAGGCGGTGACATACAGCCGGCCGGCTGAAGTGATGAATCGTTGCTGCGGGCGCAGCCAAGGCCACCAGTTCCTGTTCTCTGTCCCCTCTGGGCAGAATATTTTCTCTGTTTTCTTTCTAAAATAACATTTATTGCTTATTTGTTGTTATTATAAATAACAAACACAGGTCTGATGTAAGTCCCTGCAGCTCACAGTGCACAATAAGCAGACGTCTCCTCGAGACACTGCCTTCCTTCACTTACCTGAAAAGTTAAGGCTGCCCGATCTTCTCATTGCTTCAGCCTTGCCCTTGATATTCAGTCATTTCGTATTAGTTTTGATTTATCTGCTATTCTTTTAAGTGTCAGTAGCATTAGCTTTCAAGGTTTGGATTTCAAGTAGTATTTCATATGTTTATCACTGCGAGGGGGAGTCCAAAGTCATAAGAAGATGGGATGGCTTCCAAGGCTTAGAAATTCATCTTTTTCAAATGAAGCATAGATACCTCATTACAAATCTTGCTTTCATTCAAAGTGAAACTTTTGTGGCCAGAGTTTGTTCAGAACATTTCAAGTTCCCTACATTTGAATGGAACTGTACATTTAAGCCAAAATTGAAATGACATGATCTCACTCTGTGAACATGAATCCTCTCTAGTGAAAAGGCATTACGACATTTAATATTTTAATTTATGTTTTCTAATATGCATAAGTGAAAGAAAATGCACTCTAAACAATTATTTTTACATCAGCACATGTTGCCTGTGGACATGTAGCAGCCATAATTAAGAGAGAGTCCATGCAGTGCTTCAAAGAGTTCATGTCTCAAGGCAAAAATGCTCAACTCATCTGGTTCAAATTAAGCTTGGGATGAAGTGATTTATTAAATTACGGGCCAGCAACCAATGAGCTGTATGTGCAAGATCACTATCTGCCATTCAGCACATAAACATAAATATTATGCACTTCCAACATGTTGATAAACACCAATTCCTTAACACCATTTTGCAACTAGATACAAACTGTTCCAACACCTCACCTTCCACCCCACGTTGCTGCATGTACACCCCTTGTCATGGCCCCATCTCCTAAGAGTGCAGCGTCCTCTCTTTATGTGTCTGCCCATGGAGGTGTGGAGGTGTTCTGCTTCTACATCTGCTCATAATGCTCTCTGCATTTTGCTAACTGACTGGGTATTAAGGAGGCACTCCAGGAGCTCACATGCACACACTGGAGCTGTGGGTCCCTGCTGCTGAAGCTGCTGTTGTGCCCAGGGAGAATCACAGATTCATAGAAACACAAGGTTGGAAGGGGCCTACAAGATCATCTAGTCCAACTGTCCTCCTATCGCCAATACTACCCACTAAACTACTAAATCATATCTCGTAGCACCCTGTCCAGGTGCTTATTGAACACCAAGAGGGATGGTGACTCCACCACCTCCCTGGGTGGGCCATTCCAGTGCCTGACCACTCTTTGAAAGAAAATTTTTTTCCTGATATCTAACTTTTCTCAGGCATAACTTGTGGCCATTTCCTCTAGTCCTGTCAGTAGTTATTTGGGAGAAGAGGCTGACCCCCTCCTCATCACAACTTCCCTTCAGAAAGTTGTAGAGCACAATGTAGAGCCTCCTCTTCTCCAGACTAAACAATCCCATCTCCCTCAGCCACTCCTCATAAGACTTGTGCTCAAGACCCCTCACCAGTTTTGTTGCCCTTCTCTGGATGCACTCCAGGGCCTTGATGTCCTTGTAGTGAGAGGCCCAAAACTGAATACTGTACTTGAGGTGCGGCCTCACCAGAGCTGAGTATCAGGGATGATCACTTCTCTGGCCCTGCTGGCTACACTATTTCTACTACAGGCCAGGATGCCGTTGGCCTTCTTGGCCGTATGAGCACAGCCGGCTCATGTTCAGCTGAGCGTCGATCAACACTCCCAGGTCCCTTTCCTCTTCACAGTCTTCTAACCACTCTGCCCCAAGCCTATAGTGCTGCATAGGGTTATTGTGGCCAAAGTGCAGGACCTGGAACTTGGCTTGTTGAACCTTATCCCATTTGCCTCAGCCCAGCAGTCCAGCCTATCCAGATCCCTCTGAAGGGCCACTGTACCCTCAGGCAGGTCAACACTGCCTCCCAACTTGGTGTCATCTGCAAACTTACTGAGGGATGTTACCACAGGGAGGATGCCCTGTGGGCCTAGGCAGGGGTTGTGATCCCAGCAGGGTGACTCATGGCAGTGCCAAACCTGATTTGGTGGCTTCTCTGTTACATTCCTCTCACCACAAGAGTTTGCAATCACAAGTATTTGTGCTTATTTCACACTTGTTTGTAAGCTGACTTCAAAAACCTCTTGGTAATCCCTGGGTTACTGTTGGATGCAGCTGATGGATGTTTTAGGCAAACTTCATCATTGCTAGTTTCCTCTTAGCTTTACCAGGTTTTGAGCAAACATCCTCTTTTGAGCAAACATCCCCTCTGAACAGACTGCTTAGGATATTCTATTCACATACGCTTTTTATGCTCACATTCCTATCATACCCTGTGCTAGCCCAGCCATGTAGCTGAGGGGCTAGCTCGGCATGCTGATTCCCTTGGCAGCAGCTTGTCTTCTGCTCTCACTCATATCAAAAGAGTCATGAAGGTCTCCTCCATGGTTCGTTATCAGAAGGCTGCTTCAAGGCTTCTTACCATAGTCAACACGCTTTAAGTGATAAAATTCAGTTTGTTTGTGGTAATAGGAGCAGAGCAAACTGCAGGCAGAGGAGCTGTAGGTGATGAAGAGAGATTGATGGAATCTGGCAGATTTAGGGTTCTGGCAGAGACAGGAAGAAAGAGGCACGCTCCTTGGTTCCCTCAACTAGTCTGACTTCCCTGTGGGCACAAGGGAATTCAGTGGTGAATAGGGATGCTATTCAGAGGGAGCTTGCCAGGTTGGAGAAGTAGGCTGACAGGAACCTGATGAAGTATGATGAAGGCAGGTGTAAAACCCTGCCTTGGGAGCAGAATAAAAACTGCTTAGAAACCAGCTTTTCAGTGGGACCTGGGGGTCCCTTACCTCAGACCCAGGGTACCTCTCTCAAGAAAAAATGCATAGCAGAGGCAAAGCTCCAGCTGTCCTAAGCTGGTTCCAGGCATGGTAAATCCCTCTGTGTGTAATTCAAAGGTAAAAGAGCTCATCTCTGTAATTTACTGCTATCTTACATGAAGCAGATGCACATTCAAGAAACAGAAAATACTATCAAATATTGTTAAAACATTAAAAGAAAAACTTTAATTTTTTTGTAAAACCTTAATTTTTAAAACTCAGTGCCACTTTATCAATATCTACAAATATCACAGAATCACAGAATCACAGAATTTCTAGGTTGGAAGAGACCTCAAGATCATCGAGTCCAACCTCTGACCTACCGCTAACAGTCCCCACTAAATCATATCCCTAAGCTCTACATCTAAACGTCTTTTAAAGACTTCCAGGGATGGTGACTCCACCACTTCCCTGGGCAGCCTGTTCCAATGTCTAAATATGAACCCTTTTGTCTCCTCCTGGTACTGTTGGCATTTGCTGCTTCCAGGGATGACAGGGTGGACAGAGCTGTTTCTTTCAGCAGCAGTGCCAGCATGTGGTTGAGGTGTTCCTCAGGGTACAGCCTAAGGTTTTTCCTGTTTGGAACACAGGAAAAATCAGAGACCTGATGTAGGATAGAAAGATTATCTGTGAAAGGAATCTAGAAGTGAGAGTTTTATTTATTTATTTATTTTATTTTTAAAGATAAAATTTAGTGACTGAAAGAAGTTTGATTAATGATCTATATGCTGGCTTTGAAGAACTACTGAAATAGGGGGTCTCCCTTCTCTATTTGTTTTCTTCCATACCATATACCATCAGTTTGTTTTTCTTGTAACAATAAAGGTCAATTTTAGAACAGTTTTCCTGTGTCAAGGACAACAAATATTTGTTATTGACCAAGGACTTTTTCTTCAGCCTTTCCTTTGGATTCTCTTTTCTAAAAGTGATCAGTCTTCTGTTTCAAAACTACCTAGACTATCTTATCATATCCTGCCACTTTTTCAAATAACAGGCTCTTTAGCTTTTCCAGTCTTAAAGTAAGACTTTAACGTTATCAATATGTTAAATGCTGATTAAATCTGTTGCTGTATCACCGCTCACTGCAATATAGGTGGTATTTAATTTAATAAGATTGGGAACTATGGTGGCTATTAGCTAGTCTTCCCACGTCTTTTTAGAAATCCTTTCCAATATCTTTAAATTATTAAAGGATATCTAGTCTTTATTACAAGAGTTTCATTTCTCTGTTAAACCCAGTGAACTTTTTATGATATATTGCTAATATTGAAGTATTGGACCAGGTGATCTTGGAGGTCTTTTCCAACCTTAATGACTCTGTGATTCTGTGATTTGATATTGCAGGAAGAAAACACTTAGGCTTCCGAGAGGTCTAGTTTTGGTAGATATGTTACTTGCTTAACAGAGTATGTCTCAAACAGTGAACACTGACATATTTTATTAAAGTTGTAGCAGTGCATTAAAGCTTGTAAGGCATTAATGTGTTAGCCCAATAATTGATCTGGAAACAAGAACATTTTGAGTACATTTGTCATCCCTATAGCAATTTTTTCAGATGGTCCTCCCTGTGCAGTCTGGATCTTCATAATGAACAGGGATGTTGACTATATTCAAAATCTGTATTAGAAAAGGGACTGTTGGTTTTAATATTTTAATCTTTCAATGAGAAAAGATTCTGCCCAGATTTTGTGCAGGCTTCAGAGGATGTCCCACACACATAACCATGTATGAGGAACCAAAAATATGTCCAGAGCACAAGCACTAACCTTTCTAAACTCCTGCTTACAGACAAGAGACCCACATGATTTCAGAAAATATCTAGAAGAACAGCATTTTTACCTGTAAATGATAGTTAATATTTTTATCAGTTTAATCATGATAACGTTTAGCAGTACACATTGACAAGGACAAAACACCCTGAAACTCACATTTTGAACTTAAACTTGTTCTAGTTGTTCATGATGACTATCCTGGTTCCAAAAATCAGTGAAACTTAAACCAATTAAACATGAGAACAGAAGCAGAGAGGCTGGCCCTTTTAGCAAATAGGGAATGAACATTGGAATAGACCAAATAGAGGTGTTTTAACTCCTTTCTTAAGAGGAAAATGTCTTTAGAAAGGATTTATTACCAGAAGAATAACTGCTTGTTAAGCAGAAGAGCCTGTATCTGGACCTATTCAAGTCTGATATATGACAGACTGACTAAGGAATCAGTCTCCAAGAAACAGGCTGTGCTTTGAACACCTGCCAGTTCTTGGTACTATTATTAACCCTGCAAAATAAAGTTTGTCTTGCAAAAATTTGTTTTGCAATGCATAGTATATGTTTTTGTTGTGTTTGTTTGTTTGTTTGTTTGTTTTCCCTCCTGGGCAGAACTATAATACCCTTTTACTTGCTGTTTTTATTTACAAATTTAAAAAGAACAGGGAAGAATATTCAACTTGCTGCTTTCACAACTTGTTTCTTTTTAAGTATACAGGCTTATAAACTAGCAACCTCATAAACTGGATTATGTTTGTGTTGTATCCCATGCCTGATAAACTTTTGCAATCACTGTATTACACTGAATATATCATTTAAGTACTAGTTTTAAATATTGTAAAGAATAAAATGATTTATACGGATATGTTAGCAGCAGTTGAGTGGGCTCCTCACCTTATTCTGTTATGCAGTCATTTCCTCTGCTCTGTTCTGTGGAGGGAGGTAAAAGCACTTGTGTCTCCTCAGTATACGCATCTACCCCTCACTTTAGACTTTGGCTTCTCTCTGCATTAGCAATGAAGTTCAGAAGAGTAGTGCAGTTTTTAAGGGGGTCCCCTGATTACTTCTAGTTAGGGTCCTGTTGCTTTAGCTCTTAATGCAGTTTTTGCATGCATAAATTAGATTATTTTCAAACAAAAGGAAACCAGAAGCTCTGCTTCAAATTATTTTTAAAGCCTGATGAGCCCATTGGGGTCTGAATCTGCCCATAGAGCCTCTGGAGTAGGGACAGGAGTAGTCAGAGCTCTTTCTGGAAATGTTTCATTACCCTGTAGAGTGAACATAACCCTGCATCTAAGGCACATGTGCTGGGGCAGCTGTAGGAGGAATCAGAGAAGAAATGAGCCTGGCCCAGCACTCAGTGCCCACTGCACAGCTCCAGGAGCTACTGGAAGGACAAGGTGTGACGGCAGGCATGGACCACCTTGAGCACTGCCAGGTGTTCTCTTCTCCTTTCCTCTCAGCATCTTCAGGCATTGTGCTTGCTGCTTACGACACGTTCACTTCAGCAGAATTGAAACAAGCCAAGATCCACAGGATAATGTTATGAAGTTCAATTACAGTGTCCTGGTTTGTAATGTTTTAGCACGATACTCCATCTTCTGGAGAAGAGATGGAAGAGGTGACATTTGACAGGCTTAGAATGACTCCTTGGCTTTTCCTTCCTCTTACCTAAAAATTAAGAATCCTTAAACATACTGAGCCTAGTTTTGGAGGTTTTTTATTGAGAAATATATTTACTAGTAATACATGGTTTTCTGCATCCTTTCCTATTATATGTGTTTTTTGATCCCCATTAGCCAATTTCCACTGTATTTTTTTATTTTTTTATTTTAGGATTTTTAAATTTCTTTTAATCTTTTTATTTCTGGCCAAACATTTTGGTGACCACATGATATTTAAAAAGTGCCAAAGAGTTTTGAATTTGCATTGGTAAAAAAGCAGATGTTTGCCAGCTTCCATTCAGTTCAGCCAGTCACAACATGTTAAAGAAAAAGAAAGATACAGGGAAGAACTTTAATATAATTAAAAACATAAACTTAGGTTATTAGTTAATGAGGCAGTGTAACAGATCTCTCCAGCCTCAGGGACAAAATCCCCAAATGTTTACCCATTTTGTAGTGGGACATTCAGCTCTGACCAGGTTTCAAACCCAGGGCCTGAATGTCATTTTTATGATATTAAACTGATCCTCGGAGGCCCTAATGCCTGCAGTTCATACCAGACTTCTGTCACATTTATAATGGTCTATCCCACTGTATAGGGAAAAAGAGAAACAATAACAAGGTCAGTTCTTGATACATGAATTTGATGGAAAGAACATTTTAAATAGAATTGAAGGTGGTATCTGAATGCTATGAGAAATCACCTTTGCTGAAGAAAACCCTGAAGCAAACAAAAATAATTTTACAACAGTAGTCCCAGATAGTTCTTAACTTTTTCCAAATCTGTATTAAAAGTATGAAGTAGTAGTCAAGGTCGTATTTGATTACTTTTCATCCACAAAAGTACTTGCAAGCTGCCTGCTGAGCAGGCCGGTCTGGGCAGGGTGACAGAAGGAAGCTCTGAAATGGCCTCTAGTAACAGCAACTTACAGAAGGCTCCCAAAGCACTTGGGCAAAGTAACTGAAGTTGCTGAGGCAAGTTAATGTTCTTTTGATTAAATCTTGAAAATTTAGATGTCCTATTATGTGCTGATTAACGCTGACTGTGTTAGTGTCAACCAGGCAGGAGGCAGCCAGGAAGGCCAACCGTATCCTGGGGTGCATTAAGCACAGCATCGCTAGTCGGTTGAGGGAGGTGATTGTCCTGCTCTACTCTGTGCTGGTGCGGCCTCACCTCGAGTACTGTGTGCAGTTCTGGGCACCACAGTATTAAACAGTATTAAACATTAAACTGTTGGAGAGTGTCCAGAGGAGGGTGACAAAGATGGTGAAGGGCCTAGAGGGGAAGACATATGAGGAGCGGCTGAGGGCATTGGGCCTGTTCAGCCTGGAGAAGAGGAGGCTGAGGGGAGGCCTCATCACGGCCTACAACTTCCTCACACGGGGGAGAAGAGGGGCAGGCACTGATCTATTCTCTTTAGTGACCAGTGATAGGACCCGAGGGAATGGAGTCAATCTGAGGCAGGGGAGGTTCAGGCTGGACATCAGGAAGAAGTTCTTCACCAAGAGGGTGATCGCGCACTGGAACAGGCTCCCCAGGGACACAGTCACAGCACCACGCCTGTCATTGTTTAAGAAGCGTTTGGACTGTGCACTTAGTCACATGGTCTGAATTTCTGGGTAGACCTGTGTGTTGCCAGGAATTGGACTCAATGATCCTTATGGGTCCCTTCCAACTCTGGATATTCTGTGATTCTATGATTTTTAATTAGGTTCGTGCGTCAGAAAATGGGAATTTTTCTCCTCCCTCCTCCTCACTTCCAGATTTTCATATATCGCTTCTAAGGCAGGATGCTGTTTGCAATACTGCTGACTTTTGATGGTTAAATTTATGCTTAATTTGTGGCAAAGTGGCAGTCTGAGGATCTCATTTAATTTTACTTAATTTACTATGGAAATAGATAAGCAAGTTATGTCTGATATGCTTGGGTCCACAGTGATTCAATATGTTAATATTTTTGAAGAGATCTAGCCAAGAGTTATTCTTCACTGTGGCTTCAATTGCTCACATGGGCTTTCATTCTCTGCTTCTCTGCAGAAGCACACTTGGTTTGCAGAATGAAAGAGCAGATGAATACTGCATGGAGATGCGGAGTGGTTCTATGTTGTGGTATTTATATTCAGATTTAGGCTAACTGTTTGGAAGGAAAAAAATTCAGATGTTTGTGGTGGCAATTATGGATATACTCAACAGATACTTTTAGAGGCTGGACAGGAAGCTTTCCTTGAAAACAAGAAGCCTGGGAAGTCCTGAAGACGCGTGTTGGTCTGAAAACTTATCACAGTCAAGAGAAAGTGTTTTAAAGCCTTCAATAGTTTTTTGAATGTATCTTCTGTTCCTTCCCAGGGTCAGTATTACTCATAAGAAAAACAGAAATGATTCCTGTTACACTTCCTTGTCTGGCAAAAACTAAAATGTCTTTGCTTAATGTCTTCAGAGAAGTACTGGCATGATATGAACTGTGGTTAACAAAAGTAATCTAGTTGAATGTTATATGAGTCAATTCAAACTGTTAGTTTTCAGAAAGACTGAATCTGGGATGTTGTAGATTTCTATAAATAGCTCTGCAGAATTATATGAAACTAAAACAGGGCAGTGACATTTAGGAAAAATATGCAGTTCGTTGCCAGTTGTTTATGAATCACATTTGATTACATTTTTCTGAACTAATTTTTGGGTTTATGATTATACAAGACTCTCATCTTGTAAGAGGGATTTTAGGTCTTAGGGAAACATGGGCACATTGCCTTTAAAACACATTAATCTTATATTCATAGTCCCGAACATTGAATATGTGTTCCTGACTTCTGCTTTTTACGTTCCGGTCATAATATTATCATATTGTATTGTATTGTATTGTATGATGCATACCTTAATACAGAGCTTCCATCCTGTACCTTTTCATGTGACAGTGCTTCAAAACATGCGCTGTGCTTCAAATTCATGTCAATTGATTACCAGCTGTAATGACAAGCAGAACATCAGAAATATAAACAAAATCCACTACATGCTATTCTCTATATGCATTTCTATTCTTAAATTGAGTTCAGCACACAAATTTTCTGAAGCCATGATTAGTCAGGCTAATATATAAAAATTTAAGGTAAGTTCTGATGTGCTGTTGAGAAAAATGCTACAGGATAATTGGGATTCCACTCCTAACTCCATCAGGTGGTGCAATTGCTGCATAGGCTGGATACAAGATCTTTCTTCAAAGGCTGGGAGCAGGGAGTAAATGGAGTTTTCTTCTTATAATGTACTGAAAGCCAGCTCAAAAGAAATGCCACCCTGCAGCAAGTAAACTAAGTTTAATCTGTCATATAAGCATCAGTTGTTCTGTAACAATTTTTAGGGCAGAAGATGATCTTAACAGTCAAGAATGAACTAGTAGAATTGCCCAAAGATTCAAGGTACTAGTAAGTACTCTGTTTTAGGACTGAAGACAGCATTCAGCATCCTAAATGAAATAGAATTGCTCAGATAAACCTTTACATCTTACTTTTCCCAATTCTGGTGATGAACTTAAAAGTACTGAGGTATTTTCTTGTGCGGGAGGAAAGAGATAAAATGATAATGGAGTAGTTTGTATAGAAATTATAATTTTCTGTAGCTTTTGTATAAAAAATACACTCAAAAGGTTATATGAAATAGCCTTGTATCACATGAGGCTTTTTTTCAAAATTATTATTAAGAGGTTTTCAGAGATACATTATTCTGAAATTTGTTGCTGTCCAAAAGATTAAAAAAAATAATAATACAGAGCTGAGTAAAATATTCCTAGGAGCTAGGGAAATACTTGTTTCCCTACAGCACAGGTCAATAGGCAACCAGGATAAAGATAAAGCCATTCATGCAGAAAATCTGAGAACTATTGTTTCCTCCAGCTCCGCAGCTCTAAGAGAGGGTATAACGTGCTTCTGTTTTTAACTGTCATAAACTGGAGATTTTGGTATAATAGTAGAAAGGGCAATCAGACAGAGATTTGAGTTAACAGCCATATGAGCTGCAGAAGTGCCAGTGAGACGCAAATCAGATTGAGCACATCCACTGACGGCTCATATTTATTAGTGCTTTAACTATGTAGTGTCTGCAGGAGAAATCTCTATGACTGTCAGAATCTATATGACAGAGCAAAAGAGGATGCTTAAACATGACTCTAATATTTGTGAGTCTACCCCATCTGTAGAAATCTATTTTGTAGATAAAAAACTGGTGGATATAAGAGAAATATATGATGATTTATTTGGGAATAATCTGTTAAAACTAGGTGGCATTTGAAGTGTTAGAAAAAAGAAAAGTGTTAGAAAAAGAAAACATCCAGTTGTTCCCCTTAACTGTAACAAATTGCACTAACTGCAGAAGTCCACTTCAGTGTAGTGTGAATGTTTGATAAGACAATGCATTTGATTTTTCCTCCTTACCTCTTGGGGAGTGGAGGATGGAGAAAGAAAGCAAACTTTAAATGGTAAGTAGGTAAGTAGAACTTGGTTTATACAGAAGCCCAGTACAGATCTTTGCATGACACTTTTGCCCATCAAGCATCTCACTTAGAATTAGTGCTGTTAGTTTTTACCAAGCAGTGATTGTCATAGTAAGCTGGGAGAAGAGACATGAAAGAGAAATAAGTCAAAACGTGGTGGCAGTATGATAAATAATTTAACAGTTTTTGTTATCTACCAACTCTAACCTTTTGTCTAAATACTTAATACAGACCTGGAATAGTAATAATACATCTAAGGGAGAACTAATTAAACATTTATTATCCAGATTAAAAAGCAATTATTGTTATTATTTTTAGTAATTAGATGTCATACATAAATTTGTAGGCTACAGATGTTTATTTCAAAGCTTTGCAAAACTTTGTGCTTCAGAAAATTAGTGGACATATTAAGTAACTTTCCTTGAAATTGTGTTGGGTAGGATTAATTATGCTTAATTGTTGTATTTTTTTTTGTTTATGGATTGCTTTCCAATAATGTCATCACCTTCAATATGACTTCTACTTCTAACGGCTGTTACACTAGTAGTGGATATTGGCACGCTCCACTTGTCTCTATAGATTTGTCATTCTTCTAGGGACCAACTTCCAAGCTTTCTATATATGTTTTGTTCGTTTGTTTTGTCTTCTACAACATCAGTTACTGTTGTGACAGAAGGAAATGAAGGTCTGTTTGCCTTCATTTTGCAAATAAAAGTAAGCTGTTGATAATAATATATGCTATTCAACTGCATACATTTCAAAAGAACTATAACTTTTTCATCCGTAACAGTGGATAATTAATAAAAATATTTTAAATTGTGGAGTTTGGTGTTTTTTGGCCACCTCCAATTAAATGCTATGTTTGTGCAGTAAATGTGAGAAATAACTAGGGATTTGGCAATTTTGTAAAGGAGAAGGCTTGACAGTGCTCTTCAAAAACAGGTGCCCAGACTCTTGCTTAAACATGTCTGTCAATGAGGATGTTGTCAGACTGGGGAGGACATGCTTGTTTCTGAGGTCCTAGCAAGTCTCCAAGTCGCTGCGGCTAAGCCTTTCTCATGGTGACCATGACAGTTTGAGTCTTAGGGTCTCTTTCTGT
The DNA here is from genome assembly GCF_964211825.1 of Aythya ferina. Classification (NCBI taxonomy): domain Eukaryota; kingdom Metazoa; phylum Chordata; class Aves; order Anseriformes; family Anatidae; genus Aythya; species Aythya ferina. The sequence continues at coordinate 16,727,633 of NC_140314.1, read as the reverse complement.
CTTGGGTGTTTATGGCTGCCTTCCTTGGGGAAACCTAACATGGATCTATGTACTTGAGGCTGAAGAACTTCCTCTCCTGACCTTCTCGACATTTTTGCAAGTTTTCATATCTTTGATTTATTGCTGTAGCCATTTCCTCTGTGTTGTCACATCTTTCAGTAGTTAACTTGCTTCCTCTATTAATAATATCTAAAAACCATTTAAAACTTTGGGCTTTTGGCTAGGGAAATAGAAATCAATGACACACTTTTCTTTAAAATAAAGGTCTGAATGAAAGACTTGTTACCATCTAGAAAGCACAACGTGGCTTGTCCTTAATACTGTAAGTTAAGTAACATTAAACATCAAGCCTGAGCACAAGTGCATATTGAGATCATCTGTGCAATTTTTGTGTATGCATAGTCTGATGGAATCTGACTCATTCAAGTCTTCATTTTCTAATCACTTTAAGCTACTAAATAAGTAGCTATACATGTCATTACACAACAGCTTAAGCTAACTCAAGTCAGCACTGTTGCAGTCCCACCTTTCCCCTTCCCTCCCTATGATGCAGTCTCATATTCTCTTTACAGGGCATGTGTGTAATCTGTGTAGAGCTAGTTCAGGGAGCTACTAACAGGATGTGGATTATGCTTTCATTCCAAGTCTGTTTTGTTGGGTGAGTATAGTGCCAGCACCCAGGTGATGGACAGACTGATAATGTGGGCTGTGGTAATGCTGACTTACATTATTACAGCTGTTTGGAAATGCATGAATGGCAGGAAGGAAGGAAGGAAGGAAGGAAGGAAGGAAGGAAGGAAGGAAGGAAGGAAGGAAGGAAGGAAGGAAGGAAGGAAGGAAGGAAGGAAGGAAGGAAGGAAGGAAGGAAGGAAGGAAGGAAGGAAGGAAGGAAGGAAGGAAGGAGGGAGGGAGGGAGGGAGGGAGGGAGGGAGGGAGGGAGGGAGGGTGGAGTAGTTCTCTCCTGCTTCCCAATCAGGCAAAAACCTGGTTATGTTCCCTCCCTGCTTTCATTGTCACTTCTCAAGTCGGTCTGATGTGCTGATTAATTTGCTATGAAGGCAGAAAAATAACCCAAGATGTTAAGTAGCTTGCTATATGTTAGCAGAATGACATTGTTTACAATGCCTTCAAATTAACTCCAGAGCCAGTGCAAAAAAAGTAGGTAGAAAGAGGAGGTAACAGGATCCTCCCTCTGAATGAGAGTGAACTAGTAAATAGAGTGTAGTTAGGAAATGTATCTAAGCTTGAGCATGACTATTTAGATCTATGGCATTTGGCCTGTGGCTTTAAGGAGTAGTTCAGAGCCAGCCTCAAAGCAAGTGAAAAGATGTATTAAACAACAAGCGCAAAACCCATGTGTGAAGCCAAATCTCAAGAGAATACTGTCACACAGCATTAGTAGATAGGACTAGTTGCTGCTCAAAAATAAATAAATAAAAATCACTGGCCTTTGAAGAATAAATGCAATTTAGGCCCCTACTTTTTCCTGTTTGCCTTACTTTCTGTTACCTTATACAATTTAGTAGTTAATACATTTCTGGCGTCTGAAGACTGGGCCTTGTATGATGGAGAAAAGTTGATGTGTCATTCTAGAACAGTTAACTTGGAACTTTATACTGTAAACTCAAATAGGTCCAGAAGTTTTCTGCCTGGCTGTCGTGTATTGGTGTGCCACTGTTCATGTCTTGAATTCAGCATGCTTTCTTCTTGACTAGACAGTCATCCCAGAAATTGCAGGGTACAGAGATGCCAGTCATCTGTCTTGCTTTATATAGGCTTCATTAGCAAAGTGAAAGCCTATCTTGTAGAATATGCTATGTTTAGTAACAGTTGTATCCTCTCCACATTCCTGCTTGTAATAACTAGAAAGTTTTCACAGTATAGATTGTAAGCAAACACATAGATTGTAAGCTAACAGCATAGATTGTAAACTTCCGGGAATACATTGCGTAAGGAGGTGGTAAAAATTTTCACAGTGTATGTAGACTGTAAGTTTAAAGCTTTTGGGAATATGTTAAGTAATAAGGCAGGAAACAGACTTCGGATGCAACATTCGGTAGTGAACCAAGTCCTCTAAGTGATCATTTTTTCTCCCTGTGATTAATATGGTGTTAAAAAATGTGACAACTTATGTAAATTTACAGAATTTCATAAAACAAACTTTTTTTTTTTTTCTTTCATATAAGCAATGGGTGATCTTGTATTTAAGGGAAATATTTTAAAAAATCTTCAATCTTTATTAGGACCAGACTCAAAAATTGTGTTTTAACTTAAAACTACTCTGTCTAGCTACATTTTACAGTGAGATGTGTAGCTATCCCCACTCTTTATATCAAGAACTTTGGTAGGAAATTCTAGGAAGTACAGTTCAGTTATCAGAATTTATATTCTTAGTTAATGAGCATAGTGAAACACTGCAGTATGACAGAGATGTCACTTAAAGCTGTGAAACTGATAATGTATCTTACTTTTTATAGAAAGAAAAAAAAAAAAAACACGTAAAGGAAATGTGGAAATGGGCTGTTGCCCAATAAATAAATAAATAAATAAATAAATATCAGCATAGACAAAGAACAAGGTAGTTTTCAGATAGATCTGGGCAGACTTAGCCAATGTTACAAATGTGATACACTGGTTGCAAAAAACAATGAACAATTGCTAGTCTTGCAGTTGAAGTATGTGATACTTGGATAACTTCTTGTGGAATAAGCTCAGCTTCATTTCAATTTAATTTAGTTCAAAATATATATCTTCTCTTGAGACAGAAAAAAATACATATTTCTGGTGGCTGATCAAGTTAAAATTTTAATGAAAAACTAAAAATAAGATTAGTTTTAAATTGAGAAGAGCTTGGAATGGTTTGAGGATTCTGTATTAAATTCACCTATTACTTAGAAGTGCTAGAGATACACCCAGATGAAAATACATCCAAGGATTGACATGGCCATTCATAACAAATATACTCTACAGAATAAAATTATTTGAGAAAACCATAAGTATATTAACATAATAGCTAATCAAAGACTGGAGAGTCACTATAAAGTAGAAAATTCCTGCAGTACAATGTAAATAAAGTCATGTGTGCATATGAAAGCTGACTTAAGGTAAATGTTAGTAAGGGTACTATTGTACTGTTGCAGCTGGAAGAGGCTTTCTGGCTCCAGAAAAATAGGGAAGTCATCATGGGAACAAACCCGAATCTCATGCAGATTTGCAGATTTGCATATTATTTTGCACAGTGGAATGATGATCTTGATTGCTTTTTGATTTATAGATATTTCCCAATCCCTTCTAAGGGTGCTAAACAGTGCAAGTATTTTAACTGCTTTTTCTTTTTCAAGCTTTATCTTCAAAGGTTTTAATAGCATAAAGAAAAGAAGTGTGGGATGGTTTTGTCTAAGTTCATGATCAAAATGTAGCTCGGGCCATACTCCACTTAAAGCTTTGGTAGAGGGCTTATGCCTCTTTTTTAAAGACTGAGAAAGCACCATGACTGATGAAAATTCTCATCTCCCACCAACACCTACATCAAAAATCAAAAGAAAAATTGAGTCAAGCTTTGTGAGATACATGTCCTTGAATTGGCCTGGCCTGACAGGCCTGCTCATGCAGGGAACTTGGGGATCAGAGTGTTTTTGTGTATGCCCTCCTTTGGCTGCAAAAGTCAAAGGAGCTCTGCTGTAATCTTTCCTATAAGGGACTTGGAGTCTCCAGTCACATGGTCATAAAAGCATGCATAAAATATATTATGGGTAAAAAAAGCGAGAACAGTTGCAAGAATCAGTGTACAGTGTACAGCTTTCTTGAGAAATACTATGGAATAATCAGGAAGATGGATGTGTGGGTAGGATCATATGTGTCTTTATCTTTTAAGCCCCTGTTTTGAGTTTAGGCCACTTTATGCTTTTGAGATTTATGCTACACTGTATGTTCTTTTTCCGTAAGTTATCCAAATAAAGACATGGAAGCGCACTGGCTAATGGGCTGAGCAGCAGTCAGGGAATACAGAAGTCTTGACTTTTAATCCCCAAGCAGATTCTGTAGCCCAGGAAGGAGAGACTTTTTGATTGCCTGAGTCAAATTGCCACTGCACGGTACCATTCAGTTCAATGTTAGGGCATTCACTAATTAGAATTTGATCACTTAGAAGTGAAAGAAAATGCAAGGGCTTGTATGCATATTGTTTATACTTGTAAAGAAGATTCACAATGGTAGGAAAACATTTGCTGTTCTTAGGAAAGCTCTGGAGTCTGCCTCAGGTATTCATTTCAACGTGTTCAAATTAAGATGCTATTATATGAGACAGTTTCCAAATTATGTCTGTTGAATTATATACTGAAATAGCATTAGGGCTTTGAAAACTGCTTGAAGAGTAAGTTTGGGAAAAAGTAAAATGTTAATCCACTGAGTTACTGTTTAGCAATGTCTTTAATTTCTTGAAATATAGTATAATGTATCTCAGACTTGGAAGTGGGAGAAACTAAAGTGTGTTAACAATTGGTTATTTTAAATAGTGTGAAAAAAGTCCACCTACTACATGAGTTAACATCTGAATTGGTATTCAGAACTAAGAATCAGTGGTGCAGGTTGCTTTTAGGGGTATTATTAAGAGTGTCCCTGGAAAAAATGCTGGTTTTAAGAAGTCTATTTCACCCATGCATTAAGAAATACATATTCCTCTTCAGTGGATATATTATTAGAGAAGATGAGGTGAGAAGAGAAAGACAGATCATGCACACAACATTTAGGGCAGAAAGTGGTTGACTGTAGCTGTAGGCAACAACAGCAATGAAAAAAATGTATATATGTAGAGGAAACTGAAAGCGAAAGATTAGAAAAGTTTAAGATTTTGATGGATGTGAGTAAATTATAGGCAAGTAAAGAGCAAAATGGAGCAGGAAAACAGTATCCAGGACAAACTTCGATGCAGATGAGTCAGAACAAGCTGACACGCCATAGCTGTATTATCAAAGACAAAATGAAACTCCTGTCTTTGCCTTATTTTAGCAGTCAGGCAGTCTTTAAAGAGAAACAAGTAAACCAGCAAAGAGGATAATTCAGGTCTTAGAGTTAATGCTTTGATTGTTGCTGCCAGGGCACTAGTAGGTCTTAACTGCCCTGACCAGCTTCACCTGGGGCCTCCAGTCATACCTGGGGCCCTATTTAAGCTCAGTCTTTCAGGCCCTAGTGTGCTGCTACTTTGGGGGGGGGGGGGGGGGTGTGCAGGTGCAGGTGCAGGTGCAGGTGCAGGTGCAGGTGCAGGTGCAGGTGCAGGTGCAGGTGCAGGTGCAGGTGCAGGTGCAGGTGCAGGTGCAGGTGCAGGTGCAGGTGCAGGTGCAGGTGCAGGTGCAGGTGCAGGTGCAGGTGCAGGTGCAGGTGCAGGTGCAGGTGCAGGGCCTTGAGGGTAGCAGCAGTTTGGCCTGGCTGTGGGCCTCGCTGAGGTAGCCCCTAGCTTGTAGGCTGATGCCCTGCTCTGGGCCTGTTTCTGTAGATCTGGCTGCTACTGGGCTGTGTCTGAACCTGGCTCTCATCACCAGGGCTGGTCCTGATGCATGGACTGACTTTTTAGCTTGGCATGTGTTGTTACTATGGCTTTCTTCGAGGATCTGGGCTCTTGGCCCAACATGGCTATGGCCTGCCTTGTTCCCTTGCTTGGGTGGCAAGGCCCTCGGCTGGCAAGGCCCTTGTCCTGCTGCCTGAGCTCTGTGCTTGGCACCCTAGCCTACAGGGAGCAACTAGCCTCTGCTGCATCTCAATGGCTGCTTTATTAGCTGGAATATGGTAGGGTCAAGGAAAATTGCTGGTTTCTTTTTTATTTATCCTTTCAAAGGATTAGGTTGGGTTGGCAGAGGGGAGTCAGTATGCCTCTAGATGTGAACTGCTTTAACATTTTTTTCAATTCTCTGATAATTAGTTGCATAATAAAATAAGAAAAAATAAATGGTATTTGGTTATTTTCCCAAATATTATACTTCCATTAAAATAATGCCCCTCCCACCCCCAGGTTTACAGGTCCACTAAAATGAGATGATTCTTATGGCAATATGCATTACTCTGTTGTTGTAGTAGCTGGAGGAATACAACAGTAGATGTTTGTTGATCAAAAGGCAGTAATATTTCTGTAGTCCAAGACCTTAGATCAAAGATGTTAAGTACTATGTTTTAGGACAGCTTACCTGGTGTGTGAAAACAGTTTCTTAATATCTTTGGAGATTTCAGCTGAAACTGTATAGTAGGTACTAACATGTTAACTCTTTTATTAGCACACCACGCAATAATTTGGTATAATTCTACATCTTGAGAAGTAGTTTATTTAACAGTTAACAGCTATACAGAGCTCTTTTTGCAGTGATTCACTTCTATAGTCTGTTCTATTATTTTAGTAACATATGACTTTGCCGCAAGAAAGACTTCAGCCTTTGCTATTCTCTTGCAAAAGGCTTATTGTATTCATTTCTTCTTTATTTTATTAGGAGAGAGCCTTGATATTAAATCTAGTTTCCTTCCTTGCATTTACAGTGCATCTACTTTCTAGAGGAAGTATACCTGGTTTTATGTTAAACGCTTAACGAGATGTTTCTTTACATTGAACACTTCTTATTCAACTATCTCTTCTATTACTTCTAATTTATAAAATGCAACAAACATTTCCATTCCCAGACCAGCTTTTTCTGTCCCAATGATGCATTATGTAAACTGTCCTATTAACTAGGCTGCATTAAAATGAAGATAAAGCGATAACAGGCATCAACCACGACCCTCAACTTTTGCTGGATATGCAAGCTCTGCCTTGTGAATCGTCTGTTTAGGAGACTGAAATAGGGTATGTGGTTGCTAATACATGTTCTTATGCCCTTGTTTTACATGCAGGTGTTGATTAAATTGTTTATATTAACTGGTACTCTTTCTGACATTGCAAGTACTGGTGCTTCAGAATATCACTTCTAGACTTGAGTTTGCTTTCTAGTTCAGTAGCTATTGTTTAATGGTAGCATTATCTTTATTCTGGCCTTGGCAGTTGATTCTGCCCATTCTCCATTTTTGGAGGTGCAGTGCGTGCTTCATCTGTGTTATGAACATGTTGTAGAGACATTGCAATTACTTAAATTGTTTCTTGATTTTTAGCTATGTGCTTACTCACAAAAACAGTAACTTTACTCATCTCCTTGTGAGATACGGGAGGGTGGTTCTGGGAGTAATACAGCACTTCAGGTCTGATGGAGAATGTCAGAAAATGAACTAACTCTGTAAAGGACTCAGTATTGAGCTGATTTGCTTGTCCCATACAAGGGTTCATTTTCTTTTAGTTGTACAAATACAACAAACATTGCCACTTTCCAAACTTTTTTGTTTGGTTTATTGTCTGAATAATAAGCAATACACACTCATTACCACTGCCTATTACAGTGGAGGGGTGAAATCATAGAGTAATAGTGAAGGCATCAGCTGTAGCAGGAGAAATGACTTAAACTTAAGATTAGTGAGAAATTATGAATAAGAACAGTATTTCATCAAAAAGTAAAAATTGGAGCAACATTTGTGCTGCTACTAGGGAACTTTAGTTTCACGCCTTAGGGCTTCTCCAGGAAGCAATATTGAAGAAAATCTTGATGATTTGATTTTTGGGCTGTCAACCTACAAGAAAAATCCAGAGCCATTAAACATACTATATTTCGTTGCCAGCTGATCTTGGTATTCTTCTGGTACTGATGTCTCATGACAGGACCCTGAGTTCTGGCTGGCTTTCTTTATACTTCAAGGGAATGAAGTAACTTACAGACTTGTTCTTAGACTTCCTGTGCTTCTTTCTTTTAGTGCCATTAGTGAAGTGTACGGTACTTTGTAAACACATAGAGTAATAGTGGAGGGTCTGTAAGCTTGCTCTCTTTCATGACCCTGAGGAACAGGGACCTTTTGTTTCGTCTTCTACCCTTCTAGCGTTTCCAGCAGTACTGGATCATGGTCTTTCGTGGGAAGTTAGCAAGTTAGTGTTTTTACAATTTAACTCTACTTTCCTATTCCAGAAGATAGGAAACTATAAGTAGAGCTTTATTAAATACAATTTCAGTCACTCTAGAACAAGTATCCTAAAGAAGATCCATGAGTAAAAAAGGCTTGAATGTGATTTAAAAATGGGTTCTTTGGGTCAGTTGCACAGTGATGTTACTATAATAATAAAAAAAGAAAAGAACATCAACAAAAAAAACTCACTACATTTCTCCAATGAGATGGAGTGCAGGAAAGCACTGAAAACCAGGTTCCAATTTTATTGAAATGTCAAAACATAGATAATGTAACTTAAACTTGAAGCGTCAGTTCATTACATATCATCTGCTGATAAATGAACTTTGGTGAGATTGCAGTGACTTGCCACTGAATAGTTGGCTGATTATAGCCTCTCTAAAATACTTAATTTAACTTGTTCATGAATTATTGAAAGTACATGATAGCCAAACAGATCTCTTGGTAATATTATCGATGTTCTATCCTCTCCTCATTTAATCATGTCTCCTACTTACTGTGACTGCTCTCTATAGAGCAATGAAATGATGCGATTTTGTCATTTTCTCATAGATCTCAAAGGATGAAGTATTCCATTTTCACAACAGATGATCTAACAACATCATGTCCCTGACTAAAGAATGTTCCACCTGCACCCACCACAACTTCCAGGTATGCATCCTTCCTATTCTCTAGCAGTGTGCTGTCAGACCCATTGCTGAGCCAATTCAGCTTACTTTGCTGCACAGCCAGGAAAAGTTACATGTTTTTGCTAGGTCAGGGAGTTGTATCAATTCAGCAAAGACTCACAGGATTAGAAACAGGAGGAGCTGGGACTGTTTGCTTTTGGCAGCATTGGAATTAGCTACATCCTCAGTCTTCCGTATCATTATATGATTTGCTGTTGCATTGAATATCTGGCTATTTTGCTTTTGTTGACTATTACAGTTTTCATAATTAAAAAACAAAAGTTTTAATGAAGATAGATATGGAGTTACTTGGAATGAGAATCCAGAAGTATGGAGCCTTAAGGCTTCAAAGGCAGTAGTCTAAACTGTATTTTTATCTTCAAAGTATAGATTTAATTGTTTTTGCTTATTCCTGAAATTAATATGAGCCAAGAGCTCCTGCCTTTCACAGTGGTGAGATAATACTTTGGTGATCTGCTAGCTGGCAGCACAGTTGTCTAGGTGTTGTCCTCTAATTCTGTCCTTTTCCCCCCAAGTTCCAGCAGCCATGTTTTTTCTTTTAGTCTACCAATAGTTGTGCTTATTAATCAGTCTTCAGTACTGTCCTTCCTTATCTTTTTTTTTTCTATTAACAGTTGTTTTATTGTTCTCCCTTTTTTACTTATTCTTGTTCTCAGAGCTTTGATTGCAGAAGAACATAATGTAGAAGTTGTCACATCACTTAAAATACACTATGCTTCCCCTGTGTAATGGCTGGAGCTTTTGGAGAATGTGTAGTGATTTCAGAGATTCAAGTGATGCGGAGATGTTATTCTGCTTACTGGTATTATAATGAAGCTTAACAGACATTTAGCTATTCTATTTAGTTTAGTAAATGAAACATATATTTGCAGACAGTGAAGGTGACTTTGTTTTTGCTAGTCAGGTGGGCTTGCTTTACGAAAGTTTAAGTAAAATGGGTTAATAAAATTATATTAGCATGGCTCTCTCACAGCCCTCCTTTTCATGAATATAAGACACAGCACAGAGGAGTCTAGCTCTACATAAATGATGCCATTGTGTCCTGGTTTCAGTTAGGATAGTGTTAAATTTCCTCCTAGTAGCTGGTAGGGATGTTTTGGGTTAGGATGAGAAGAGTGCTGATAACATGCTGATGTTTTAATTGTCGCAGAGCAGTGCTTACACCAAGCCAAGGACTTTTCAGCTTCTTGCTCTGTCCTGCCAGCGGGCAGTCTGGGGGTGCAGCAGGAGCTGGGAGGGGACAGACCCAGGACAGGTGACCCAAAGTGACCAAAGGGGTATTCCATCCCATCTGGCGTCATGCTAAATATCGAGGGGTGGCTAGCTGGGGTGGGGGGACCAGCTGCTCGGGTATAGGCTGGGCATCGGTCAGCGGGTGATGAACAATAGCATTGTGCATCACTTGTTTTGTACATGTTGTTATTAGTAGTACTATTATCATTATTATCATGATTATTTTCCTGTCTTAATAAAATGTTTTTATCTCAACTCACAGGCTTAATTTTCCCATTTCTCTCCCCCATCCCAGAGAGGGAGGGGGGAGGATGAGCAAACGTCTGTGTGGTGCTTAGCTGATGACCGGGTTGGTCAGCAACAAGTTTGCTTGAGCAAAGGTCTACGTATGCTTCTGTAATATACACCTTATAGAATTGGCACAGCACATTTTCTGTCAAAATCGTTCAGCCTGTCCTAAATATAGTTTTAATGGCTGTGGGGGAGTAGGTTGGAGCTCTCCTTCCTCTATCAATTCCTCAGGTTGTGGTAACTCCTGTATCGCGAAGGACAGATTGCACAGTGCTGCCTTGTGCTGGGGGCTGCATTTGTGCTTGTTTGCTGTGGTTGTTTTTGTTTTTTTTTTTTTGGCAGGATGAACTTGTGTGTTAATCTGCATCAGGAGAAATTACAGGCAATTGCCTTTTCATCCTCCTTTTGCATGATTAGATTCATATACTTATTATTCTAGGCAAAAAAATACGTAGTATAAGCAGAGTTACTGGGTGTGTCATAATGTTCTTGAATCTTCAGGGTTTTTTTTTCAGTTTCTATACAAATTTCCTCATAGCATCCTGATAAAAGTGAACAAACACTTAAAAGTGTTCAAATGTGTTAATGGCACTACTTTTCCAGTAGTCACTGTGTGGGAATAAAAATGTTGTTTTTGCAGAGTCACATTGTTTAAAGGTAAGGATTGTGGTACTGAGATATGCTCGCAGTGATAAGAAAACTTAACAGGCGACCTTGTAAAATGCAACCAACCAGACTCCTTAGAACAATTAGGTGAAGATCATGGTGTCAAGTCAGATAAGTGAAGAAACACTACCACTTCAAACAGTAAAGAAGTCAAAAGAAATTTGAAATTTTACAGGCCGGCAACTGAAGGCCATGTATTGTCTGTGAAGCATCAGCTAGGTTGTGAACCTGGATTACCTGCTCAGTGGGGAAGCAGGGGAGGGTCCTGTCATCAAAAAGTATATAAACAGTGTTTTGGAGCTAGTAGGGGTGCTCTCCAGCTTGTGGGGTGCCCGCCATTGCAATCACAAATAAATTACTACTTCACTGAGATCCTCGCCTGAGCCTAAGTTATTGGCTACAGAGTGTTTCTCACAATTTGGGGGCTCATCTGGGATCCAGTCACCTGCTGAGGAGCCCCACTGCCACAACAGCAGGAAGGCATGCCCTGCTGATTTCAGCAGCCCTGTGCATCAGTGGTGACGGTTCTGTGGAGAGCTCATAGAGGGCCTGAGACTGATTAAAGAGGGAGGATCCATGAAGTAGTGGGGAAAGGAAGAAGGTAGGCACTCCAGGTTTTAAGAATTGATCTGGTAACTCTGTGCACAGACCAAGGTAAGAAATACTAAGTATTGCCTTGGGGGTTGGGTGATGTGTGATTGAGATGTACTTCTGTACGAAGCGAGTGTGGAGTCCTGATTCGCGGTACCATAGCTCCATGAGAGGCATGGCCAGAGACAGATGAAGCATGAGATAAGGAAGAGAAAGGAAGAGTCTTGGGAAATTTTGTGTACGGTAAGCCCTTGCACAGGGAAGTGCTTGGCAGTACACGCCCATTTTCCAGAATCGGAACATTAGTGTGTGGTACCCTGAAGGAAGGAAACTTCTGTAGCAGCACACTGACAAGGGCTAGGAAAAATGGGAAATATGAGTTCCAGGGGACAGGGAGATATCCCTGGGGGAGTGCCTACCAACAGTTCTTCCTGAAGAATGATAAGAAATTGGAAAAATAATCTCAAAATTAGTGGAGATGATTAAAATGGTTAAATATTGTGTATCAGTCTGGACAAAAGAACCAATTAAGGAAACAGCAGTATTTTGGCCAAAATATGGGTCTGATGAAAATTTAGGCTTTTAAATTTATATGTAAACAATAAGATTCCTTTTTTGGAGAAGGAACCAAGTTACGCTCCCTATAATCCTAATATTGCACTGGTGGCAGCAGCAGTTGCTCCAGGGAGACAGGGACTGCAATTAACACTGTCCCTAGAGAAGAGCATACTCTAAGCTCTGGTAAGAATTAGAACAAGGTAGAGAGATTGAGAATTTTGCCTTCCCTGATACTAACAGTACTAACACTAACTGTGTATCCTCTTAGGTGAACTCCGTCCTCTCCTTACTAGCAGAGAGGTGTTAGGGATTTTAAGAAGGAGATGATGTTTTTAATTGAGGACTCCATCAGGCTAGCTGAACAATTAGACCAGTTCCTAGGGCCTAACTTATACTCTTGGGGGGAATTATGTCTATAAGTATGTTCTTTATAGGGAAAGAAAGGGGAATGATCAGGAGGAGAGCTGCTATACAAGAATGGGAAAGAGCTCATCCTCCAGGACCAGGGGTAATACCAGCATGGCAGAAATACTCACCTGCCAATCCTGGCTGGAATCATAATAGTGTGTAACACAGAAATCATATGAGGACTTGGGGTCAGAATGAGAAAATAATCAGGGATTAATCCTGAGGACCTGGTATCCCAAGGGCTCTTGAAAGTTCATTTTGTGATTAAAGTCTGGCAAGATACACAGAAAATGCTCCAGAAGGTGGGAGGATGTAGTGAACAGTCATAGGGGGGCCCCCCTGTGGGAGGCCCTGAAGGTGTGTGTCAGGAGGGGAGATGAGAAGGAAAAGCAGAGAGTGAAACTAATGGTATTGACAGTGCAGTGGGTAGTGAGGCAGAGGGTTGGAGAAAGAGGAAGAAAATCTTTAGGGTGTTGTATATGGAGTGGTAATTCGTGTAGAGAAAATGGTTGATATTAATAAAGAAGGTGGAGACTTGGGAGTATGGCCATGGGGGTTGGAAAGCCCCGTGGTTGAGATAACATTAGACTCCTAGAGACTGCTCGCCAGGTGCTGAGCAATCCCACTGCAACCTTGTCATTTTTAGTTGCAGAGTCCCACACCTTGACATCAGTTTGGTTCCATGTTTCAGGATCATAAACTGTCTGATTGTTAGTAAAGAGAATAAGCTGCAAGGTTATCAGGATAGTCTTTGTTCCTAAGGACGTATGATTCCACATAATGCACAACTGCTTACCAGCAAGGGGCAGCTGTGTGCACGGGTCCTCTTCTCTCAGCTTGAGCTTCTTCCCAGCTCTGGTGCGCCCATTTCCAGCGACTTTCTGTATGAGCTTCTCTGAGCAGTTTCCTGAGTTTGCCAAACCTATCTTCATGAGGCAATCAATGTGCCTGTTCCTGTCCTGGTCCCTGTACTGCTAGCCTGTTCCTTTTCATTCCTTCTTTCTGCTTCTCTATTGATGATATAACTTCATCACATTGTGTTGCCTTCTTTTATCTTGAGGGCAGGCTCCCCTCTTATACCCTTCTCTCCACAGCAGTTCTTTTCAAAACAACTTTTCATTGGTCAAACAACTTTGCAAATAACAGCAACAGTAAACACCCAGAAACTTCCATGCCTAAATGACTGGAGAACAAGCAACCAGCTGAAGAACCAGAAACTGGAGACTGCATGGAGTCTCCTGAGTCACCCTTCTTTGTTCTCTCTAAACTCTTTCACATTCATGATGGCCTCATCGTTAAGAGTCTAATGTTATCTCAACCACGGGACTTTCTGACCCCCATGGCCACACTCTCAAATCTCCCCCTTCTTTATTAATATCAACCATTTTCTCGACACGAATTACCACTCCATATATAACACTCATATGCTAATCACTTAACTATTATATCTCAAACAGTAGGAACACCTACTCAAAGGCAGAAGACAACTATTTTGCTAGGCATTTCCACAAAAACCCTGTGTATTATTTTAAGGATGGTGTTTCTACTCATAATCCATTTTTCAGTTATGAGTAAAATCACTGGTTTTCTGAGAACTCTTTAGGAGGATAAGAATCAAGAGATACTTAAGTGAATATCATCGAAATAAGTACTTTATAGAGAAATGGCTATTTAAGTAAGCTAACTTTCATTTTTCAGCAAGTGTCTTCACTGCACAGCTGGCATCAGATTTTGTTTCATTTAGAGATAAATAAGTGCTAAAAGTCAGTTTAGTTTTGGTGACAAGAAGTTTGTGTAGTTGTTCTTAAGTAATAAAAATACAACTTATGTGATTTTAACCACTTCTAGACACCACGTTCATATGTAGAAAGCCTTGAAATTAAAGCATTTATCTTCAGCAATGCAACTGTTCGCCAAGTTGCCTATTTTATCTGGTTGCTTAACTTGAAATTTGAGCAGTTTTAGAAATACGAGTTGGCACTTGTGATTTTCCATTTGATGTTTTTCTTCTGGTACACTCTCTCTCTGGCCCCATGAATTGTTGCAGTGCACCTTGTGCAGTTTGTAGGCTGAAGAAACTCTTCATATGCAAAGGCAGCGGTTTGTTACCCTAATTAAAGTTTTAACAGTCTAATCAGAGTTATTATTAGTCCAGGAATAATTATTGCAAGTAAAGAAAGAGTATTGTTGGAGGAAAAAATCTGTCATTAATAACTAGTTAAAATTGTTCTTCACATGCACCCTAGTCCTTACTCTTCCCTGCAGTTATGTTCACCTGGCTGTTAGTTTTCTGACTCCTAAGGTCAACAGAGGCAACCTCCCTCAGCAAGGAGTGGGGAGTGAGTTACAGCCAGTCAGCTTTTCCAAGGAGGACGATGGCAGTTGTCTTAATTTACAATCCACTTGGGACTATTCTTATTTTCTAATGTGTGCTTACACCTTACTTTCTTCGTATGTCTGGAATGCCCCATAAAAGCTGAATTTCCTGTATGTAAAATATACTGTATATATGTGTTGGATGCTTATTCTTTGTTCTCTCTTCACGTGTTTTACCCACCTCCTGAATTTACATACTCTTAATGAACAGTAATCAATCACCTGTATTCATGAGTTGAATGTAGGTAGGACCTCTCTTACCTTCCTGTTCCCACACTTTCAAGTTCTTTGCTGTTATCCTGTGCATGAACTACTCTGCACTATGTTGTTATTTAGGGTAATAAATAGTTAATCTGTATAGAATAAACTACTTGTCATTGCTTTCTACTGGTCACAGAAATATCTCAATTACTGTAACCACAGGTCTTACACTACACAATTGCACAAAGTTAAGCTAAAACTGAACCAAGGTGAGCAAAAGTTTTGTGGTTTAATGCAGCTGGCAGCTAAGCACCACACAGGTGTTAACTCATCCTCCCTCCTCCATCTCTGGGGTGGAGGAGAGAAACAGGAAAATGAAGCGTGTGGGTTGAGATAAAGACAGTTTATTAAGACAGGAAAATAATAATGATAATAGTACTACTACTAATAACACGTACAAAACAAGAGATGCATAATGCAAGTGCTCACCACCCGCTGACCGATGCCCAGCCTATCCCTGAGCAGCCGGCCCCCCACCCCAGCTAGCCACCCCTCTATATTGTTTAGCATGACACGAGATGGTATGGAATACCCCTTTGGCCAGTATTGAGTATGGAGTTATGTATCTACCAACCTGGAGAGACTACAGGAGCTGGAGAGGTTGCAGAGGTTGGAGTGGCTGCAGGGGCTGCAGTGGTCACTGGGTCCATCGAAGAGGTTGGAGTGTCTGTAGGAGTTGAAGTGGCCATTGTGCCTGTCACAGGACTTGGAGCAGCTGCAGTTTCTGTCACTAGGTTTATAGTAGCATTGATTACAGCTTGATAGGCATAGGGCAGACCCCAGCACGCTACAGTGATTTGTGTCTCTTTGGAACTGCCAGTCATGACGCCCCTTTTTCAAGAGTTCTACCATTTTTTTTTTAGGATTTTGCAGTTGTTCGGGGTGAATTTCCAAAACACTGAAGGTGCCCACTGCTCTAGAAACCTGCCCCTATCCTCCCACACTCCCTGCCACTCATGATTATCCTGCCTTAGGACAGATCTCTGAATGGCATTCCTAAGTAGCTGTTTAACCTTAAACAAAACCTGAAGCGCATTTAAGACATGTAACAATAACACCATTCTTGTCTGAACACGCCAAGGATATTCAACATCTTGGAGAACTGTCCTAACTAGCTTTGGAGGATAAGAGGGGGGCGAAGGAGAAAGGGAGAGTGAACAAGTAGGAAAAAATATCTCCCCGTCCCCTCCACAGATTGGCTTCCTGAAGAAAAAGGCAATAGGAGTAACTGTTAATAGTTTCTGAGATATGGTTTCCAAAGTACTGAGTTGATGACAGTGCTGAGTACAAATACCAGGTTAGTCTCATGACCACAAATTTCATCATATCATAAGCCAGTGTTACACTGCACAGTACCATAATGATCTTAAACCAGGGCCCAGAAAGGATAAACAGCATGGTAGGGAGCACATACAGTAAGTAATGTGCTATATAACTTAATTTGGAAAACAGGCACAGCAGACCTGAGATTAAAGCAATCAACATTGTGACTATCAACAATTAAGAAGGTCTAATACTTATACCAATTTTAGTTTAACACACTCTGGTCAGATCTGTCATTATCTCAGCCCTTTGTGCCCCACATTGGGCACCAAAAGGACTGTTGTGGTTTAACCCAGTCGGCAGCTAAGCACCACACAGCTGTTTGCTCACCCTCCCCTCTCCCTCTCTGGGATGGGGGAGAGAAATGGGAAAATGAAGCCTATGGGTTGAAATAGGGACAGTTTATTAAGACAGGATAATAATAATAATAAGAAGAAAAAGAACAATAATAATAATAATGTGTACAAACAAGTGATGCACAATGCAATTGCTCACCACCTGCTGACCGATGCCCAGCCTATCCCCAAGCAGCTGGTCCCCCCACCCCAGCTAGCCACCCCTCGATATTGTTTAGCATGACCCCAGATGGTATGGAATATCCCTTTGGCCACTTTGGGTCAGCTGTCCTGGGTCTGTCCCCTCCCAGCTCCCGCTGCACCCCCAGACTGCCCGCTGGCAGGACAGAGCAAGAAGCTGAAAAGTTCTTGGCTTGGTGTAAGCACTGCTCCACTGGGGTGCTTTTCCCCACCTGCCTGGAGATGGTTGAAAAGAAAGGGCCTAGAATTAGAGAGATTGATTTTAGTTTTGGTACTACTTGTGTCAAAACAGTGAAGAAAGGGAAAAACAAACAAAACTACCTCAGCTGTATTAAGTGTGCCAAGATAGTTGTGATTCACAGAAACTGGCTGTCACAATCAGTAAGATTGTGAAGTAGGTATGTTTTTTCAGTGCTGGGCAGCACAGGGGGTAGTCCCACCAAAGTCATGCACCCCTAACACGGCAACTTGCGTTGGTTATATACAGTAAAGATTTACATATGTGGTTTACATATGAGGTTTCACAGTATGCCTATACATATTCATAATCTGTCCCCGCTTAGTATTAAAATTAGCTCCAAGAAGTCATTTGCATAAACTCCTCCCCTCTGCGCTTGTGCAGTGCCTTCTGGTGGTGGGTGCTGATGGTCGTGAGCATGAAGTAAGATATCTTCATCAGGGTTGAACTTTTCACCTTGTCTCCTTGTGCATGCTCTCTGAGCCCTTGGTCACAATTGGGGCCATAAGGTTGGTTTGGTCCAGTTCTCTGGATCTGAGGGGCTCCTGTTATCTCGAGGCCTTGCATGTTTGACATCCTTTTTTAAGAACAGTCCTCCTTATCTCTGAGCCCTTGGTCACACTCTGGAACCATATGGTTGGTTTGATCTGGTTCTTGGGGCCCCAGGGGCTCCTGTTATCTGGAGGCCTAAGCACAGCACAGGCACGTCGCAAATGTAGCACATATTAAACAATGAGTCTTGCCTACATATTCATTTTTAATCTGTCGCTCTGTAATT